>NW_023339696.1:15891677-15895512 GCF_004916995.1 Morone saxatilis | reverse complement strand
CCCACAAATATATTTAAAGGTCCAGTGTGTAACATTTAGGAGGATCTATTGGCAGAAATGGAATATCATCTTTTCAATCCAACAATACTCTCATATTGATCAATGCATGAATGAAATTCACTCCTTCAACATAATAAAGTTGTCTTTGTTGTCTGCCCTTTTCGTGTCACAGTGTATATTTTTAGACAGACCCCAGGAAGAATAACTGCAATGATACAATCTAATGGGGATCTAAATAAAGACAAACACAAAATACCATAATATCAAAAACCACAGCATGTCAGAGGCAAATGAAAAGGTTACAAGTATCAGAAAAGGATCAAGCTGACTTTTCGAGAGTAAAAAGGGTGACTCATGCAAAAAATATGCAATGGGCTGGACCAATGCCATCGATCGCTAATTTAGTGCTGTGATTCATCTAGTCATGACCAGTACCATCTGCTAAATAAAGTCTCTTAATGACACATTTTGTAGGTCCATGACACAAATACATATAACAGCTGTAACAGACAGTGTTTGGTTAAACAGTACAATGTTGTTTATTTGTTAATGTTTATTTATTTGACACATTTGCAGATTTATATTTTAATAATAGTGTTGAGCATGCTTTCTCCTGCTCCTTTTAAACCGGCCATTGTTTCTCAAGCCCCACACCCATCCATCAAACTGTCAAGTGTGCACACAACATCACCCAGATGTACCTTTCACCTCTAATAAAGGATGCATGTGTAGGAGAGACGAGGCCTAGCTCTTGTTATGGTGAGCCCCAGAAGACTTGGTGCTGAGCTCCAGTTGTTGTTGAGGGAAGCATTGACTTTCCCCTAATTTATTTATTCACTGGTTCAGGTAAACCCACGAGTCATTTAAGCTCCTGGGCTACATCACCATCTCCAGCACGCTCCGGTCTGAGTAGAAAGTATTTAGCCAAATCAACAGGGTGGCCGAGTTGGCTAGGGATCCTGAATCCTGAATCAAATAACATTCAGATGCAACTTCACAGCCTTGAGTCTGACACATTTCTGCCTCCTCCGGTTCCAAATGCATACTCTGACATGTTGTCTGAGGTGCTGTCACCTATCATCCATCAACAAACTGGATCACACCGGGTCAGACAAAACGGTGGGACGGAGCATCAAATCCACACTGGGACCACCTGTGGAAAACAGAAACATGCTTTTTCATCCATTTATACTTCTGCCACTGTATTGCATTTATTATTGCCTTTACATGTTTTTCAATATCTTTGCCCTACTTCTACACTATTTGACAATGACATGGCAAATCTGAAATTCATCTCACTGTTCAAGCCCACAAGCAAAAAGCCATTAACCACTAACATTTAGTTAGTTTAGTTAGCATCACATTTATTGCATCTGACAATTAACACTGTATTACAAAGTTACCAGGCTGACTCCAGTTGGGATCGAATACATATTTCAACGGGCTCCTTATGTAACTGGACCACCCTTATTTAAAATGGAAGGTGAGAGATGTAGTCGATGCAAACATCTTAGTTTGGACATCGATGGATTCTGGTCTCAGCCCTCAGCGTAAGGCAAATTAACATTCAGAAATACCCCTGGGTGTTGTTTCATGTGAACGTTTCCATGGCAACCACAGATGGATCACTTCGAAAAGGGTGGTGAAAACACGGAATTGATTTCCACCCTGAACACAAAGAGTTGCATGACATTTTACAGAGTAGTCTACATAGAAATGCAGTGAAATAGTGAATTATTCACAGGCAGCTTCGGGCTAACAGAGTCAAAAATATTTCTTCTGCTAACTTAAACCTCAGACATTTCTCTGTAGAATTCAAAATAACAATGGTATCTGAAGAGTAGCCATTATTTTACTGATTTCCAGCAATACGATTCCCATAATAAATTCAGGAATATAAAAACATCCATCAGTTGTTTATCTCCATTTAACATCCCTTTAACATGAAGGAAGAGCATGTGACAAGACAGCATTCCTGCTTCTGTTTTACAAATCTCTTATTCATTATATCTAATATGGATTCATTTTATTCAAAGACTCCACACTGTTTGTGAGCTGATGAAAGCAGAATGAGGTGAAACCATTGTCTGTGCGAATAACAGCAGTGTGGACAAGCGATCAAATGGCGCCTGTAATAAAAGTGTGACAAAAATACTGATGGAATCATTAACTTCAAGATTCAATATGTCTAAAAGAATGGCATGTTCTCAGTCCAATTACTTTGAACAGCCTGTCTCATTAATTAGTCTTCTGTAGAGGTTTAAACACAAGCATTCATGATAGTGTTTTACAGTAGAAATCAATTAAATTGTAAGTGAATGGTCTATATGCAGCATGTGATCTTGCCTTATTGCGCCTCTCTCAATACAGAAGATTAATCACAGCAATAGCCTCAGGGGAAATGAGTGGCATATCTTAAGTGAAGCGTTAACCTCAAATCCACACCTTGGCTAATGATTACTGAAGCAAAAACAAGAAGACAGGAACCTCAAAATTGCAGACTTAAGTACAGTACTTGAGTATATACTTACTTTCCACCAAAATGATTATCTCAGATAGTCTCATGATAGTCTCAGTTTGTATGTCTTTACAATAATAATTTTCTCTCTCAGAAGCCAATATGGTTAAAACAACACTTTGCACACAGCAGAACAGGAAATAATGTATGTTCAGTATATGTGGGAGTGTGACCCTCACCTCTGGCCTGGGTCTTTAGCCATGCCAGAACACATTCAAATGTATGTATAATATATAATTTTCAACAGCACCACTCTGACTCTGAATCTGATGCCATTTAAATTTCTCCATACCCTGTCTGCAAAGGTCAATAAAATGTAATCTTAAATTCTGTTGGTCCTGCTGCATGATTCCTAACTTCATTAACCACAGCCATTAAATCCACTTCCACTACATATTTTTCAATAGGTTTTCAGTTGGTGCAAATCTCTCATCAGAAGGCAGTCGTAGTCAATTTCATGTCTTAGGTGTACAAACACTAAAAGCTGCTTCAGCGAGCTCTGGGACTGTGAGTCAGATGAGTGTCTGATGGGAAAAAGAAACACTGACTCAGCCTCGTTAGCAGTCTTGCAGCAGAACAATAAGGTTTGATTGCAGATTTGATTTCAAAATTGAAGTAGAGTATAAACCTCTTGGGATGTACCATCTTTTTTTAAGGGGGTCTTCAGGCACAAAATATGACAAAAAAATAAACAATACAATAACACAAAACAACCAATAACATCAACAAGAGCACATACATATAAAGGCTCTCCAACAATTACAAACTACACCTTCTGCATATGTTACATCGTCTAAATGAACAACAAATAGAATAAAATAAATTTATAATAAAATAAATGCAGACCAAATCAATCAATCAACTTTATTTCCAGACTCATGGTCAATAAATACACATACCCAATACAAACAACAGCACATACCAAACAACAACAGACAATTAAAAAAGGCAATGATACCAGTGTTTCCACATGGAAGACTGGTATCGCACCAGTGCTAAGACCAGGGTTTGACAGCAGCATATTGATGAGGTTACATGAACCATTCAATCTGCAAATAAATTTGTGCATTAGGTTTCTCAACAGTGCATGGAATGTGTTGACTCCTACCCTACAAAATAGTTCACTTGCACTGCTCCACCTGGGTTTTTTAAGCAGTATAAACAAACCATCATTATAGGCAATCTAGAGCTTCTGGATGCTAGACTTTTTAAACTTAGTCCACAAGGGGGCAGTATACAGAGGAGTACAGTATGCTTTAAACAAGCTTATCTTAACTTTATCTGAGCACCAGTGGAATTTCCTAACCAGCATGTTAG
>NW_023339696.1:15889883-15891577 GCF_004916995.1 Morone saxatilis | reverse complement strand
CAGCGGGTGGAACATGAATGCCTTCAAAAAGAGATCGTCTGTTTACCCCAGGGGTCTATCCACCCCCCTCCCTCTGGCCGGACATGACAACATCAAAAATATACTATAATCCGGCCTGCAAGATTATTATTCTTTTTTGTAAGGGCCCAAGCAGCAACAACGCCACGGCCCCTGTTGTAACTGCTCAGATTATAATTATTTATAAAAAAATTAAACATGCTTGAAAAGATATGAAACGCAGCACACATCAGTGGTGGTGCAATGTACGTATTTTATGGGTTTCGCACATGGTCATGGCAAAATAGCATGATAGCGTTGAATTAGTTTGTGTTGCGTCTTTAGTCTTAAATTAAAGTAGACCAAGTTTTCTTTGTTTGTTTCTGACAAAATGCAGCTTTTTTTATCTATATCTACAGTACATCCTCAGGGCTTCAGACTCAGAGACAGTGAAAGAGTGCTGCATTAGGTATTTTGCAGTTGAGAAAGATGAATTTATTGATGGTCAGAGCCATGTTTCTCTTATTCAGTCAAGCTTTGCCTCAAGAAAAATACATTAACAAGATTATCATGGTTACCTTGCCAGGTCTGGAGTCAAAATAACTGCACTAATGGTGATACTATTACTTTTTTTATCCTTTTCTTTTGGCCTGCTCCCGTTATGTTGTTCCATTTTTAAGTGATTTTACAGAGCTCGCACAGCAGGAGATTTTAGAGTAGCCCCCCTCCTGTTATTTCTGAATAATTCAAGTGCCTGGGCTCTGTACTATCACGCAGATGACAGCCTGCTTTGATATTGCGTGTGCAGTAGGACCATTCCTCATGCACCTTCTCTGTCAAAGATAAAGCATGCCCAGTGGGCCCAGTGACACCGGCATCAAATGATTAATTAAGAAACACATCCTCCAGAGACAGGCTTTTCAATTACTGTTTGCAAACTTAAACTGTTCAGTTAAGTAAGGTGCAGTGAATCCACGCAGATATCTCAGGAAATGCGGTGCACTGGGAAGGGTTTGGGGAATTTTAGACTAGTTGTTTCTGTTACTTTGGTATTAATGTCTTTCTTTCTTTTATGATAGTTTTAAATTTTCTTTTTAAAGACTCACCATCAAGTCTTTCTTGGAAAAACATTCATTGAGCTCTGAGTGAGTCTTGTATTTCTCTAGTCTCTTTGGAATAAACAACCCGTGCTTACCAGAGAAACAGCAGTATAGGTTGTTTGTGGAAGCAGCTTATTATGACCCACATTTACATTTATTGTTAGGTGGCGACCTCTAGTAGCCAAGAAAGGAAGTCAGGTGATGTAGTATAGAGACAAAGTCAAATTTAACCTGAGATAAATCTGAATTTAAATTAAAACCTGTGCTAAAATATTAAACATTTGCAGAGAAATTGGACTTTTGGAGGGAGATTAAATATGTACAGGGAAATTAACCATTTGCAGAGAAATTAAATAATGTGCCGAGAAGTTAAACATATGCAGAGAAATTAAATGTGTAGATAAATTAAGCACGTGCAGAGAAATTAAACATGTGAAAAATAGAAATGAAAATATGTGCAGGTAAATTTAAGTGTTTAGAAGTTAAGCATGGCTAGCATCTATACAAATAGAAAACTATACAAAAAGTAAAAGTAGAAATAAAATAGTTTTTATAAAAAATATAATAAATAGAAACTGCAAATAGGGATAAATGTAA
>NW_023339696.1:15883242-15889862 GCF_004916995.1 Morone saxatilis | reverse complement strand
TATGTGCAATTAAAATTAGGCTGTTGACCAATGAAAGAAAGTCACAGCATTTAGCAGAGGTAGGGCAGATGGAGTCAACCCTAGCTCTGTGCCCACTACTGAGCCAGCTCTCCTTACCAGTCTGTCCAGTCGACCGGTGTCTCTCTTCTTGCTGCTTCCTCCCCAGCAAACCACAGCATAAAAGAGGACGCTGGCCACCACAGACTGGTAAAACATCTGCAGCAGTTTTTTTGCAGATGTTGAAGGACCCCAGCCTTCTCAGGAAGTACAGACGGCTCTGCCCTCCTATCTTATCTATCTAAACCTCCAAATGTATTAATGTTTAGCCTGAAGATGTGTTAATGGTAATGGTCATGATTAAAGATGCACCATAAACATTCTCCTAAAGCACCAGCTGCGAATAACTGTTGACATCTTGTGAGTAAATATGAAAATTTCCTGAAGTGATTAATCTGATCCTAAATGTTTAGTAAGTTACTCTATGAAAGTGAGAAAACATGTTTGGAAATATTAATATAATCATGTAAGCTGTTAAATGAACAATACTTTTTTGGGCTAAATGGAGAACAGTTGGTGGAAGAAAAGTGATTTCCTGTGTCTTCTTCTGGGAAACAGGTCTAAAGAGACAATCACATTGGAAGTCCCAGGCACCCATAGTAACATCACCCGCCTCCTTTAGTTTTTGAAAACCTGATGCTGAACTAACATTACCCAGCTCCTAAAGCTCTAAACCATGTCTACTCAGACAATCCTAACTTTTCCCATGTCCCTCCTGAATTGATTGACTGAACTGAATCATCGTAGCAGACAATGGTTTCACTCACAAGCTGCTATATTAAAGATTAATACAAATGCAATGGTCACTGTCTTATTTGAATACAGGCTGATTTTGGGTGCAGTTGCTGAGTCTTTAGAGGGACGATCACTGTTGCTTAAAGAACATTTGTCAGGGTACCTCCTGATTATGCGCTGATTGTGAACAGATTGCCGCGCGTTGCAGCCTCCCTCCATACCTCTGCAATCCTCTTCTGCAGTGAAGTGTGAACATTAAAGTGAATGTGGAGGAGGAGTCCTCACTAGGGGGAAGAGGATGGGGTGGAGGAAGAGGGGATGCTGGGGGAGGGGGATTGGGTGGGGGGGGGAGAGTAAGATACCAGCAACACAGGCAGATAGCGATGTACACTGGGAGAACAGAGGCTTCATTGTAAAGAGTATGAGCATCTTAACAGAGCAGGTCTGCTGGCAGTGTTGTTCTTAATCTGAGCAGAGCGCTGAAGCTTTGGATACTGTCCGCCCATCATCAGCCCGGTAGGTTTATCACACTGCATCTGCATGCGGATTCTGCTGTTTGTGTGGAATATAAATGTTGGAAAGGAGCTACAACATTTGCAATTCAAATGTATGATACACAATCAGCATTTTCTTTTCAATCGTTTAATTACAAGACGCATACATGTTAAGCTGCTCAGCTGATATCTAAAGTTTGTCTTTCCCAGAAGAATATTTAATACAGTATATTTTGTTATAGCTCTGATAAAGATGCAAAATATGGTGGTGTAATCTGTTGCCTTATCTGTGTCTGCTCATCATTTTTTAATGCTGAAGACTCTCCTGTCAAAATGAAGATGTTTTCCCACAGAGTCTGGTTTAGGCTGTGCTACATCCCCATCACCCTCCTCCTCCTCTCTGGCTTGGCTGTTTTAATTACTCATTGTTTCGTTTCCAACGATTGTGAATTATACCCTCATGTCCATCACACTGAGCTCAGCCAAAGTCGGCAAATTCCACAACCTGTCATGTCCCACACACTCTATTACCAGCTCATAAAGCTCCTGTGCCTTTCCCTGTTTTCTCTGATCTCCCCTGAGAGTCTTGCACATGTTCTGCGCTGGCTGGGAGTCTTTGCCCTGATATTTCACTGCAGTCAGAAATTTAATATCAGTCCAGATTGTCTTCCCTAGTGGGAAGAAAAGGGAATCAGCCACATCATGAAAAGCTGCTAAAGTCAGGCAGAGCTGTGAGGAAAATTCCTCTGCAGCATCAAGCAGCCGATGCTATAACCCAGCCTCTTTATCAGACTAATAAGAATACATTCCTTCTATCTCCACTTTAGAGTCATTTGACTGTGATCAGTATATGCGCTTCATTTTGCTCTCAGTCATGATTCTGATTATGCAGATAGACTGGCAGCGGAGTTAATACTCAATGGATGTTGAAAGTTTAATAATGGTGAATAATTTATTTAAGCTGCTTATTGCTGAGATTTGAGCAATGAAAGCCAAAAAGCCTTAGGATGACATTTTTAATGGCCATCAGTGGTCTATATTTACAGTTTTAATTCCCTGTCGTTTAGCTTTACAGTCTTAAAACACCAAGTTCTGTGATTGATTTCTTCATTTCTGACAAAATAAAATCTAATCCGTCCATCTACAAGTTGCTTTGTTGCAGAGCTTCCCAGGGAAGCAATATCATTTTCAGGTCCATGAATTTTATATATGATTACATTTTTGCTGCCATTAATTAATCATTCTATCAGTCTATTAATTAAGGTAGGATAATAATTAGTAACCTTTATTCATGCTTTCTCAGTTCAATTCAGCTCAAGCTACTTTCTTGCTTTAGGGTGATTCCATGAATAATAATTTTCTTCGTCTTCTTTTGAGTCTAAAAAAGCCTGTGACGGCTCTAGCTTGAGCTTGGGTTGTTTCCTTTTTCACTTTAATGGGTGGAAATTGCAAGCACAACACACATTCTGTGGTGGTAATCAAGAAGATAACAGAAGTGGATGAAAATGTGTGGTTCTGACCCATGTTTTCTCTACTTCTACACAATTTGGGTTTTGTTTTCAAGATAAGGCTACGTCAAAAGTGTTATTTCTAAATGCAGGCCACCATTTGAAGGTGATAGATTTCATTTGCTGCAGAAGATTTTCCATTCAGGAGCCATTAATGGCCACTGTTGCTTTGAAGTCTGCATGGCTGCATGAGAAGTTCCTCTTTATTGCAGAAATCAGCATGAAGAGCTGATTAAAATACACTTGAACCAAATATGGTGCATCTGGTTCCAGCTGCCCATCATTACCATTGGTACTCCAAAGCCTCTGGCAGTTGGCATTGTGTTGACAACCTTGAGAAATTACCAGCTTAAATCCTAGTATTTTGTTGGTTGGGCAAATCATTCTTTTTTTTTTGAGACCAGATTTTTATTGGTTCGCCTTTCTCAGGATCTGCATTCATTATGGAGTACATACCACATATCAAAATAAATACATAATAATAAATCCTTTTTTACTCTCTCCCTCCCTTCCCATCCATCTATTTGACCCCCACCAACCCCTCCCCCAGCCACCTGATTTCAACATTTTAATTGGATCTCACATAATCATTATTTAGTTATTCTTCTTGAATTAATTTTTCTTCCCTTAAATATCTGTACAGGAGATAACAAGACAAAAAAATAAAATATAAATAAATAAAATAAAATATAAATAAATAAAAATGAATAAATAAAATACATACACATATGCACTCTTGCGAATATACACATGAACATATACGTACATACATACATATACATCCATAATCCCTACCCAATACATATGACAGTTACAATATGGCTATAATTGTGATTTCACTTTGTCCAATGATAGGACAAGAGCCTCCTTTGTCTCTGCGGGTATTTTCACCTCATTACTACCATTTCTTTTGCAGCAGTTATTTCACAGAACATTTTTTATGCATTAATATAGCAAGAGAAGAGTCATCATTCAATACAATAATGTTTGGTAGACAGGGTAGGTTTCCATCCATTATATCTGACACAGCTGTTGTTACTCGTATCCAGAAGGTGTTCATTTTTTTTTAACATAGTAAACATACATTTCTTGGAGCTAAATAGAACCTATGGATAATTTTAGCAAACAATAGTTGTAATTACAAGAAGTGAGTGGACCATGCTTAATATAAAACTCACTGGGTGTTGGATTTTCTTATATACATTTGACACAAAGCTCCTACTATGTTTAAAACCAGTTTTAAACACACCAATTATTTCTGTGGGTGAGTATGTAATGTAATGAGTCCATGGAATCTCATATGTGCGCATTGCAGTACGCAACTGTAAATAGAAAAAGGAAGGATGATCCCAGTAAGTCAAATATTTCTCGCAATTCTTGGAAAGATCTCAAACCATCATTGTTATAGATATCGGACTGTGGAAATCATATGTTTATTGTTTGTTTGTTAAATATTGTTGTATTTATATGCCATTTCGTTTCCCATTGGGCACATTTTCCTAGTTGTTGCCACATATAAATTGAATTACTAATAATAGGTTTAAATTGAGTACTACAATATTTATGTGATAAGCCTGAAGAAGCACATATTTAAAAGTGTATGGTGAGATAATTTTGTTTTTCAAATTGGTCTCTTTAACTTATCTTCAAACCAATTGATAATGAAAGGATCATAATCGATAAATAATACAAATCAAATCCTTCTTAACGTCCAATCCAATCCAACTGATCCACCCCGTCTCCTAGAAATTACATTTACTAAATGGTTCAGTTCCAACCAATTCAATATCAACCAGTTCTTAACAAACAACACACTGACACACTGAACAATGTGCTGCTACTGTCAATCACACGAATATAACCAAACACATAGGGTTTGCAGTCTCAACTGTTTGTTAAATATAGTTCAGCAATTTACTCCAATTGAACTAGATAGGACTGTGACTCATACTTCACCATCAAGAGCTCCAATTTGGCACCACTCACCATTCGGAGATACGACAATTTGACAAAAACAAATTCCTGGGAGAGCACAGGAGCATCACTGAAGACGTCACTTTACGAAAGTGCAACACGTCAGAAGTTCTAATATGACATTAATGCAAGCCAGAAATGGACACCATTGCTCAGCACATGAAGTGTTCTTTGCTGAAAGCAACAGTCGCTCAGCTGAGATGGTCTTCTGGTCTTGAATTTAACAGATGACAGCACTCAGACAGCTCTGGGTCTAAGACACAATTCCTCGGATTAGAGGCTGAATCACTTACTGAAGCCTACTTACCTGAAAAGCCTTACAGCTCATACAGCCAACAAGTCGCCGCAGTGTGTTACAAGATTAAATTCCAGCAAAGCATTAAAACTTTACTTTGAAGGTGACCCTCTTTCCCACGTGTAACTGTGATTGCAAACCTTTCAAAAAAAGATTTATTTAGCATCACCATTTGATTTATTTTCCATTTATTTATTTAATATGTAGAATTTCTGCATTAAAATGTCTATTTTGCAGACTAGTATACTGATTATCCCAAATGTTTTCAACAGTGTGCAAACCGCAATTTTATTCAGTGAACAGTGAATTTCCTACTTGCCTCAAGCTGCTATAATTTCAGTAACACAGGATGTGTCACAGCGTGAGGGAGGAAGTCGGCAAATGCAACGCAACGGGAATAAATCTTTAATACATTGCCTCGTGTATTGTCATGACAGATATATTTTCATCAGCAGTGGTGGTTGTTTAAGACAACAATTCCCATGATCACACGCTACTTTACAGCATCATCAAATTTAGTTTTTTGTTATTGTTTTCATTCAAGACATGCCCTGGTAGCAGAAATTATATTCTGCACATTTAAACTGAAACTTAAATCTAGAGATATACTGTGTGGCAACCTTCCTTGTGATTAAACAGTGAAAATATTCCCTAGATACATCTGACAATTGTCAACAACCAATTAAAATCAGTCTCTTATTCTTATCTTATTAATATGTGTGACATGACTCCACTGGGGATTAATTGGATAAAGAAATCTTCTGTTGCATGTTGGCTTGTCAACTTTTTCTTTTTTTTTTTAATAAATTCAAATGTTGAAAAGACTGACTTGTCATCAACCCCCCTCTGAGTGAGCTCCTTTGACATCCTACCACCAATGCATGAACCCTGTCTCTAAGAAAAGTGAATGATACTGGATGAATGAACTGTATCCATCCAAGATGACATGCAGTCAAAAGCTCAAGTGATTAGAATACTCTTCTCTCTTGTCCTGTTTCAGACTTGCACAATGTCTGACTTTGAGGATTTCAGCAAGCTGGGAGGGCAGGCGAATGTGTCTGAAAGCTACCAGCTGAACCCTACCAGTGTCATTGTGTCGGTGGTCTTCTCCCTCATCTTCCTGCTGGGGACCATCGGCAACAGCCTGGTGCTTGCCGTGCTTCTGCGGAGTGGGCAGGTCGGATACAACACCACCAATCTGTTCATACTCAACCTGAGTGTGGCCGACTTCTTTTTCATCATCTTCTGCGTCCCTTTCCAAGCCACCATCTACTCTCTGGAGGGATGGGTGTTTGGCTCCTTCATGTGCAAAGTGGTCCACTTCTTCATCAACCTCACCATGTACGCCAGCAGCTTTACACTCGCTGCCGTCTCTGTTGACAGGTATGGTCATCGCTATTTGTCAATACTGGAAGAGACTATTTAATTGTGAACATAGACATATTATACAACATAGCAATTACTGATTTCCACCTACTTACCAGGCCCTTATGTGACATATGAAATATAAAATTTCCAAATCACCTTGAAATAATTATTGTGAACACACGAGAGAAT
>NW_023339696.1:15856668-15883221 GCF_004916995.1 Morone saxatilis | reverse complement strand
GGGGGGGGGGGGGGGATTGTTAGCATTGTTTGTTATGCTTTTCAAATTAAAGGCCACGTTTCCCGTGAAGCCCTTTGCCTTTCCTGTTGCAAATTACAGTAATCATTATTCCCATTATTAATTAGTCTATTGATTATTTGTACTTTAAAATACTCAGAGCCTAAGCTGACATCTTCAGTTTGCTTGTTTTGTTTGACCAACAGTCCAAAACCCAACAGTATTCAGTTGACATTGACATAAACAGAGAAAACCAACAAACATCACATTTGAGAAGGAACCAGACAATGTTTTTACCTGATAAATTACATAATTAATTATCTGATTGCTGATTATTAATATCTGTGGCTCAACTAATTGATTAATAGACCTTTTGACATGAAATAGTTAGGTACACACAGGTGCTGCCAAATGGTTTGGGAGGGTTACCTTAAAAATGTCATCCGACATTTACCGATGATACTAATTAAGGTTCAATTTCATTTAGTGTAGCAGAGGCTTTCCAGGGAGCCAACATGCACAATAGCAGCATTCTGACTCTGTTTGACCTGAATAGAACAGAACCTTAATTTGTATTTCTATTTCATCATCCCGTGAAAAAGGTTTATTGGTTCAGCAGCAGTGGTGACTCATATTATGTCTCTTGCTTTACTTTACGGTTATTGTATTACAAATATTCCTGATTTGTTGAATCTATAATGTAATTCATACCCTCAACTTAAATCCTTTTTCACTTTAAAGGTCCAATGTAATAGTATAGTATAGTATAGTATAGTGGACCCAAATATAGTAATTGTTGTGTTTTTGTTACTTTAGAATGAGCCTTCTATATCTGCAGATGCTGCAGCTAGCCTTCCATGGAGTCTCTACAGTGGCCCGGAAGGGACAAACCTTGAAAAATTGAATTCTCTTACTTTATCACATAGTGTCACAGTAAGGTACATTTAATTAATCACAAATGTATTTTCGTTAGTCATTAGAGCAACTAGACCTTATAGAGATACAGAATCTGTAGTCTGATTTAATATCTTATGAGAGAATCATGCATCACCTCTGTCTGAAAAATATATCCCCCACAGAGTAAGCTCTAAGCCACCATTAGTTGTTGGGCATCATCATCAGCTCAGTCAATATGGACAGAGTCAGCTGCCCTCTGCAGCAACCACCCTCAGCCCACACTGGCTGTGTTTACACATTAGAGGATTCAATAGATTTTTCAGCCTGCCAGCCAGACGTTTCCTGCTCCACCTGGAAAAGAGCAGGAACATCTGAGCTGGGAGGTTAATGAATTTCTGTTTTCCTCTTCAGTTCCTGTGTAACAAGTGAAAAAAGCAGCAGCAGCTTATAGTTACACTTTAGACCAGGAATCCCCAGCAGGAATTAAATCAGAGTTCAGCCTGAATGAGCAGCAGCACACACACACACGCACCCACACACCCACACACTCCAACAGTCTTTCAATCGAAAGTCTCTGTTGCTGCTACCCACACATTTACGCTTACTGTGATTTTATGCCAGAGAAATAACCAATGTGTAAAGGATTCCATATAAAACAAAAGAATTTGCCATTGTTGCTTCTGATCTAGGAGCTGCACTTGTGATCTTGTAATATGTAACATAAGATAAGGCAGAGTTATTCATGCATGTCATGTATATTTGTTGAGGTTGTGCATATATATAAGAGTTAATGTTAAGTCAACAATCCAATGGGATCAAGGTCCAAATGTAGACATTCGGGTAGAAAATTCTGAAACAGGATCTGGGTTGACCACACACTACGTATTTTATTCAAAAGATATTTACCAGACTGCTTTTATACATTTTTTAAACATTGGTTATACATTATGTGATTTTTTTCATTATATTAATCTGACTATTTCACACACAGTAATGTCTGAGTGTTTGCTGTTGTCCAAGCCACTGAGCCTCCATATGTGGCAAGTAGGTTCAAAGCATGCTTTATTTTCTTTTTATGTACAACATAAGTGTCTTAAGCCCCATTTCAGTGAGGTTTCAAAAATGAGAGAGGCTGCTTTTTCTGATTCTGGAGAGCCAGGTGAAGTGTCCTTAAAATGCGAATAGGGAGGACATGGATCTGCGGCTTTACCCAGAATCCCTGCCTTGGGCAAAACACGCTGCAATACCTCAAAGGAGTTAGCTAATAAAGCAGCGTGTTGAATATGGTGTTCAAAGGCAAACAAACCGAGTAACAAGGAGGCGATAACTTCAACAATAGCACGTGAGAAGCAGTGTGGTGTCAGATTTTTGAAAGAGGTTGGTAAGCATAAAAACATCAGGCTAACACTAACCCTTTTTTTCATAATACCACGTAATGCCAGATGGGATTTGTGCCTTTATCGCCTACCTGCTCAGCAACATCAATAGCACAGCACAAGACACAGTCATGTTCCTCACTATTGTCATGGTTTAACCATGTGATGCCTGCAGGACCAGATCCTATTAAAATCTTACAAAACCTTTCTGTGGATATCGCAGCCAGTTTGCACATTTCCATGAGGTGTTTTTATTCAAGAAATCACAGCTGCAAGGGCTGTAGTGTGAAAAATATCATCCAACACAGAAGCCGCAGTGTTAGCCACGACTACCTGTTAGCATGGAAGGAGGACATTTTAATGGGTTGAGAGAAATGTATTATGGGTTTTAAAATGACCCAGTAATTTAATGAAAGCCTAAGATGAGGAACACAAAAAAACTGTTACACTGATTCTTAAGTGAACCCAGAAGCAAACACGGACTCAGAGGGAACAGTTTAGTAAATTATTTAATAAAAAAATATTTGGATGATTGAAGAGGGTAGTGGGGAGTTGAAGAAGGCTGGAAAGTATAGGGAATGGCTGCGGTCTGATCTCAAGTGGTGTGTGAGTGATGGCCGAGCAGCACTAGGAAGAAAAAAACAAGTTAGGTGGAGTCACACTCCACCTAACTGACGGAACAATCTGGAGATGAATGGCAGGAGAGCTGGGGGTTTCTCAAACTGACCACTGATGAATTTATTGTGACCAGGTGTGGGGATTAGCCAGGTGCCCGGGAGAGATAGCCGTGCCCACAACACACCCACGCACACACACACATACACACACAAACAAACAAACAAACAAACGGGAGGAGGAGGCAGAGAGGCAGGAACAGGGAAAACACAGCAACACAACTGGAACCACGACATGGTTTCTTGTGGCTTTAAAGGATTTGGAGCAATTTTGGCGGCCATCTCTCTTTCTCCCTCAGCACAGACTGAACAATAGCACTTACTGGCAAATCCCTTTATAGTTTTAATATTTACTATGTGAACACAAATTTTATTTCAGTTTATATTTTAGATTGAAGACTTTACTTTGCTTTTGTGAGGAAAATGGCAAAAGCATTTACGTTTCACTTTACTGTATCTTTCCCACCAAATCCTACAATCCCAACCTCTCAAAATAGTATAGTAGTTACTAAAATAGTAGTAGTTACTAAATAGATTAACAAGTAACAATAAGATAAATTGGCTTAGGGAGTATCTTAAAGTATATGTCTTTTTATTGTTTTTCTTTCAGTCTATAATTATCATACTGCACCGGCTGAGCATGTTCACTAATTCTTAAGTTCATGTGCTTTTGCTGACATGTGAATATGTTATTTTTTCTCTTTGTAGGTATCTGGCCATTCGTTACCCACTGCGCTCTAGAGAGTTACGAACCCCGTGTAACGCAGTGGTTGCCATGGTGATCATCTGGGGTCTTTCGCTGGTCTTTGCTGGTCCTTATCTCAGCTACTACGACCTGATTGATTACGCCAACAGTACCATGTGCATCCCCGGCTGGGAGGAGCAGAACCGGAAGGTGTTGGACACGTGCACCTTTCTGTTCGGCTACGTCATCCCCGTGCTGATTGTGAGCCTCTCGTACACTCGAACCATCAAGTACCTGTGGACGGCCGTCGACCCTTTGGACGGCATGTCGGAATCCAAGAGGGCCAAACGCAAAGTCACCAAAATGATCATCATCGTCACTGTGCTTTTCTGCATATGCTGGCTGCCGTACCATGTGGTGATCTTGTGCTACCTGTACGGAGACTTCCCTTTCAATCAGACCACGTATGCCTTCAGGCTTCTCTCTCACTGCATGGCCTATGCCAACTCTTGTGTCAACCCCATCGTGTACGCTCTGGTGTCCAAGCACTTTCGCAAAGGCTTCAAGAAAGTGTTCAGCTGCATCCTCAGTAAAAATGGGAGAAATAAGGTCCATGTGGTTCATGTAGCCAACACTGTGCCCGGGTTTGAAGCAGGCTCCACCGAGGTGTCACAGATGAACGAGGAGAACATACGACAGAATGAATGTGAAATGATTAACAGGCCGATCGCAGAGCCAAGAGAAGCCACAGTGACGCTGAATTTGCCCTTTCAGCGGCAGACTTGACAAGTGATTCAGCTCTGCTGAGTACAGATTGCCTTACGTTAAAGACATTGTAGCTAATATTTATAAGGAGCGTAAACCTCTCATCACTTTTGGCGGCAAACAGAAGAGGAGATAAAAGGATTCATGCACAAACATATTTACACAGATAGAGTATTAAGGTGTATTCAGTCAGTCTACAACCAAAAATGTGTTTGTATTTTTGTCACACACTACATTCTATTATTTTCCACTAAGAATACACAATCAATCTGAAAGGTTTGTATTTACTAAAAGTAAAACATTCTTAGTATTTTCTGCTTTTGCCAATTGCCTTAACCATGGCTTGCACTTTGGTATGTATTTAAGTTCCTTTCAGTATTTGGGAATCTACATTATTCCAGCACTTGTAAGAGCAGCACAGAATGTGTCTCATTACGTTACCACGTTTCATCTTTTGAAATGGTCCAAAACAGGGTTTGATGCAAGTCTACAATCACTATCCTGCTCATCTAGTCCACCCTGTGCAAGTCTCTGACAAGCCGGTCATCAGTATTTCCAACACCATGTTCAGGTTCTATGTTCTACTTTGTATCATCTTTTTCTCACATAAGCTCAACTGCAGCTCTGATCTGATTCAACCATTTGGACTAGTTTGTAAAGTGCTGGTCTATTATAGGTTGTAGTTTTCTAACTGAAGCAGGACATTATTTGATCTGTTTCTTTTGTATCTTGCATGCAGATGCTGTTCTGTCTTGTCAAGATATTGGTTATTACTGGTATATTTGACTTATATATGTTCTAAACATAAAAGAATGTGTGCAAACATGACAAACAGTTATATTTTAATTTCATACGAGCATTTAAAATCAAAACATGTGGGTGTAAGATGCCAGAAGGTATACATTGAGTTAAAAGGGAAGTTTATCAGTATTTGATAAATATTAAAAACAAACAGTTCTTGGTAGAAGACTGAAGTGTTTTTGGACCCCAGTATACAACATTGTCTTGCTTTACTTGTATTTTACAATGATTGTATTCATGGCATGTTTCTCTTTGGTGTAAAATATTATATGTTTGAATATGTTTATCAATGAGTGCACTTATGCATCTAAGAGTTGTGTATTTTAAAAGGTGTGTATTTTGTGTATTTAAAAATTCTTAATGCTGTGAAATGATTAAAATCATGTACATGGTTTTCTTTTCTCCAAATGAAAAGCAGATCCTCAGTATTTCTCTCTCTCTGTAAGCTTGTGTCCTACCTCAGAGCTGTAAAAAGAAAACATTTCTCGCCTCTTAGTTGTGTTCTGTTCAAATTGTGTAAAATGCAATTTTCCTCTTCAGAGAATAATTTCCTAACAGAACATCCTCCTTTGCACTGACCAATTTTTGCCCAGTGTGTCTTGTGTGATTTTCCCCTCTACATCTACAGTATATACTCAAGTGTCTCTCTCTTTGTTCCGTTTCATCATGTTGAGTTTTCAAATGTAACAGCCTGTAGATTTTAAGATGTATATATATATATATATATTTAAATAAATATTTATCAAAATGTTTTGAACACAATGTACTTAAATAAATAAAATATTTTCTGCTGCGAGATTAGTAGATCTTTCATTCAATTGAAAATGTGCATAAATGTGAAGTGGGTCAATAGAAATTAAACAAATAATACCTATCCATCCATCTACCCATTCATCCATCCATCCATCCATCAAATCTATATGCATGTTTATGGCTTGGACTCTGAGAATAGGGGAAATATGTTTAATGTTTAAAAATATTTTATTTATAAATAATTTTCCCTTCACCTGCTAGCGAGGTAGAGGCAGAAATCTGCCCAATAGTGGACAAATAAAACCAAAACAATGTCCATGGCTAAAAGTCAGATGTATTTATTTCAGTGAACCAACCCTTTAAGTATATATCCATGCATTGATGGTTATCTGCTGCTTACCAACAGTATATCATTTCACTGGAAGAGATACCTTGCTCCAAGCAAGGATTTACTATGCTAAAGCAATCTCTAGAGCTGCTGCTTCATTTCCCTTTTTTCAGTTCACCATTCTCCCAACAACCATTGGTGATGTTTTGCTTGGGGAATGATCACACTGCCCACACATAGAAGATACTACAAAATAGGTGGTGTATCTAGTGTGATTTTAGCAGGAACTTTATTACTGACACTCCCAGAAATATTTGCCGTGCTGAGCTTGAGGCTTGCAGGGAGTGACGAGGTCAGAGCATAGATTCCAAATATCAACTCTGTAAGGAAAAGTCAGAAAACCAGTCTATTTCTGCTCCAGGAAGACAGTAAATATCAGTAAATCTCAATTTGCTTCTTATCTGCTGCCTTAGGCTGTTTACTTCTACTGCAGGAGTAAGAGATGTTATTAACGAGCACAGCACAACAGTGCAGATCCCCCAGAGATCACTGCTTCTCTGGGGGGTGAGGGCAGAGCCACAGGCAGTACAGGCCATGCTGTACTCAAAAGAAGACATTAATGAATAAATTAAGCTATTGTTGTCATAAAAAAAGCAACCTCTAATGGCCTTACATAAAATGTTCAAACTTTTCGACTAAGTTCTTGTTTTATATTGAATTTCTGTCCGCACAGGAGGGCTGGAAAATGATCGATAAAATGATCAATAACCTGTGATGTTGTGCAGACAAATGGACAATAACCATGGTACATACACAAGGTTTGGTTTCAGACATGTACTGAATGACCTGAGAGATCTGACAGGTTTATAAGTGATAAGCACATCAGAGTTGTTGGTTGTAACAATAAAGACATCTATTATAAGATAGCTGCCTTACAGTCCGTAATGGCGCCCAGAGAAAGAGACACCGCACTAATCCATTCATCCACTACAAATAAGAAGCTGCACCTCAAACAAGTGTTATTCATTAGTGAGATAAGGGGTGTTTTGGGGACAGCGTGAGTTCATGTCTTTCACACATTGCCATCAATGTGTCCACAGGTCTGTGGAATCTGGAGTGTACCACTGGAATAATTATAAAGTTTTAGTAGTTAATGAAGTCTGATGATTAGTCATAGGGTTTTTTCAATTGCTTAAGCACATTTTCTGTATCACTGTTGCAGTTCTCAAAACATTAAGAGCAATCACCATGTCATTTTATGAGCAGCCTCTTATGCTGCTACTGAGAAAAAACTGTAATATGTGAAATAAAGTGATTTAATATCTGTGAAAACATTTACAAAGCATCTGTGAAAACATTTAAAAAGCATCCTAAGCAGCCAAGCATTAACTGTTCAGACTTGACTTTGATTAGTTTTTACTTCATTTTTTTATCCCTATTATTTTATTAATTATTTCTACATTTTTGTCTCTATTGTATGCCTTTCATTTGTCTTTTATAGTAAAACACTTCTGTAAAAGTGCTATATCATTACATTTTACCTCTATTTACTCCAGAAAAACCTATACTAGTTATCTCAGATTGAAATATTTTTATGCTCAGCTAGTAACATAGTGTTAAAGAGAAGAGGTCTTGGTGAGTAACCATCTTGCATACAAAGCACATAATAAGAAAAGAAAAACTAAACAATAAAATAGTGGTACCAACAAAACATCTCTGACAGTAAACAGAAATCCTATCTTGGGATTTTATGATACAGCAGGTGTATTTTTCTTGTGATCATGAAATTACTTTTTATTTTACGTATTCGATTGGAATTATTCTGTGATTATGGCCACTCCGGCCTTCCGTACTTCAGACAGCGGATGACATAAAGAGACGCATTGACCCGCACCAACATCATCTCCATTATCAGAGAAGTTAGATGTACTACCACTGAGGGAACAAAGCTTTCACCGAAACACACATCTTACACAGATAGCTGAACGTGTATGTACAAAGTGGGTTTTAGAGTGGATGTTCTTTTTCTCAATGTTAATGCCTGTTCGATTGGAAGAGATTGTAGGAAAT
The DNA here is from genome assembly GCF_004916995.1 of Morone saxatilis. NCBI lineage: Eukaryota > Metazoa > Chordata > Actinopteri > Moronidae > Morone > Morone saxatilis. The sequence continues at coordinate 15,874,875 of NW_023339696.1, read as the reverse complement.
GTTTTACTTACGTCACTGACAACCTTTATAGGGTCTGGTGTCGGCGCTATGATTGCTCTGAAAAGCATGCAATTACTCTTAGATGTTGTCATATTCATATTGCTTTAATTAAGGTTTGCCTATAATCAGTCTATAAAAGCATTTGTTTGACAAGTAGGAGTTTTGTACATGCTGCTTTAAGGTCAGACAATGATGCCATACAAACACAAGCAATCAGTGGCTCAAAGGGAGAGATAGAACATTTAAACTGTGGCTAGAACTCTTCAGGTTTTAATTTTAAAAACAATTCTACCTCCAAGATAGGATTCTACCTCAAAGGGAAATGAGATTTCTATGTTTAGTTACATTCTGCTGATTATTCTACCCAACGTGTTAATGACATCTGCATTTAGCGTGAACCTAGCAGCACAAAGACAAGGAAAATCTAATAACCTATAACTCACTAGGATAATAGGAATAACCTTGGAGGGCGCAATTCAGGGAATGATCACATTTCTCCAAGATGCAATTGGAGCTATAGATGGACATGACTGGTTTAAAGGACAGCAGCCAGTACTGGATGTAGAATTGGGGGAAGCGGGATCTCTTCTACGAGGTTGAACTGCCATGTTTCTATAGTAGCTCAGAACGGACAAACCAAACACTGGCTCCAGACAGGGCCTTCTCTTACGGTAGGGTGAACGCGAGGGCATTATAATCAGCAACTACACCGCTCAATGCCACTAAATCCTACACTCTGGACCTTTTAAAGGTTCATTTTCGTTTGCTAAGAGATGATTTTTTATCAGAAGTTAATCAAATAGTCATATTATAAAATAATTTCAGATCTGGGTGTAATACTGATGACTATAGTATCAGTATTTTTGAACACAATTATGGTTATGATATAATATCTGACGAAATAATTGACCATGAGAGTTAAGTACCTACTATTAAGTACTTAGTGAGAATCAGTATCTGACATTTTCTGTTTGCTTTTTTTGATGACACAACACACATTTCATTAGAGCAGTCATAAAGAAACCAACCACTTTAGGTGTGTGTTTACTGTAGGCAATTTGACAAGCTAAAATCACTATCATCATCATAATTATGTGTAGCTTTAACAGGTGATTTAATGGCGAGCTCATCTTGACATTTTGCGCAGTGTACTGTGTATGGAATATGCAGAGTGCTCTGGGTGACACTTTCTATATTTTCTACAACATTCAAAAAACTCATAATATGAATATCTGATCTTACATCTATGTGTAGCTGTGGACCTGACTTGTTTGTCATATTGTATAAAACTAGTATATCCACTGCAAACCAAAAGGGACACCTTTCCTTATATCCAGCCTGCTGCTTCACAACGAATGGTGTTTACAGGTAGGCCAGTGTGTTACTGAGAGACCTCATCAACAAGAATAAGAAACAACAGGTAGCAGGATGAAGTCATACAGTGTCATTGAGAGGCTGTACAGCTGTTTACTACACACTGTAAAGACATGAGCACATAAAGATTTCTAATTTAGCTTAAAAATATCTATTTAAACATCTAATTAAGAGTTATTTCTTTGATTTAACTCCAAAAGGGGGTTTTAATGCATTGACTAAAAAGCATGTTCATATCACCCACAGGTCATTTTTATTTTCTAATCTGTGCCGGCTGATTAATCATTAGTCCAATATGAGCCTGTGGGTTGAAAGCTCAACTAACACATTGTGTCGGCAGCAGCAGTGTAGCCTTAATTGCTCCAAAAATCCTTTTCATTTAAACAGCTCTCCCGCGTGGCATTGATTAGCTCGTATGAGTCAAGGTAAAAGCAGCATTCCTTGTATTCTGTGCAGGGAGTTGCATAATCATTATTTATTCTAAATCAATACGTTAACAGCCAGACAAAGAGAGAGCAGCATTTGTGGTGCTCCATTCCTCTAATGCGTTCAGATATAAAGTAAGTGCAGGTTATTCAGGAGATTTTAGTGAAACTCAGTTATCTTGATTTCAAGAGGAAAACCTATTCATTGCTGTTTTTCCATTCAGCATAGACACCGATCCACAATTCATTCTCCGCATATCATATGATACGCTTGTCCAAACAGTTTTGGTGGAAGAATCTGTGAGATAAACACAATATATGGGACCTTACCAGTAAAGTAAGAGTGCCCTCTTCAGACTGTGACGCAACACTGCAGTTCTGTTTAACTATAAAGTAAAACTGACCTTGCACACATGAAGCATTATGTGACTTTAACATGTCAGGGCACCTTTTAAATTATTATCTACACAAACAACTGTTTTACTAGATACAAAGACACAAAAGTTATCTGACACATGTTCAATGCTCTTGGGTGTGCCGGCAATGTGCAACACCACTAAAGGTCCTTTAACTTATGTTTGTGTGCAAAGGATGATGAAGGTTGGGTCAAATATACTCAGAACACAAGAGCTGGTTTATTGCATGTATTTATTGTCCAGGTACCTTTAAATGGTAACCATGCTAGTTGGTGAACAGAAACAGGTCCAGGGTACTAAATGTGCTGGGCTGCTGGTTTATGACAATTTCAGTTGTACATATTTACATAGACAAGATGGAATAGTGACAAACATTTAAAAAAAAAAATAAAAAATACAAAGCATGTCCCTGGTATTTATGTCCCCACATCTGTCTGAAAGTCACACTGCAGACATCATTAGCATAGTAATAAAGGCACTTACTATATACATTTCATTGAGCTTAAATAAGGGAAGTTTAATTTGAGGGCTTTCACAGTAAGAATCATAACAGATTTGATACTCTATATTTCAAAAGAAATAAACAATGCAAATCAAGATAACACATATCGTATTTAACTTGATCATGAACTCAACATGTATAATTTAACATACAAAGGATCACCGGAGGCAAACACACTAAATAAAGTTAATCTGATTTAAGTTAGGAGACTAAAAAAAGGCAGCACAAAAACAAAACACAACAGCATCTCCAAACGGAGATATTCCTTACACTGAGTTTTTATGCAACGACACATACGATACAGCACTCAGGTTTCAAGGTCCACTCGTCTTTCTGCCTATTATTCCATAACAAAAGAAAGGCTTTTATTATAGCACATTCCTCACTGTGGACCCCAGCACAATGATGAGGTAAAGAAAACAAGGTGGCCTTAAATTTTAGTGTCACAGCTTGTCCAGCTGACTGCCTTGATTTTTAGTTTCAGTTTGTGCTATTCCAGTGCAAAAGTGTCATTAACGTTGCCAAACAGAGGGAAAAATCAAACGGTTGAGACATTCTTTCACTGTAGCAATAATATCACGATCTAAACGCCCTGCAAGCTTCATGAAGTGTTACATCTAAATGTCTGATGTACCAGAAAACTGCCATCGTATACGCTAAAATAATCATTCTGATATATAACACGGATACCAAGAAATAAGTGCTGCCACAAGATGAAGAGGAATATCAATGTGAAAGGGTAGTTCAAGAGCATGTCTACAGTACCTACCATCTACTTTTTCTCTTTGGTGTAAAGTGATCTATCCAAAGTAGATCATTTGCACTAAACAATTCGTTCCTGCTAGGCACGAGATGTAGCTGTGATAAGCTAGAGAAGGCTACAGATTAGATATCGGCTCTTAGCGCAGCCCCTTCTTAACTGATCGATCAACTAAGCAGTGATTCAAAGTTAAAGATGGTCTTGGGGATCACAGAAATGGACATTTATGGACACCGAACACGCCTCTACACTAACTTAAAAAGATACAGCACTTACAGTATGTTTAAATATGCCTTTATGTGATCTTCACTGCACAATGCTGTTGATAGTATTCTGATGTCATTCACTGGCCTTCTCATTCAAATGCTGTGATATGACCTCAGATGAACAGGTTCATGGGCCTCTCTGCACTGCGGGCATGAACTCGAGTGTGCAGATCTACAGGTAGAGAAGCTGCTCTGTTGTTTCTTTAACAACACTAACCTCTAATGCTGAAGGCAGAGCTTGAGTTTAGAAAATGAACAGTGTAATTCAGTGTTAAAATGGAAATAATTGAAATATAATTGGAAAACTGGCCTCCCAAGAGTAATTGTTATCCAAATATAATTGGCAGGGACTATTTAAAAATTAAAAAAAGGTCAAATTACTCATCCACAATCAAGATTAATCATCAACATAACAAAACCTTTATAGAAGTGCCATTGACCTCAACCCAAATTAAATTTCAGCCTGATTAATAAAATTAAGAGACATTTATTCAAACAGGCTTTTAACAGACTGTTCTTATATGTAGCCTCTAATCATTTCAGACATTTCTCTAATGTTACTTATTTACTGAGTTAAACGCCTAATATCGTTTTTGGATTAGGGCAACAAAATTATAAATCAACTATGCACTAGGTATTCACCTCACAGATTTCCGCCAAAACATATCTTTTTTGTTATACCGTACAGGTATTATCTGCACGTCTACTGTGTTTCATTCAGGCAAGTGTTTGATAACTGGGTTGTTAAACACAACGCAACTCGCGAGTACCGCAAAGACCTGTACATTAACCATGAGGCATCAGCTCCATTAATATGGACTTACGAACTAACATGGACCAGCAAAATAAAATAACCTGTACAATATGCAGTACTACAACCCCAAAAAATAGCTCTGCAACAAATAATAACTTAGTATGTTCAATTTATGTTGAGACTGTGTCAGAGAGGAACCGCAAAATACCTTTTATAGTAACTTTTCAAGGCTGAATTGTGGTGTACTGGATTGCATTAGTATTTCTTATATGTTGTATTTTGAATCCATTACAACAACACAGTTTTAGTCTAAAAAGTTATCATAAATGATCACAATCTTCTTAAAGAGTACTATTGTAAGACACTGGGCTGTTGTACTGGATTGCAGTAGACTGTACAGGGATTTCCATCTTTCTGGTCACTAATATATGGTGCTCTTTCGTGTTGCAGTCTATGTTGGGACATAGTCAGTGGTATATTATACAATGAAAGTGCAGCCTGACTGAATGCCACAAAATAAAGTACTGGTGAGTATAGTATTAAAAGCACTAAGACAAGCACAAACATTTGAGTCCACAGGGCTCTTACAATGAATGAGGAACAACCAAAAGCCCTATTAAGTATTTTGATCGTCTTCAACAGGGGCAACACTCCTGCTTCAATAGGAGCGAAAGTGAGCATCTTAAATATTTAAATAGATATAAAATTTTGTTATCTTTTAACACAAACTGTACACATCTGGTACCAATACATATAAAAATTACAAGTGTGGTTACTTTAGAAAGGACACCCTCTGATACATCATATCAAAAATATGTAGCTTTAGTAGCACTTTTGTTCTTCATTTATCTAGTAAAGTTTACAAAGCTACATTACACTCCAAAGTGAATGAGGTTTTTCTTCTAGTTCTTCCAACGTCACTGCAGTGGTGCTATCGAGCCTCAAAAGTCACAAGTCATCTGCTGTGACCACTGCTTTGCTCTTCAACTCTTAAATCCACTTCTACTGTATTCGCTTTCTTCTCTCTCCTTCGGTCTCAAGCCTGAAACACTTCCCCTTCGCCATCCAATCGCTCTTTCGGGCCTATTACGTGCTGGCTTTTCGGCTCCTTCCTCTTCAACATGCACACTTCAATCAATTTTTTCGACTTTCCCGATAATCTTCTCCTCAAAAATGGGCAAGATAGCGTCATCTTCACGTACCTCTTCAAACACCACCCCACAGTCAAACTCGTCGCTTACCTTCTTGAAATAATACCTAAAAAAGGGAGGGAACAAAGTTAACTTCTGCAGGTTAAAAACTGTGACCTTTACCCACATTGTGCCCAGCAGGCAACACCTTGATTTAATAATCACTTAGCACCCTCATCAGGCAAATGGGTATTTAATTCTTAATCAGAAATAACAGACACAGCTGGAACTACAGACCCACCAACACTCCTGTGTGATTTTCAAAGGTATTTGAAGGTTTTAAGTAAAGCCAAATCTATAATAGCTTTCAAACATTCTATGTAACTGGTTTGGATGAACTATAAACCCTCCCTGACAACTACACTCCAAATGATGCTATATTTGGGTGTCTCAAAGCAAGTCGTGTTGTAGATAATGCAATCTTAATGCAATCCTTCTTGCTGATAATTAAAGCATAAATTCTGAGCTTAGCTGTGTTACATCTCTTGAACGACATGTGGAAAGCAAATAACAGCATAAATCTCACCTGTAATTTCCTTTTTTTGTTAGCAGTTCTTTGAACTGGCCCAGTGTGACGACCCTCCCTTTGACAGACGTCCTGTACGGTATCAGTTCCTCACAGAAGTAATACGCCACAGTAGTGTTTTCACATGGCTGCTTTTTAGTGGCTTTATGTCTGCAGATGGAAAAGACAAAAAACTATTTAGAAAACTTGAAGCTTTTCCATTATGAACATGCTCATATGGACTAGAGTCTGCTAAGGCTAAGGGGGATGACAGTTACAAACATGCTCATATTCATAAGCAACTGAATAACTGGGGAAACAAGGACCATAACGTAAAAATCTCAAAATAAACAATACTTTACAATAAAAAATAAAATAAAAAAAGATGAAAGAATAAAATAGAAGAACCTAGGATGAGTTGAGGGCTGATGTCATTCTATACTTTGCATTTTAAAAGGTAGAACTCTCTAATCAATATGTGCAATTACAGGGAGCGAGTGAAGAGAGAAACAATATGGGCCAACATCCTCTTGTTTTCTGGTTCACATGCTGACTGCCTACTAAGTTTCGAGCAAGATGGAAATGTCACTTTCATATTAGACCAGACCAGTGATCATAAAGCTTTTCTTTCTATAATCAGTTCAGGATGAAACGACGCTGAGGTTATCTAAGGATAGCTTATGTAGATAGAAAAACACAACATGGCAAACAAGGAAAATGACGAGCACTGTCTCAACAATATGTATAGGCGCAAAGTACACAAATGAACTGAAATGGAGCTAGAAACAAAACAGATACTCTAGTAGATAGATTTTGCTGTTTTCTATTTATACCAGATACAGAAATGACAGCGAGGAACCTCAGCAAATTCTGATAAACCCATAAACGTCTGCAGTATTTTGGGTCAACTTAACCTTTAAGATGCTTTCAGCTGGCCATAGCTCTGCTGATGAACATTAATTATCAGTCAGCTCACCAGCAGTTTATGTAACTGAGTATATTCTAGTATTCATAACTTCCACTGAGTGGGAGAGGCCCTGAGATGATGATCTTACCAGCAGCCTTTGGGTGCGCCATACGTCACATGTCGAAAGATGTCAAATGTGTTTAGCCAGCCATACCTCTTTTCTACCAACTTCTACAAGCACATAACTGCATCTGTTTTTGTCCCTGGAAAGTGATGGTCACTACAAGTCTTAGATATAAATGTATTTTTCTCAACTTAAACAGCAGTGTAGTAGTTAACACAATCTCTTCAGGCCAATATTCAGAGTTTTAAGAGCAATATTCAGTGCAGATTCTCTAATTTGGCATGGGCCAGTTTTACATCAGCCCAAAAAGCAGCAGAACATTTTCATGACAGGATATTATGATAGAAAAAGCTCATGGAGACAAATAAGGTACTTTTAAAACCTTCCCTTAGCGCCCAATTGCTGCAATTTACGTCAAAAATAGCACTCCTTATCCGAATCATAACTCTAAAATAATCTGCACATGCATATGCATAACACACATATTTTTAGATTCAGTAATTTTACCAAATTCCAATCTTTGAGCTAACCTTCAGACATTTCCAAGCTTGGACATTAGAGGTAATGTAACCTTCAATCGGTTGTGATCCAAGTACACACCACGTCCTGAACCCCAGTCCTCACAGGTCTGACCGGAGGCTTCACCCTCTGGCTGTAACACGTAATCTGCCTTTCATCTGCCTCTAACACTGTTCCCCTATTCCCCTCCATCTGTTAAGTACCCTTCTGAGAGGACAGTCAAACATCAAACAGAAACATGTTTCTGACAAAACATCAAAAAGCCAACCCTCTCTCTAATACTTCTGCCTGCACTGGAACACAGAAAACATACACTTCTACTTCCTCTTTGAAGCTTTTTCTGGAAATCCTCATTACTTATGGCACGATGGAGAAAGAATACATTCCATACCATGGACACTGAAAATAGTCTTTTCTCACTGGTTGCCAAGTGTCCGTTAACCCCGAAAAAGTAGTCCGAAAATAACGGACTACTTAACATTAAGCCATTCTTTGCCTCCATCTTGTCTATTATTTTCTTTTTTTAGAGATTTTATTGTTGTTTGCTGTTGTTTACTAAATACCCTCCACAGGCTTAACATGCAGTGTAACAGCTACTATCTAATGAGGAGTATGGGGATGCTGATTGAGTCTTTCCCCCACATGAATGAAAACCAGACAAGATACCACATTAAAACAAATTGGGGGACAGAGTGTGGGACGCCACATAAGGACATTACAAATACAGCACACAGGAGAGAATTAGGCAAGGAAATTGCTCATGACTGACGTCTAAATGTTTCTTTTAGTAGCAATACAAAAACACACAGTACTGGGTAACTAAGCTGTCAGTAATGAGAATGGGAAGTGAAGTGGGTTTGCCGTGACCTATGGGGATATTTGGAGATAGCGGGAAGAGTTACTGGTAGGACACAGCAGACATACTCGGGCTCGGAGAGCTCGCTGTCAGAAACGGCAGGCACCACGTTGAGTGGAGGGAACAGTGCAGGCCTGACTGCGGTGCGACCCCTCTGGATCACCTCCATCACATACCTGAGGGACCGAACAACCCCAGTAGTTAGACACAGACTGGCCCTAAGGAGCACACAGGCTACAGAACAAAAGGGTAACTGTTTCATTTTGACTAAAGAAAAAGCATAAATCCGGCTTCCCCTGTGGATCAAGTTACATAGATTCTGTTGAAAAATGGCACTGATTAACTGGACACCGTAGAAATGGGACATTACCACTTACCTTTGCTTGGGTTGTAAAGTTCCAGACTTAATCTTCTCCTCCTCAAGCCGCCGGCGCACCTCCTCCAGCTGAATAAGGGGGCTGGGTGCTGGGTTGGGGGGCATAGTGGGATCCTGGATGAAAGGGTGAGATGGCTGCACATTGTTCCGCAGTTGGGTGCTGACGCACGGGTGCACTGACCCCGATCGCTCCGCCGAGCTGAGACGGGATCCCTCATGGCCCATGGCCCTCTTAGACCCAGTGGTACTCCTAAAATGTTAAATCATGACAGAGCAAGAGTATTCAAAAGTTTACATTAGGTTTAGTTTGCTTTCTCTAACAGTACTAGATCATTCTCTCATGCAGCTGTGTAGTAAAGTAAAGTAGGAGTTTGAGCTTGCAAGATAATTCAAAAATTAATCTTGTCAGGCTTCAAGCTATGTGCTTGTACCCCAACCACTTTTGATAACAACTGACAGCTATGGCATGAGTAATGGGGGTGGTTTAATGCTAGGTGTGTCTGACAAAGTGTGTGAGAAATGACTGCTCAAAAATAAGAACCAGATCAAGAACAAAACACAACAACAACACAGATGGGGCTGGAGTGCATTTCTGTGCACAGGATATTCTTTAACTGTAAAGATAAAAAAAAAAATTATGCTTGCACACATCACTGACCCATATGGGCTCCTCTTATGTTGAACCATTTCTTTCTGTCCTTCCATCAGCCACAAAAGGATCTTCTGGTTTTTCTCTATCTCCTCCGCAGGCCCTGGCATGTCATAAGGCCGCACTTCGTCACCTTTCTTGAATGCTCTCTTACATTGGGTGCCACCTTTGCTACTGTATAATGGAAGAAAACAACTGGTGAGTAGAAAAGCAAAAAGTATTTTGGTTGAAATATTGAGAAAAAGTAAACTACTGCTTGAGTGTGGTGCGTACCTATACCCTGTATGCTCCACAGGGTGGGATCCCATGCCATCTGCATAGCTGCGAGACTTTGATCCATAATGACTCGTCTCCATGTTCCAGGGAAAGTTGCCATGCACACGCATGGCTGCCTCAGCCTCCACCTGCTCTTTTGGCTTCCCAACGTTTGTGTGGTGGACGTGGTGCACGTGTTTGTGGTGGTACAGGTGGCTGCTCTCTCCCTTGACACCATGCCTGGATGGATGTCTACCCTGGCTCAAGGACACCAGAGCTCCAAGTCCCATCCCTTTGCCCCCTGGGAAACAGTCTGGTGAGCGTGACTTGGGAGAGTGACGGCCTGTACCTGGTGACTGGCAGCCGGGAGTCTTCATGACCCGCTGGACGTGGTCGTCCAGGATACTCTCAGGGTTCTCCTCATGAGCGTCTCTCATTAAAGGACCGCTGTAGGTGATGTCAGCATAGCGGGGGTTGTAATTCTGTGGATAAGCACCAGGGGGGACCCTGTGACTGGGTAATGCTGTGGTTGTGGACATGACTTCATCACCTTCCTCTTCCTTTAGAACAAAGATACACACACAAAACAAAACATAATTTAGAGAAAGAATCTGGAATAAATATCTGGAATATAAATTGAGGTTATAGGGATAAGTTGTGAATATCTGAGGCATATTACATCAAACACTCGTAAATCATATAAACCATATAAAATATATCTATGTGCATTTTATTCTTTTAACAGCTTATTTCTAAACACATCTGACACAACAGAGGATTTTTTCCATAAGGCTGCATAATGTTTACTTATTTCAACCTGCAGATGGCAGATTTTCACCATATGCTACATGTGTCTTCTCATTCTTACTGCAGAGGTGGAGACACACCAAGGATCACGGAGTATCATATTAGGGGGGTACTCTGCATGCACACAGCACATTTGTGTTGTTTCATGTAATGTGCAGCCGACAGAGTTTCAGCTCCGAGATAAAATAACGCTCTGACAGAATGTGCTCCAGGGGGAATTGATGGGGTGTGGTACTGCAGGCATTCATAATAGGTTTTGATAAGCAAGCAGGGAGCGAGTGTAAGATATACAGTGATAAAATAAGTGGATAAAAGAAATGCAGTCATCTAAAACTTGATGATGGTCAAGTTGTAACACCATAATTGCTACAGAAATGACAAATAAATGAAATTCTAAACCCAATATTTTCAGCTACACAGCTGACCGGTAGTTTGTTGTATGACCAAATATTTCAGTTTGAATTTTTTAAAAGAAACATCATCAGAAATAGTTTTCAATGCAGTTGGTGCAGTGAGCACCACTGACCTTTTTTCTGTTGTGCGTCTTGTATAAAGTTGGAAACACTTTGGCAGAGAGAGAAGCGAGAGGAGAGAACAAACGAATATAGTGGAAAGACAACAGTGGGTAAGAGTTTCACTTTTATCTTTTAGTCGGCAAGCCAAACCTTTCATGTCGGATACGTTAATAATTTAATAAACCTTCACTTGTCACATGCCAAACCAACAGAGTTTGCTGTTGCCCTGTGTTCACCATCCATTTGCTAAAACCGTATCAGAGGGTGAAGGGTTTTTCATCCTGCTCCTTCATAAACTTCCCTGTGCCCACTGCTTTCTTAGATTCAGCAATATTGCGAAAGATGCCGTATGCAGCCAAATATTTTTGGCAGGTTTTTAATAATTGATGTGTCTTCATATCTCTGCACCAGATCCAGAAATCTGTTAGAAAAGCCCACTGGAAGTTATTCATGGAACTACAACATCTTCATTTGAGCAACTTTTCCACACTTGAGAATAAAAGTCCTTGACAAATAACAGAAGATATTTGTGATTCTACAGGTTAGCTTCGCTGGTGGATGGGGATAACAGTCTAAAGTAGCTAATTTCTACAACATCATGCCTCTCCTTACGAGGACTAACAGCGTACATAGTTTCATGCTTATCTTTTTAAAACCCAAGTAAAAATACAATTCAGACAAGAGATGATCATCGTGTTCACATGAGTCTTTCTTTATGTGAACGGTATTCTGCTACTCTTGTTTTTGTGAAAAATACTCTGCATACCTTGGCCACAAGGTCTATTGTTCCAAACAATTCCTGAAGTGAAGCCATATTTTCATTCTTAACCAGCTGTGTGACAGAGCTGTGGCAATAAGTCCTCATAAAATCATGTTGTTTTTCCTCGCAGCAATAAAATGACGCATACATTTTTAACCAGATGGTACATTTTTGAGTCTCATTTCATGCTACAGAAAGTCTTCATGCATTATAATATATTTTTAATACCTCTGATATTATGGTTAAAAGTTCACATTTCTTTTTCTAGATGTACACAGTATATCACTTGACGAAGGCAGTCATTTCATGCTCGCCTCCAGGTTTAATAAAGCAAACCTTGAGCCGTGTGATGGCAGCTTCTCTCCTTTCAGGGCCAAACCACATAAATTGTCTGCCTTGAGACTTAATACTTGGCTTTGGGTACTGAGGGAGATTTCATTTGTGGTAGCAGCAATTATTTCATCACCGTTCAAGTGACATCAAACAGGCGGCACACTGTTCCAGGCTTACAAATGGCCGAGTGTGCAGGTGCTCCATCTGATTCATCATGTTTTTTTATTCAGCGTTCAAATGGCTGGCCTCATTAATTTCATTAAGGCCAGACGGATTTAAGTCATCTTTGTTGGTGAAAAACTTTAAGCCCACCGGCCAGACGCACATCTTGCTTTCTGGCTCAGGAATGGGCTTTGGTGGAATTACTGATACTGCTCAATATTCAGTCTGCTTTTCAATACGCTATCTATGATCCTCATTTATTTAATCATTCTTTTATTAAAGTGAATCAAAGTTATTCAAGTGAAAAACAAGTCATTTGAAATCAAGATTTGTAGCATCAATTAAAATGAGATCCTCACAGCTGAAACCTTTGTTTGTATATTTTGTCTTTTGAAAGTCTGAGAACACAAAATAAATATCAGGATTTAAATTTGAGCAATAAAAATGTTTCAATATAATACAATCTGCTCTAGAACTAAGTTTATTACTCAGACAGTGAATTGATTGGGAATCTTTTCAAACATTCTCTGATTCCAGTTTGTCAAATGTGAAGGTTTGCTGCTTTTCTGTGTTATATATATATATATATATATAGGTTTTTGTACTGTTGGTTATATAAAATAAGTAATTTGAATATGTTAGCATGGGCTCTGGGAAACTGTAATGAAAATTCGTCACTATTTTCTGACATTGTATTGATGAGATAATCGTGAAGAATAGTAAACAGAGGAAATAATTGACAGATTGAACAATAAAGGAAATAACAGTTAGCTGCAGCCCTAAACTGCATACATACTTCAATTTCCTTTTCCCCCAGGTCACAGATATTATTCAGTTGGTGTAACCACAAGCAAAGATGATGCCAGTAACATTGAGATCCTAACAGCGCCTTATATGACTTGAATGTATAACTTTACTGAGTAACAGCAGCTCAGCATCACTCAGACTCAAAACATATGTGTCCGTTTTCCTTCCCTGCATGGACTCAATTGTGTTATGTTAGAGGTCATTCAGCCTACAGACAGTGCTCTCCTGTGTGAACCTCTGCAACTGCTCCTGAAAAATTCTGCTTATTCACATGTGTTAAACCAAGTTAACAAAAACAGTGGATCTGCTTGTGCTTTAAACAGTACACACTGGTTCAGAAAATAAAGTGAACATACCAATCGTACTCTCTTCAGTCGCTCCTCTAGTTTCTCTTCAGCCTCTCTCTCCCTTAGTACGCCCTCCAGTCTGCTGATCAGCTCTGCAGCAAACCTTTCCGGCTCCACATGTATATCCTTTGGAATCCGGTTTGTGCGCTGGGGGAAGAAATGTCAAACTGTAACCACTGAATTTCAGTCACTGCTGTATTGCTGTCAACACTATGGACTGTTTTACCACCATGACCTCTTACATCCTGTCAATGTGCGTATGAAGGGACTAAAACATAAGCAGGAAACATTACAGTGGACAGTGTCAAGTATTGAACATCTAAAGGGATAATACATTTAAATTTGAATGAACCTGCAACGCGACTTTACCACCGAGTACAACTGAAGCCGATCTTTTCTGACATGTTTTTGTTCCCCCACACAATGCAGTATGTATGCTGTATGCCCATGCCTTCTGTGTGATGTTGAAATAGACACATGAAAAATACATTGCCTTGCAAGCTTGAATGACGTCAATATATCAATTTGATAAGTGTGTCTACAGCAAAAGAACACATTCTAGATATGATAGCAACCACAATGTTTTAATGCATTATGTAAAGTGCTTTGAATTGCCTTTGTGTATGAAATGTGCCATACAAATAAACATGCCTTGCCTCAATAAGGACATAAAGGACATTTATTTCCGCTACTACCTGCAATTATGACAATTCAAGGCAGTTGATAATTCAACTCCTGATTTGGAACCAGTATATATTAAAAACAGTAGGAAAACAAAGTGACAAAAAAAAACAAAGACCCATAAGCCCTGTCAATATTCTCATTGCCACTGAAGTGAAGTCATGATGAATTTGTTGAGGCAGAGAAACGTGAGAATTAATGCTTTGGGGATTTGTGCTCTACTATACAGTCAATTCATGCATCCTAATAGGATGCTACGTGTGGAGTTTTAATTTCACTCTTTACTCCAAGGCCTAATTAGGGCTGGGGTTTTCCTACCAAGAGACAGCCTAAGCTGCAGAGGGAGGCATCAGGCTGTCACAGGGGAGGATTCATGTCTGCTAGGCTTCAGCGCACACAGCTTAGGAAAGCATCAAGCTGCATTTAGACAGCCTTCTCTTTCACCATCAGCTATTCTTATACTCCATCACAGGCCCTGCGACACAGCAGAACTTAAATATGCACATCTCCAATGGTGGAGCGGAGGAAAATAAGGCAGAGACAGACAGTTGAAGAGAGACGTAGAGGCAGAAAGTGAGAGGGAAGAGAAAGAACCCATGAATAACTCACTGGAATATGAGGTAGTGGCACTCGCCCATTTGCTTTGGCACTTTCGTGCATCTCCCGGCGATGCTGTTTGCGGTATCTGTAAGGTGGAACCCCATCTCTGGAATTAACAACAAAGACATTTTCATAAAACTCATGAATAAACAACACAGACAGCTTTGAAGTTGAAAGCTTTCTGCTGCATTTTTTCCTCAAATGAACACCTTGTAAGTCTTGATTAATCAGTACAGCAGGATAGGCATTTTTAGAGGCTTATTGTGTCCCTCCTGCACCACAAGTGGTCTGCCAGATTACAGTTACATGTTAACACATCCATGAGTCTGTAATTCCATGTGGTATTGGTCATGCTGGGTTTCACACTCTCCTGTGCTGGAAGCTCTGGACCAATTAGTTGATAACAGCCCCTAATCCATTCAGCTTCAAACACATTTTTGTCCAGTTGTGCAAGCTTTGAAGTTTCTTTGGCATAATTCCCCAGTGCCATCCCTGCACCTAGAAAACATTATTTTTCAAATCTTCTTTCGCCAGCACATGCCCGGTTTGTACAGTGAACTTGAAATACAAGTCCTGCGTGCAAGTGATCCCATATTATATATATATATATATATATTTGGCCTCATGCTTGAGCCCAAACAAATTACCTGTGAGAGAAAACTTATTCTGCCAAAAAAGGAATGTGACTATAATATGACTTTGGAAACATTTCAAACCTTGTGTCACATTTGCAAAAGAGGTCAGTAAGTTAGTGGTTTAATTTTTGTACACTATCTAACATGTTTTTTAGGATTCCTAATTAGCATTAGAGATCAATTCTAACAGCTATTACTGGTTTGGCTAATGAGCAGATGGGACCTTAGCTGCTCCTCCTATAGCTGAGTTTGAGCACAGTTAAAAAGGGGCCATTCGGAAGCCAATTAAACCCTTCTCTCTCTGTCTTAGAGCAATGCTAACTTATATGACTTCCTTTTAAATAACAACTGTAATACTAATTCTGGGCTGATAAAACTGGGATAGCCTCTATGACCTGGTATAACAACTTTATGCATGAATGAGTGAATGTGTCTATGTGTGTGTGAGAAAATACTTACACACTGCTGTCGGTAAGGGAAATTGTGTCTGCGTCGCTGGACATACTCTGCTGCTCACTATCATTGGCGCTGGTGGCAGGAGCCATAGCATAACCAGTGTTGACATAGTATGGGTTGATGGGTTCCCGGCAGGGTGCATGCCTGGAAAAATTAAGAAATACAGGAAATGCTGAAAAAAAACTGATTCATCAGAATAGACCATGATGAGGTAGCTTATAAAAATGCATTTATAAACAAAGATGACGCAATGCTCTTTGGTGTAATCCTAAATTAAGAACACAGTGTTGTTTTATTAGTTAGTGTAAAAGGAAATCTGTCCAGAAGATGATCAAGATTGTGTGTTTGATATACATCAACGATTGATCGTTATCATATTTTTAAAACTCACAAATATCAATTTCAGCTGCAAAAATTCAGTATTCATCCAGCCATAGAAGCTGGGCCAGCAAACCATTTAAAATGTGCACACAACCTCATTTCCCAGTGTTTAATACTCCATTGCCTTCAATTTGTCAACCTTTCTGATTCTGCCACTTCCTGAAACTCCTCTGCGCAACCAGAGAGTATACTGCCGCATGCTGGCAACACCGGATTTGATTGTATTTCCACAGCCTTTGTGAACAACCAAACCAATCAAATTCAAAACCAGAGTATTAATGCCAGAGTGTAACTGCAGGTCTATGATGCACATTCATCTAGAGTGTTTACAGCTATAGGGGGAAGCTTCATTTGACATCCTTTCCATTTACTTTGACTTTACTGAGCACACTTCTTACAGGGCTTTGTACACATGAATTAAAGATGTTAGGCATCATCATCTCTTTTTATTCAAATTGGAATTCCCTGAAGCATTTATCCCCAGCTTTCTCCCTGTTTGGAATGCAGAAGCACCCAGAGTTCAAAATGAAACCTTTGTGACCAACTGATTTTCATTAGCATCTACATTCAACAACAGTGAATAATTACAGCACCGCGTTTGGAAAGAGTGGGGATAAATAAAGTGCAGTATACAGAAAAGGAGTTTTAAGTTGTGATTATGTGTGGCAACGTTTATGATCATGAGAAACGAGAGGAAATGACAATGGAAAGAAGCAAACATTAATCTAATCCAGTCTGTCATTTAATGAAAGACAGATGAGATGGTTTCTAGTTCTCCAACACTCCTCCAAGTACCCGAGAAAAATGGTTTAGTGCTGGTTTTTGTTCTGAATTCTGTCTCATCTTATTTTCCGTTTTATATCTTATTTTGGATATCACATTCAGAAACATAAAAAAACAATATAGTGTTTACGTTTTTTAACAACATAAAAAAATAATACAACAATAAATGACATAAAAACACAAGGTTTCCCATCATCACCTCACCTGAACACATTTTTTTCTATTCAGGCAGGAAGGCCATACAGTATTACAGTATACTACAGTATAACAACATATGTTGGGATAATATGTATCCGTTAGTTAGTTAGTTGAACTAAATTATCTGTATCCATATCCATATACGAACACTGAGGTGGATGTGGCTTATATCAGGAATTGGTAGTTGTTCGTTTAAGCCAGAAAATGAAATGGGTTGATCAAAAGTTGCTATATTTATTAGAANNTTGAGCTTCAGAGCAATGTTTTTTATCCCAAGAGTAAGAGAACTATTTTGTTTTTTCAAGTACAGATGCTGACACATTTTATTACTAGTACTTTCAATCCTAGTTGTTAGCCACATCTAGCTTATGTGTATTTTATTGAATTAATTAAATGCAATACAAATTATTGTACTGTAATAAAAACTGTAGAAATAGTTAAACATGTTTTATAGCTGCATTTTTGAAAGATACTGGCCATGGTGTTGTCAGTTGCCATCAATGTGTAATCAAAACTATATTATTTCCCTTTCTAAAACAGGACAGACTCCATTACTGATGTGGTTCAACTCCAACGACTGAACACAGAATCTTTATACAATTTATTCATCCATTTTGTTATTCCATGTTTTTCTCAACTTCTACTCCTGCATGCAGATTGTTAGGACCCTGAAAAGATCACTCAAAGGAAACACCTTTCATTAAAATTACAAACGAAGTCTTGCTTTGAAGCACACAAGTTACATGAATGGGAACAAAACTGAGCTGTTCAAATTTCAAAACTCTCACCAAAGATTAATGAATGTATAGGTCATTCTCTTTCAAGTCAGTTGATTTTTTAAAGCTGATCTGAAAGACTATTTAA
>NW_023339696.1:15812367-15856568 GCF_004916995.1 Morone saxatilis | reverse complement strand
TGGGTGAAGTGTCCCTTTAATCTCTGTTGAAGATGTAACCTTATCACATAATAAGCTTTACAAGTTTACATCAGCCGTGACATTAGTTAAGTTGCTGTGGTGAGCAATTACTTACATTTTCATTTGATCTGTCATTGTTACACTTTCAATTGCAAAGACACAGCATGTAACTAATGCTAAGCCACTTGTCATTAGTCTAACATGATTACAATTTCTTATGCCGGAGGATCACAAGTATGTAAACAAGCATCCACAGTGTAATTACTCAGAGCATTTTAGATCTGTCAGTCTATTGGCTGCTGTGTATTAAGCCGGGCAAACACTAACGTTGCCCCAAACTAATTTTAGAATTGGGCAGAATTTCTGCCACATCAGTGGTCATGATTGACAGAATACATAATGGTCAGAGCTTCTGGGCCTGTGAAGTGAAGCCAATCTGCATTCTCTGTAGGTTGGCCAGCAGGGGGCGCTCCACTGGCTGCAAAGAAAACCGATACCATGCATTCTGATGGAGAAATGACCCGAATTCTCACTTGATTTATTAGCTCAGCTAACAGTCTCCTAATTATTTTCCTGTCTCAATCGCTAGTTACAAGTCTTTTTCCATACAGATAATAATGTATGCTTTTGGGCGTGGCTAACTTGTGATTGCCAACTCATTAAACGGTCAAACTGGAGAAAACCGACTTCGGTTTACGTTCAGTGTTAGTAAGTCCTGGACAGTCAATTCATTGGCACAGTGCAAGCATACAAGTTGCAGATTCTGGATGTGCAGAGATGCTCATTAAAACATGCAGTGTGAGTTAATAAAACATAAGATATAAATAAAAACGCAGTGTCTGCCCAGCTTTAGACAGATTCAAAGCACAAACTACGACCCAAATCCAGACTTAACTGTCCAAACAGCTACCCACTGCAATCAGCAACGCATTGAGCCCTTAATTGTTCAAACTATTGTTCTCCTTCTTACTCTCACTCTTACCGTAGACCTTATTTACAACACTCAAGCTATGGATCAATTTATACATATGAGAAACTTGTATAACATTAAGGCCAACTTTACCATCAACCATTGTTATCAAAAGTCAGGGTAGATTTGCCACAAACAACAACAACAACAACATGCTTCACTCAAACACGAAAAAGAAAAAAGAAAAAAAAAGGACTATTTTTACTACTCGTATGCATAGACTAGAAATTCTAGGGCTCGAGTTTAACCCTGAGAGTTATAGCAATTATTGTCCATCAGAGTCAGGTGAGTCAAGCTCAATGGGCAGAAATTGGTGTCGAGCTGTACGCAGACATTTTTCAACTGAAATTGGATAAATTTGTGGAAACGCCAGCCAGCATACACAATACCAGGACCCTGAAACTGCGGTAGCAAACGTAATTTAACCAGCATTCATTTTATTATTTACACCTGTGATTTTCCGTCAGAATGTCTACCATGAAAATAGCCAACTGATACTTTCTTTTCCTCTTTGCTTCTGAGTGTGTTCGTATTTTCTGTCTAGATTTGGGGACATGGTGCAAGCTACATGTTCACAACTTGTGATTAATAATAATAAAATTACATTTAATTTCCGATTGATCGATCACTGATTGTAATTAGTCGATATTAGCTCTAATTAGACTGATCAACAATCTCTATAAACGCAAAAGTTATTAGGAAAGTTATTCAGTCTTTGACACACATAGATTTACTTGGCCAGGCCAGCAATATATTACAGGCCAGAAACTCATTTTAGTGTTTTTCACAAAAACAGTAGGAGAGATGTTATCTAGTGGATATTTTATAAGCAGGTGCAGCAACAGTGTCGTTTTCGTTAGGAATCGTCATTAACGAACCTTCTCATGCTGCTGTGAAAACAGAATCCCAATTGAAAACATTAAAAACGTGAGTTGTGTTTCTTGGGCGACTTTATAAAGCTTAATACTGACCAACCAAGTAACGGAGCAGACACATACAGCCTGTATGACAGGCAGGGCGGGGCAAGAAGGTGTGTGAGAAAGAAGTGTAGGTGTGTGCGTACGTGCATACGCTATAAACACAAGGCTTTAAATAGTCCTAGTGATCGGTACCGGCCGATACTGCTACTATTGATCGGTCATTGGCCTCACAAACCCTGATCGGAGCACCCTAAATTAGAGGATTATCATTTGTAGAAAGACAAAAACATGACATAAATCATAATCAATTGTGGATCCCTACACCCGGGTCTGTTAAACTGATTAATAATGCAGAAAATTACCTCTATTATATAATATAAATAGGCCAACATGACAAAATGCTGCTGTTTGAGTTTCACCTGCATACATTTTACTACATTCAAATTAAAACAAAGTTGCTCGCTCTTGACTAACTGTGCCAAGAAATAATTAGCAGAGACATTCAAATCTGTTGCGATGTATGTGCATGATGGACTGCGTGTGAAGAGAAGGGCATGTTCACACCAAAGAATGTGTATATTAACAAAGCAGCAGCATTGGAAAGAAGACAAACTGGATCTGCAAGAATCACAAATAGCCACAAAATGCATTAAAGGAGAACAGATAAGGAGCAAGATAGAGGCTAGTTATTCCAAAAAACATCTGAACCATGAATTTAAATCTCAGTACAGCCCTCAAATTATGTCCACGTGCATCAAACTCACTAAAAGCTCACGTTTTCCAGCATCCATCAGCAGATCTGGCATCGCACAGATTAGAACATCTGAGTGAAGCTACTTTGACCTTTCACATCGAGAATGGAAAGCATTATTTTAATACTGCCATTGCACACGCACAAAGCCTGCCATCCATCTCTTGCACTGTCCAAAGAAATCACAAACTAGACCCCCTACTTCTACTGACAGGTGGAGCGATTTGCTCGACTGAAGCTGGGTATCGAACTGATTGTTCTACTTCAATTTAGGAAAAATTAAGCTACAATTCTGAACAAGTGTATGAAATATAACACATTTCCAAATCTAGACAGCATAAGTATAGTAGTCACAGCATGTGCATATTTATGGTAAAGAGATAATGTCAAGAAGAAGTAGCATTCTACAATGTTTTACTGTTGCAATGTTTTTCTTCTTTTTTAAAAATGTGTTTGACAAGATTATCATCCAAGTTATTACTATTTTTTATAGTCCTGATCAATATCCACGACTTTGATTAGTTGACATTATAAAACATGTTTGGGGTATCTACATTTCAATATGGAAAATGCTGTAAGTAATATTAAGAAGAGGAGGAGGAAGAGGAAGTCAAAGATTACAGATTAAAGGGTAAGCGATTTCCAAAAGCTCCTCCTTAAACAAAACCACGTTGAACTAATTTGCTACAAAACCCTGTCCAATGGGAAAACATGATTCCCACAGTACCTGCACAAGAAAAACAAAGAACACTAGTTCAACCTTCTAACAAGTGCTGCCTCTGACATTTCCTCTCCACCACAGGTGTAAATACACCATCTCTTATCAGCTGTCTCTTGTGCTACGCTCAGACTCTTTTCATTTCAAATTTGAGGCAGCGTCCATGGTATTGTGGGGTTTCAGGTTTATTTCTAATTCAGCACTTTGCAGAGAGAAGCTGTGCAGTTAGAGCTGAAGTGAAGATTGCTGGGAGGATTTACCTGTACTCGTGACTGTCCTGGAATCTCGCGCAGTTGGCAACACGCTGCGGTGCCGTCTCCATTAGCAGCTTCTGAGTAAGCCGGTTGCTCGGTGTGGGGTCACACTCGGGCTGCTCCTCTGGCTCGTGGTCACATCTCCATTCCTCATCTTCATTTAAAGTCGGTAAATAACCCGACAGCCCCTTTCCATTCCCAGAAACAGAGCTGTGATCGCTGTACAGCTTAGGGCTCTCTCCTCCTGTCCGCGTATATTCCAAATATATGTCTGACTTGAGAAATAAAGGGTAGGTGTTTTCCTCCATCATAGTCTGTATCTCAGTCTGAGCCTGGTCAAACATTGCAGGGTCAATGTGAAGCTTCATGACGCAGTCTTTGATGAAGGACTTGGTAGCTGGTTTGATCTGTCTGGAAACAATCCCATTGTTGTCCAGGATGTATTTCTTATAGATAGCTTTTGCCAGTTTTACCTTCTTCTCCTCGTTACCTTCATTAGCTTCAAGTTTGCGGAAGCCACTGCATGCAAACCAGAAGTCCAACATATCTGCACACTCCTCCTGCTTAAGGAACGTCCTAAACAGATGGATGCCATCTTGGTCATCCAGGAGGGAGTGAAGAGATTCTGCCCATTTTAAGTAGGGTGGTGTTGGGGAAGCACTTCCCTCTGGCTCATAACCCAGGTCCAAGTCAGGCCGCCTGGGCGTCGCCACAGACGCCTCACATTTGAGGCTCTCGTTCTTTGAGGAGAAGCCCAGGTTGCTGTACTGGCGTCCATCACTGCACACCAGCTCACCTTCTTCCCCTGGGACTGGAGGTCTGGGAGCATCCTCAGTGAAGCTGCCACCCAGGTCTGCGCAGTAGCGCCTTTTGTCGCTTATGCTCATAGTCCCAGCATCCATAAACCACGTCCTGGTAGAGCCCACACTGCACAACAATTAGAGCCAGACCTCTACTTATGCCACTGCAAAAAAACTCCTGCAAGGAGGAAAAATAGATAATGAGACGCAGCTTCATCACATCATTGAAAGGTAGAGTAGTACAAGCCTTGACAGGGCAACAATATGTAAAGATATTTTAACACTCATTCTCAGATTAGTGGAAAAAAACATCTATACAGCAATTTATTGATACCAAGTACAAGTACATTTATAAGACTGACAAAAGGTCGATCGAATATGTGCCACAGTTGCCATATGCCTGGTAGGAAGAGCACTAGTACCTCTGGGGGGGTATTTTTTTTACATTTTGCACAGTTTGCATTTTTAATCAGATTTTCATGGAAAAACTCATCATGTGGCCAGTTTTCAGTTGAACATTTAAATTAATGCAAATTCTGCAGGAATCCAGAGGAATTGAAAATGTGAGACAAGCTAGTGTAACCTCTAAAACCAGAAAGCAGCTTCTGGTTCAACATTAAATGCAGCACATTCTGTACGGTAGGCTGGTTATGTCTGCCGTTTACAGTCTGATATTAGTAATATAGTTATACATTCTTTAGCAATTACAGTACAGTGAACTAACATTTGAATTCGGGAAATAATGCAGTATAATAACTGTGGAAACTGGTGATCAAATCAACTCAAAAAGCAATAACACAACAATATACTATAAAACTTTCATTCACTTGGTCTGTGACTGCATATTCTGCATAACATCTGCAACCCTAAGCAGAAACTGATAGCTGGAGTCATCAGGTTGATAATGTAGTTTGATTGTCTATAATGTAGTTTGATTGTCTATAATGTAGTTTGATTGTCTATAATGTAGTTTGATTGTCTATAATGTAGTTTGATAGTCTATAATGTAGTTTGATAGTCTATAATGTGGTTTTTAATGTGGTTTAATTGGTTTATAATGGTGCCATATGGACGTCACACTCAGAGTTATGTGGCTGTGCTGTGGTAATCCAGGCCAAGAGTCGTGGCTTCAGTGCTGTCTGTGCAGCTGAAGTCAGCTTTCTACTAGGCAGTAGTATGAATATAGTGCTAATGTAGTTTTCAGTAATCTCTGATTCATATGCATAAGCATATCATTGCTTTGCAAAGCTACTCCAGTTTCATCCAAATTAGTATTAGTGTATCATCACAATGATAAATTCACTTGAGGTTTACAGTATAAATTTAATAACGCAGCAGCCTTAGCCTCTCTACTATTAGCTGATATGAGTAGCACTGCAAATAAATGATACTTACTATTGATCTCGAGTTATATTTTCTCCTTATTTCATCCCCCTGCTATCACAGTGCACAGTCAGCTGCAGAGTAGGATATCTAATGATTTTAGGGATTGAATGTCTTGTTCAAGGACACATCCTGGTTCTCATGTATTGTCCCTGAGCATCTTTGCTGAGCAAAGACACAGCAGTAGCTCTGTCTCCACCTCTACGGACACCACGCACAGCTTATGATTAAGCTTCCTAGAATGTCAGTAACCATTTTTATCACAGATTTCCTGATATAACCAGTGCCACAGTGCAGAAAAAAAGGAAACAATTTTTCTCTGGCTGTTTCAATTCTCACATCCATGCAGCTGCAAACATTGCTTGACAGCTGTGGGCAGGACAAAACCATGGTGACCAGCAATGGCTCTGACCAATCAGAACAGGGAGAGTAAATGGTTGATTAAAACAAACAGCCATGAATTCATTGACAGTTTAGGGATTCAAAATAAATCTTGAAAAGATTATTTAGATTTATAATTTCAACCAGGCTGACAAGTTGGGTTTACTATAGCTGTGATTTCAAAGAATTACTATTTATTTAATTGCTACCATTACATTCCCTTAAGGGCACACCCACTCTCTGTCTTGTTTAATACAGATACAAATCATTTCCCTGATTGAACAAAGAGTACAGACACAAATTGTCAACAGTACCTTTTCTCTGTGAACAACACGTGCACTGTGCATAAAGCCAGGTGTATGCTCGACTTACAACCATAAGCATAAAATGTGGGCAGTTTGGATACAAGCACATCTCCTCCCTAGTTTATCAACGCCAGGGATGTTCCGGTCCAACCTACCTGTACTGAGTGATGCATCGGCACGAGAGCAGTTCCGTTAGCGCATTGATATTTAAATTAACGGTTCTGCGGTCACAGGTGTGTGGCAAGACAGGGATATTCAGGAAGGGTTAGACCTGGTTTCAGCCGCTCAAAGCCGGCTTCGGGAAATGTCCCCCTATTTTTTTTTTTTCTAAAACTGTATCCGTTTGTTTCCTCTGAAGTGAGCCTCTCATCACATTCATGTCTTGGCCTCTCCAGAATGAGCAGAACAGCAGCGGCTGGTGGGGGAGGGGAGCCAGAAACAAACTCCGTACACACACACATATACACACTCACACAGAGAGCCAGGCCTTTCAGCAGCCGACCGACAAGTGCACAACTTTGTCACACTATTCACCTATTAATATCTGTGCTACCTCCGCTAACAGCTGCTAAACTACACGAACAGCACAGCGACCGCAGACATTTCCCCTACCGTCAGAAGGCACAGAGGGAATCCCACATCAATTTCCGAACAGATTTACAACCAGCAAAGCGATGGCACATATCTCCCGACTACCGCAATCCCAGTCTCTGTGCTGGGGGAGAAAAAAAAGTGACATGTACTGTACCGGTGGAAATCTTCTTGCTGCTTTCGAGTGCATCGGGAATTTGAACCTGCACAAGTCACCGCCGACAATGTCATAGTTGCGAATTGTAAGACTTTAAAAATAACAAAGAAAACAGTCCGCTCTCCACCTCTCCATGGCTGTCTCTCACTGTCTGTGCGGAGCTCAGGCTACACAGCAGATGATGTACAGCGCCTCGCCCGTTCACTACACACATTACCACTGTTTAGTTTTGGTACATGTGGTACACTGATTTCTTTCTCTTTTTTTTGTCTCCCTCTTTCAACAATTTAATTTAATTTTTGCATCCCTCCTTGCTCTTTGACTTACAATCTACTGAAATATAGCTCAACATTTAAAGACATATTTCAAAGTTGAGCCATGTTTATATTTGTATTGTTTATTATATGCTATTTATAAATGATGAGGCTGTTTCTACTAATGCAAATTATATTATTGATCATGTCAGATCAACAGCCCACATTATAATAACAGTCTACTGCAGACATTTAGTATTGCATTTCCATAAACCTGGTGGGCTACAATTAATGCAGCAGATTTTAAAGTTGCTTTAAAGGACGAGTGTGTAGGATTCCGTGGCATCTAGTGGTGAAGTTGCATATTGCAAGCATTTGAATACAGCTCAGCCTTCCAAGCATGCAGGAGAAACTACGGTGGCTGTGGAACTCGTACAAAACACGAAAGCCAGTGTTCGCTTGGTCTGTTCCTGGGTACTCTAGAAACACTGCAGTTCAACATGGCCGCCTCTGTGGAAGAGGACCCTTAACCCTCAACTTCATGTTTGGGACCCTTTTCGAACAAAACATAATGAGACATATATGACGCATATGTGCAAATGCAATCAAAGTGTACTTTGAATAGGTTGGACAACAATGTGCTTTGGAGACAAACAGTCTGAAGGTTTGCATTCCAACCAAAGGCTTAATCAGATGACTTCACTGATTAGTTAACATAAAGGGGCTTTATCAGCTCAATCAAGACTGGCACAAGTTTTAGTTTTGCTGTTGTTAGGTGGTGCATTTTTACCACCAGGGAGTTTCACTAGAACAGCTGACATGGTGGTAAATACCAGCAGTAAACTCATGATACCTAACTCATACCCTGAGTTATGCTATTTTACTTCAACATGTGATGGACAACTGGCCATAACATTTCCGGGCTTCCAACAATATGCTAAGTTAATCTAATGTCTCATTTCCAATATAAACAATGCAGTGACGTTTCATTGGTCTGTTTTATCTGTCATATTCATCGGTGACATTAAAAACAAACACTTGTTTCTTGATGTTATCCAAAGTTCCCTTGGAGATAAAACCAATAGATCTACAGTGAAAACCAAACTAAGCAGTAACATATGCCTTCTTGTAACATAGGCAGTGTTAGAAACAGCCATTAACATGCAACTTTGCCCCATTAGACAAAATGTAAATCATCTGACTGTTCTGTCTGAGAATAATGATAAATAATAATTTGCCTTTATATACTGTAACAACTAGTATTAATGCTTTGCAACAAGACATTCAGTGCAACAATGTTTCAACTCAAAGAATTGTACTACACTTAGCAGCGCTGTTAGATACACTTGATCGTGTCATTACTTCTTGACTTTGAAGTACAAAGAGTTAAGTATAGACCAAATGCAGCAATAAAGGCTGTTGTGCTTTCATGCCCGGCAATCATTGAGCAGTCACGCAGTTTTTCTAAGATGAAAGGCCAACGTATGACCATAAAAACATAAACACATTTGATTATGTAATTAACTCAAACCATTTGGGAGCACAAGAACGAGTAGGAATATATATTTCACACTCCTTCTCATCATATCACCTATTGCCTGCTCAAGCCTAGAAACCTGTTAAAGTGTGCAGTGTACACAGTGCTTACAATATTTATGCCAGCAAGATAAAACATGAAAAACACCCAACACACTTCAGCTTCCTCGAGGCAAAATTGATTTTGGGCAGCAACAATTTACGCAGCCTGATACTCAAATACTCAGTTTTTCTTTATAGCACCAATACGTTTTGTCTGACCATTTACTATATTTCTTTTATTGTTGTTTACTTCCAATAGCACGTCAATGTTCTCACAACATAGACTAGAAAATTATTCCAGCCATACTGATTTATTTACACTTCCTTGATGATTTCTGTACAGTGTTCCATTTTAAACACACACTATACAGGTAACCATAAAATGCTTGATTTTTGACAAAAGACTATTGAAATATAGACTGAAGATGTAACAGTCCGTCTGATGAAACACACAAGGCATCTGTTTCATGTGTGGGTGGGTGAGCCTATGCAAAGAAAATCAGGTCTCATAACATTTATTTATTGCTACAATGCGCAAATTGCCTTTGTGCAAAAACATTTTAACACTTCCAACACATGCCAGGCATTTTAATTGGTACTCAGAAGTTAAAGTACATTATTTATGAAAAGAGCTTCCTCTCACTGAACATTCATTATGACAGTCAACCTGGGTCTCACTGGGTCACTATCAACAGACCAGTTGCACTGCTGCAGGAGATGAAGAGAGAGTTACTGTCTTCCACTTGCAAAGGGGCTGAAAGCTAAAGACGGACCAAATGCTTTTGGTTCAGTGGTTTTCCTAAAAGGTCCAGTGTGTAACATTTAGGAGGATCTATTGGCAGAAATGGATTATAATGTGCATAACTATGTTTTTATTAGTGTATAATCACCTGAATCTAGGAATTGTTATGTTACCTTAGTAGCCTTTTATATCTACAGACGCTGCGGGTTGGCTTCCATGGAGGCCGCCATGTTTCTAACCCGGAATGGACAATCCAAACACTGGCTCTACATAGGGGCCACCGTAGTTTCTCCTTCACACTTGGAATATCATCACTACACCGCTAGATGCCACTAAATCCTACACACTGCTCCTTTAAGTATTCTGTCTGTGCCTGTGTGTGTGTGTGTGTACACATCTACCAGCTCTTTGTGTTTACATTTTGTAAATACTTCATAGGAAGATGATTGAGAAAATGCTGATTTACATGCAAATCAACATGTTTTACCTTGAGCTTGATTGTCTTCCTCACACATCCTCCAGCAGTACATCCATTTACTGAGGATTCCATTGCATGGTTATTCGACACAGCGGGCAGCAGTAACGTTAACATCCCTCTTATTGCCCTGACACCAGTAGGCCTGGCCAAAGCAGAAAGTCGCCATAAAGGTTTGTCTTTGCCATCCATTTCTTCCTGAAGAAAAAATAATATTTGTTAAGTCTTATTCATACACAGCAGAGAATGAGTAACTACTGTATGATTTTAATTTTGCAATGTTAAAGACATTTCTTGTACAAAATATATATATGTATTAATTTGCAGATACCAATATGAATAATATACTATATATTCTTTAATAAAAAAATATTTGGAAACTCTGGAAAGTAGATCATGGTTGTAACACAGGTCAAGCTTCATAATCTTTCATGCCCTAAACTGATAAGGTAGCATGGTGCCCTCTACTGAAACAGAGTTTTCCCAACAGTGACTTTCTGAATATAAAGATTTACTGGATTGAAAGAGACACATTTTTTGCATGAGAGTATATTTTCTGTTTAGCAACACAGGAGGCATACTGATGGAGACAAAATATACTGCTTAATACCACTTCTTTAAACGTAACATCTAGTAAGACATAACACATGAAGCTCTACTACTCAGAGCATTAAGAATAATCCATTACTTCCAGGAGTCTGAACCCATCATGAAGCCTCAGCAACCGAACTTAATATGATACGGCTGATTAAAGAACAATTTTCTTTGTCATCCATGTGAGAATTGTTGCAGTGCATAAACCACCGACCATGGCTTCAGTTTTACAAGTTGACACGGAAGAGAGCATAGGAGTACGTGGAAGAATCATCAGAAAGGCAAATCACATATCAAGGTTTCAGGCATGGCACGCTCTCTAGCTCACCCCAGCTTTTCTGATAACTACACTAAAGCAACACTGAATTATCAGCAGCGCTGTTCTAAACATCAAAACTGTGGGCAGAACCTGGCATGATCAAAAGGACGATAGAACTGATGAGGAGAAACAAGAGAAAAGGAACACATAAATTAATGCAGACAGCTCGTGTGGAGTTCATAAAGAGGACAAACGGTTTTCAGACCGGTCTTTCAGCAGCAGCTACAGCTTCACAGTTAATCAAAAGAGGAGGGCCATGAAAAAACTACCACACAAACTATAAACACAGCTTCAAGACAGCTGATGTGACTCCACATCACTCAGAGCTAGGACCAGTCAAAAGCAGTGTCTGATGTTGATAGACTTCCCACACTCAGAGGTTCAAAGTTACATCACTAATGATATACTCAAGCAGAGCTTGTAGATAGTTTTGGATTTTCATTTTTAAAGCACTCCATACCCACTAATGTGGAATCTATTATCTGTGGGCTACTGGGCATCTAATGAACTCCATGGATGCAACAACTTCAACTACTACTCATGAGCTGCACCCATTTCTTTGTTTCAATTCAAAATATACATCTTTATTATTTTTGTATTACTTTTATGGCATTTTGGGCTTATTTAATCATTAACTATGAAGGGAAATTTAATCCCTGGCCCCTGGCCGTGTCAAACCGGGGTTATTGTAAATCTTGTACATAGCATACATTTCACTAATCTACCAGGATTATCATAAATAACTTTTTAAGTACATAGACAGCTGTGAGTACACAGACTTGAATTACAATGACAGCTAATAATAGGTAATTTATGGTTTTTGACAGGGCATTTATCCATCAAGCTTTACTTGTTCCAAGAAAACTTGTTTGCTTGAGACTTTTTCCCCTTGTATCAGAATATCAAATGATAATGCATTTTGACTTCTATTGGCATCCTACTTTCACACATTCACAAACATTTTCACAGTAAACTGCTGTAATGAAAGGTTTCAGTAACGCAAGGGCAAGAATTTGTGTGACCAGAAGGTTGGTAAACATAATCTCTTGAACAGCTAGCAACAGCTGGGTAAGGAGGGTGAATGAAAAACACTCTTCCCTTCCTCGGCAACTACAAACAAGAAGCCTTAAGCATGTGGCCCAGTGGAGCTGCTCAGCAGGCAGAGGAACAATAGGAGACGTTTCTCTTTCAGATCTGAGGTGCGACTGTATGAACTAGACCTGGTTATTTATGAAATCAGCTAAGCTTATGTAAAAGTAATATTTTGTGTCAGAATTATTAAAGAAATGTAGTTATAAAAAGCCTTAAATGAGACTTATTGAGAGTCATTTAGATCAGTGATATTCATTTTTGAAAACAGAAAAAATTAATTCTGTAGTTTGTAGCTAGTCAAGAGTTAATATAATCATGTCTCCAAAAGAAGAATGAATCTAAATGTGTGAATGATTTCAGTTTCCTATTATGAATTATACTAATGTGTAAAATATTTTCAAATTCATATCCATCCTGCTGCAGTTAAGGGCTACCAGAGGACAATTTCATGTTTCTTAATTCAGTCCTTTCAGTTGTCCTTTGTTCCACCTGTCAGTGTGGATTTAGACTCCCTAGTAGGCCTTGGCTGAAATAGGCTTATCTCTGTTGAAGACTCACTGATGAACAAAAGCCCATTAAGGAGTTTAAATGAACGCTCCCATTTTGAGTGCACACAATAGAGATTTCTATTTTTCAAATTGGCTGTCTTCAAAGAATTCACAAAAAGTTAAGACAAACAAAGAAACAACACGACATCTTTCAAAGCCCTCAAACCTAAAAACTGGGAAGATTAGACTAAATTGAAACACTCAAAACCATAGATATGATTAACCAAGGTATTTAGAAAAGAGGGTTTAAATAAAGTGTGTCAGGCATGTTAGGTATTCAATGTTTGTTTTAAGTTCTGAAAATGATCCGAAGAGAAATATCAAAAGATTGCCAGAAAATGTATTCTGGAGTCCTGCTGATGTCCTTTGTCCAGGCTGAATATATCATGACTAACAAGACTTGGAGTGGATTAGGCACAGAGGATTGAGCAATTTGGAGACTTGAGTTTATTTTGCTGGATACTCTAGCTCGCAGAGCACTATAAGGGAAAAATCTTATTAAAAAGGCCATATTTCCTATGGTGATATAATACCAAAGACATACATCCATAACCATGTACCAAATGGCGAAAGTACATTGTCAGACATCTGCTAGCTCGACAAAATTCAAATTAATTTAAGCGTTCAGTCTATCGGGGTCTTCAGTAGTCTGGTCATGGGATGCACATTCACTGGTCAAATCAAATGATGTGCTTCGGTTTTGATGAAAGGGAGAACACAACAAACCCAGTATGGCACTGACATGAAAACGATAACAGACATAATAGAGCGATAAACAATACAATGGAAAGTTAGCGGTAACCGTAGTTTTCACCCTCAGAGATTCAAAAGCAGACATCATACCTGCTGGTTTACCTTACTGTGTGGTTCTTGATTTTGTTGTGTTGAATCGCAGACTACTCCCACCGCTTTTCTATGGATCGAGTATAGTCCAACGTAGTCTGCAGTGAAGACTGCCGCCATCTTTAATCACAACAGAGTCCATCTGTCGATGGTTCTTCCCTTTTTACCCTCTCTTTCTCTGTTCCAGTCTCTCTATTCCAGCCCTCTCTGTTTGTTGTGGGGGGTTCTTATTTTCCATCCAACATCAAACCACCATATCGACAGGCTCATGGGCCGCCCAGTAGGGGGGAAGCTTGAACATGCTGCATTGGCTGTTGTCCTTTTCCAAGCCGCAGATTAACTGACCACATTTATTTTTCTCAGAATGATACAGACAGCCTGCAAACATTATTTCTGCTCTCAGGCCTTTGATTTCAACAAGCCTGGCCTCAAAGCTTCTCCATGACTGTCCCTGAACGCATCTTTTCCTCAGATGTTCTGATTGATGGGATTTGGACCCCTCTTTGATTGAGGCCACAGCTGTATAACTACTTGCAAATTCAAAAATGACAGATTCGGATCATTTAAACCAAAAAACATTTTTTTTTCCATTTACAGCTGCTCCATCATATGTTACTAAAAAGAACATCTTCTTTTCAAGCAAAGCTCAGTTGGAATTGTCTGATCTCCTCAATTGAAACTAAATTTGACCTGAGCAGCCTCGGACTACATTTATAAGTATAAGCAGACTGTCTGTCTGCTTTCATGCAACTAATGCATTTCATTTAAAGTGACACTTCTTTTTTGTTCCTCCTGGTCCCTTTTTGCGTTCAGAGCTTGAATGCAAAAGCGGATCTTGTTTACTGTCACTGTTTTGTTCCACCAAACACTTTCAATGAACAATAGGAGGAGTTGAATTTCAAAATGGTAGATGCTCTCACCTTCCTCTCCTGCTGTGTGGCTCGTCGGATCTTGTTTCTGTGGTCCGCCATGACTGGGCGCAGTCCCCTGCCTGCCACTCTGCAATACTTTCTCGTACTCATAAACCTGTTTCAGATTCTTACTAGTGTGTTGCTGAAAGATGAGCATCTTTACTTTATATTGCAGCTTCAGCCGTGCGACCCTATTGGAGGAAACAAGGACCAGATGATTGTCTGCACAATCGTATTGTAGCTATGGTAACAGACCCAACAGGCATGAGTGATGTGCACCTAATTGCTCCATACACATTAAGCAACAGAGAGAAACATAAATTAAGCAGTGTTGTGCCAAATCAAATGAGTTTCTAAGACATTACACATTTCAGCCCCAAAGGCTTTTCAATGAATTGCATCACAAAGTGGTATTTTATTAAAACTTACATCCATCTGTTGTATGAAGTTGTGAAAATAGCCCAGTGAATTAAGGGGTGAATGCAAAGAAAGGAGGAGAAAGATGGATGAAAAGAAATTTTGGAGAAAGGGGGAGAGATGATATTGCCTTTGTTATGTAGCTTTATCTGCTGCTTACCTTTCAACTGGATTTCACACTTGCGTATCTGGTTGTAGCCAGGGTCAGATCCAGCATACCCTTCTCACAATGACCAATTTTCTCCTCACACTGCAACCGCAAAGAGCCACGGGGTTGGCTGCCACTTGCATTTGTGTGGATTGTGATGCAGTTAAGCACATTTTACTCCCAGATTTTAACTTGTCAGTGGTCTGTACAAACAACTACAAAATAAAACTAATTACAAAAGTAAGGAGTGAGATCTCAAGATAAACAGCAAGATGCCAAAAGGACGAGCTCTTCAAAACTAACTTGAATGATCTGATAAAACTAAGGATGCCTGATATGTTATTCAAGAACATTTTGTATGTTGTACAATATTATAGCAAATATTTATAACTATTGCTTTAAAGGAGGTTTTTTTTTGTCTTTCAGTTCATAAAGCCTTGATTTTAGCTAAACTCATGGTCTCAGCACTGTATACTCTGAGCTAGTTAATCCCAAGTTCTGTGACATTGTAGCAAAACTTTCCACAGAACAGAATACCGGTCTATTGTAAATAATGTCCCCATCATTAACTTTAAGGTGATGTGTTATTATTTTGCCTCAAGGTGGTCCAAGACAATGGATCAGCTTGCGTTAACATTAAAATTCAACATGTCGAGATGAAGTAATGCTAATGTTAGCTAAGTGCTAACATTATCATTTTATTGCTACTTAACTTAGCTATTGATTCTTTCAAGTTGTGCAGTGTCTTTTAGAAACAACACAGTCTGCTAACTTTCTGAAATAGTCTATCAACACACGGTCTGACTTTGTGTTCGGCTCACAGTCAGTTGCAAGACTTATTAGAAGGGGGAACAGGTGGGGAAGGTAACTGTGACCTTACTCAAATAAATACCAACCTACTACTCATATGTTGTTGAAGACATAGGCTACTCTACATTTTAGGAAATATGCTCAGTCACTTACTATAGCTAACGTAGCTAGGTTAAGTTGGGGTCATCCCTATGTTCCCGGGGTCCTGTTTCCCCGCTAAGTTAGAGGTTAGGGTTAGGGTTAGGGTCCCATACAAAGCGGAGAACATAGGACCCGGGGAACATAGCTACGCTCCCGTTAAGTTAGTTAGCTAAACTAGAGGAGCAGATTGATACCACTGTCAGGTGTGTATAGTTAATATTCAGCTACTCCCAGAAGCTAACTAGATTAGCTCAGCACAAAGACTGAAAACAGGGGGAAACAGCTAGGCTATGTCCAAACATAACTAAATCCACTCATATACACTCATGTTATCTCGTTCTTTTCATCTTTACCGAAGGAAACCGCGTTTACTGGAAGGTTGTGTGCTATTGGCCAGGCTCAGTTGCCTGGCAACCAGCTGACACTCTCCAGGAAGCTACTGGTCATGATGCTAAATTAGCCGGCTGCTGCAATTAAAATAGTGAGCCTTACAGCTACTGCTGCAATTGTAAATGAAAGTGATCTCTCAGGCGGGTATAAATACATTTAATCTGATTTAGAGTGATTTTAATTGACAAAG
The DNA here is from genome assembly GCF_004916995.1 of Morone saxatilis. Classification (NCBI taxonomy): domain Eukaryota; kingdom Metazoa; phylum Chordata; class Actinopteri; family Moronidae; genus Morone; species Morone saxatilis. The sequence goes on along the minus strand of NW_023339696.1, from coordinate 15,839,886 downwards.
ATACCTGCTGAGGTGCAGAGGCGGGTGTGACTGATGTCCTGGTATGAGCTATGAAAGACGTACACCGTTGGGGAGGCCATTTCCTTCCTCCATTAGCATGTCTGCTTTTGGGTTTAACAAAGTCGTGTTATTGGTAAATTAACTAAATGTATTGCAGTGCATACTTTGAACTTGTGCTGAGATCCCCTTGCTGTGTGCACACAACATTATATGAAGATGTCTTACAGGACTATCACTTTTGAGATGAAATAAACACTCATATCAACATTCATAGCCATAATGGCTGTGCTAACATGCTTACAGAAATATAAAGGCTTGCTAGATTAGTACAGTATATCATTTGCTGGTCAGTTACCATAATTCCAACAGAAAATGCACTTGAGTCTCACTCTTGTTTACATAACAAAAGAGCAAGCTCTGTAAAGCTAAGCAAAAAAAAAAAATATTCTTACAGATTCAGGGCACAGGCGTATTCTTGCACAAGCGCAGCAAAATAAGATGATTTTTCAAAGCAATACACCAATAAATAATTAAATAGATTGCTGCAGTAATACTTCTTATTCTCTCAGGGAGTGAGCTGCTTGGTGTTCCCACCTGAACAATGATGCCCCAGATCTATGTGATCTCTTGTAACATATTTTATATCTCAGGTTATGATGTTGCAGGGGTTTATGATAAAAAGAAAATAGAATCAATTCCATGTGACATTCAGAAATTCAATATAAACACCACCAGCCATTAAAAATCACTCAATACTGTTGTATCAACCACTGGTACAGTAAGTTGCTTTTAAGACATTTTGTTCAATAAATCTTCATCTTAAGGGAATGAAGAGCAAAAATCCAAAATAACAGATCAAAAAGTAAATATTCATTCCCTTGTAGGTCTAGAGCTCCACAGTCAGCATACACACTTCCTCCAAAAACCTTGAAGATGTAGTGTGTATCTAGAAATTACCTGACTTGTGGTTGAAATTAATGTAAAAGCTATCTAAAAAGTATTATTTTAGTTTTAACAGATTGAAAAAAAAGCAAAGCTGGACTGTGAGAGAAACTGTGTCACATATCAAGGTGCTCTGAATTAAATCAACCTATGAAGTTTATTCAAGAGAAGCCCCTGTTTCGGTCCGTGTGCTGACGACTTGCTGTAAGCAGGTCAAGGTGAATACTCCACATCTGTGATTTTCACTGCTAACTCATTCCCAATGGAAATGAGTCTTATTCATTTTTCAAACAGCCTCTAGGATATCTTATCCAAAAAAAAAGGGGTGGGGGGAAAGCCCCTCAGGCGAGCATACATCTTTGATGTTTTGAAAAGAAAGACAGAAAAAAAGCTGCAGTCGGGCTTCATGCATATTGTATTGCTGAGAAAAAGAATGACAAGCAGCCTACTTGTTCTCATAGTTATTAGCAATGCAAGCTCAATCTCAGTCAGCTCAATACTGATTCAGAACAAAGTATAATTGACAATACTGCACAGATTGCCATTACATGTAGTTTATATTACTGTTTGATTAATATTGACCTTTAGCACCACTATTGTTTTCCCTTGGTCAAACTTTGACAAGGTATGTATTGTTTTGTGCTCACATTACTGAGGTATCTGCAAAACTAATGGTTATATCACATCAGGGGCTAAATTCTTAAGCTTTTAGTGACCTTTCCTTACACTATCAGCCTCAGAGACTAGAGTTGGTAGACTGACACGAGTTCATGCTCCCAGTGAAATGAACCTGTTCAATCATGGGGACCAAATGAGAATTGATCGAGCATAATGCTCAGGGGTCTTTTAGTTTTAATGACTCAGTGGCTTTTCCTTTTATCACCAATCTTGAGACAAACTTTATATTTCCCCACCACTTGGTAGACCATGTTACACTGTGCATTCATCCTACATTAATTGTAATCAACTTATATTTTGTTGACCTGGTTTATTTCTCAATAAGTTAAACTAATTAAACAAACAAACATAGAGTAGAGACTGTAACGAGCGAGCCTTTGTGCTTCTTTGTCGCTCACACCGGAGGAAAGAGAGCAGAGACCTCTGCTTGCTGAAATCTGCAATAGATAGACACGCGTTGTTCACACATGGTAGATAACAGCCTCCCCTTGTGGCCGAATTACAACAATACATTTATACCGATATTAGTCTCAGGAGCTCATGTGGTTCGTTTGCATGTTGGAGGGAGGAAGTCGAGCCTCGGCAGTGTAAAGGACAATGAGTTAAACCACCACACCCTCATATTTCTACAATGCGATCGTTGACATGGTTCATAATGGCTCTACATAAACGGATAAAGACGTCACGTTCAGCGCAGGCGCGGTGGCCAAGTGGTAAGGCGTCGGTCTCGTAAACCGAAGATCGCGGGTTCGAACCCCGTCCGTGCCTTTTGAAGACTCTACTAATCCGCTGATGTCCAGTCATCTAAACGGCGTATTATAACAGCTGAATCATTGATCTGAATTCATAGTGACTTTGCCAGTTGTCTTTAACAAACAATAGATTCTGTCTATACCAATATGTACAAATAGGCAACTATAATTGTATTTAGATTTTACACATCAGCACTAAATATCTGAAAGAGAAACACTTCTGGTGAAGTTCCAGAACCAACCATTAATATCCATATAAATATACAGTATACTTTTGGACAACAGTTGCTCCACAAGAGGCACTGTGGGCCTCACCCACTCAGGGCGAGCTTGCATAACAATGATGCACCGAAAGTCCCAGTGCAGTCACTTAACACAAAATGAGACATAAGTCTTATTCTTAACTGAACTGACAACTGAATGTCAGCCATGTCAGGCAGATGATGTGGATATTTTTAAATATTTCTAAAGTCACCTAAACAAATCAAGTCATATGCTGCAAATGGAAAGTACTGCTTCGTTGTTGGAGAGGTTTGGATACATTTTTGATACCCATATCTATACCAATTGAAATGTTCCCCATTTTTTAAATACGTTTGTCATTATGAGATCAAGAGATTATCTCTTTTTTGTTGGTTCTTTAAAGCATTATTTCTTGAAATACTGAAAAGCACTTCTTAGTAATTTTGAATATGGTTTGCACACAAAAGGACACTTACAAGCCTTGTAAAACCTGTTTTTACATGTCAACCCAAATTTGGTATATTTATGGACAAGAAGTCTGGGAATGAGTGATATTTTAGGAGTTTTAGTACATATTTTAGCATAACAAAAAAAGATTTATTAATCAATTATTTGTGATGTTTACATGCTACTTTTCAGTTTATGAGAAGCATTAAATAGAGGTTTGTTTAAAGGACCTTTTTCACAATATTCCATTAAGTCTATGAAAATATGTTTTTGGCATCACATTGTGATAATTTCACTATAATTATGCATACTCAGCTGACACTCGTTTGACTAGTAGTTTCCTTGGTAACGCTCCGTGTTGCAGCATCAATGATTCATACTTGGTTCATTCTGCAACGTATCATCACGTTCCAGATGCTGAAGTGACCCTTTGTGAACTGACACATGATAGGAAGGAAACAACTAGAAGCTAGTGCAGTGGTTTGCCAAAATCTTACACAGCAATATCCGCTGCACAATACCGGTGGATAAAGACCAGCCTCCAGCTACCATCACAGTGAGGTGAAATGCTGCATTTAGCACATAAATCAGTACGTTTGGTCATTGAAAATAAGATCCAGATGGCAAAATTGCTAGTTCTGAAGTTTATTCAGAATTCATGATGGTGCAAAAGGAAACTGCTCTAACCATATGAACAAATGAAATGCACCAAGGTTTCATGCACAAGCAGATCTCGCTATATGTTTCCTCAGATGATAGTTTAATATTGTGGTATGGAGGTGTAAGGCAGGTTGTTTATGAGGAATTTGTGCTCAGATAGCCTAAGATTTTCAAGTGAGCTCTAAAAATGGCTCATATGTATTGCGCTGTCAAGGCCATTGTGATTGACATCTATTAGTAAGCTCATGCTGCAGTGCCAGCAGCTTGTTTCCATGGTAACCTGTGTGATTTTTTTGCAAACAGTGTCAATAATAATAAAAAACACTGATCCCATAGTCCATGAAACTAATATTAAAAAAATATAAGAGCTTAATTGTTTTATTTATTGTTTTTTCCTCCCCAGAAGGATTTCTTGCCATTGAGCTTTTGATCGATGACTTGACAGATGGAGAGAAACAAAAAGGTAAAATGTTTGAAAATCCAGCAACCTTAGCTGATATAGAGATTCAGTTATAGTTGGTCACACACATCTAGAGTTTATATTAGATAGGAATGCCATCTCAATGGAGCGTTTACCATAAAAGTATACGTATGCCTACATTAGCATATGACACAATCTCACATTAGTGACAATGAGTGTGTCGCATTACATTTCCTCTAACAAGATTAGAAAAGCAATTATCAGAGCCCTTCTAAATAGTTCCACTTATCAGAGCTCCTATTTAAATTCCAGATATAGAAACAGAATAAGTGTCTTATGTTTTAATGATCAAGCTTTTACTGTCTTTTCCCAGTGTTTTTGCGGCACAGATGGGTGGTGCGGGCCTGGAGAAGAACACTCTCTTACTTCTGCAAGATGGTTTAAAAAGCAGAATAAGAGCTGCCTTTCCAATTAGGAAACAGCACAATGCAGGAAATGTGCAGTCCTAAGCAAAAAAACATTTGCCTCTAAAATTGGAGCTCATTGGCTAGACGGGGTCACTACAAGCTAAAGTTAAAACTTCTTCACCTTAGTCTTCATTCTTAAATTATTTAACACTGTTTGGCTATATTGCCTATATTACTCACCATCTCTCCATACACCTGGGGGCATTTTCTGTCTGCTTCATTTATTGAACATCTCATAAAATAGCTATGGTGGAATCCTTAGGTAATGAGAGATGAGGCCCACATCATTGATTTAGAGTTATATCATCTTATATTATCTAAATGAGCTGCTGAGTTGTGTACAGATTTTTTGTGCTTTTGTTCCTATCCTAAACCTATTAATTCTGAACTGAAAATCAGAATAATAAGCATACTTTGATTACTATTATCATACATTTTTATCATGTCTTCCCTCTTGAAAATGTATGGACAAAATTACAATATGGTTCATTTGTACAATACCGATTTTTTGAATATACTTTACTAGGTCTTCAGTCCTGAGCATCATTTTCTTTGTTAATTCTTTATTTTAATCTCTTTTAATTTCTCCTTTGCCACCTGCAAAGGAAAACAATCTTCAAAGAAAACGAAAAACACAAAGGAGACTAAAATAGGAGGAGGACAAAAGAATGCAGTATATTGGCAGCAGGTCCAGGTCTGCTGTTGGCTGTACACATTGATTTCCTTGTTTGTGTGGGTGGTAGCATTCTGAACTCAGCTGAGATTTTTACACAGTAAATGCAACGGGTCCCATCAAAACCATGCATCCAACCAATAGGACATAGTCAGTACTGAACAGCTGAACAAACAGACTTGGAGACCATACTCACCCTTGAAACAAATCAATCAAAATCAACAACAGACAATACGCCTGAACACAGCAGTCCAAACGGGCATACAGATCTTAATGCTGGTAAGGAGTCATACTTTGTTCTGCACATGGCTGTTATTGTTTATGTTTTGAGCTGTTCAAGCCAAGACTTCATTGTGTGCCATCTGGCTCTCGGCTGGGGAGCCAAACAGTTGATTAAAGGACGCAATTAGCGTGGAACAGGTTCTGTCAGCTCAGCCGGCAGGGATTAAAGAATGCGCTCATTCATTGTGACAACCACGCTGTCATGCATATGTAGGATAGGCGACCGGCATTTTCTTCAATCACAGGATTTCCTCAAGAGCGCCGCACTGCTTCAGAAATGTTAATGTGAGGTCAAAGTTGTTTTTAACCAGGATTCGCATGTCAGCTGCAGCCGATCTCAAATACTAATATTTGTAACTGTGAAGACAAAAGAAGATAAATGATAACCACCTGCAACTGAGTGTCGACAATTAAACTTGAGGTGAGGGACAGGGACTTGAGTAGACCAGAGTTCAGAACTTTTCAGCAACTGGCAGATGTAAATATAGGAGGAGAGCGTCAACAAAGACAAAAGCTGAAATCCTTCAATGGCCACTTCCAGGCAGCAAGAAGAGAAGAGAGTAGTGTGCTGCAAGAAAACTCCTCTGAGGAAAAAGCTCATCAGCCTTCGCAGGCAGCAGGGAAAAGAAATGACCAGGATTCATGCTGCTTACATAGAGAATCTCAGGGGTCCAAGAGACAGCTGCAAATAAACAATCAGATATTTACCATTCATCAAATTTTCCTTTAAAAACGTCACAGCAGACACTTACAACCCAGTAAGAAATGTCAGAAGCATGTTAGTCAGCGCTGATTAATCAAACTGTTCTCTGCAATGGTACTTTTGGGGCATTAATATTTTTGCTTTAGAAAGCACAGCTTGTGTTACACCATCAGGAATACTAAATAGATGAGGCTACTGCAACTGTGAAGCAATTTTTCAGTTTCTGATCACATGAACTCAAACAGCTGCTGCACTGACTCATTCTGTAGTTCAGCAAAGAAAAAGAAAATTTGAAGCACCACAAAAACAAGGCATGTGCATTTTTTCCCTCCTAATGCTCATATAATACAGGCTGTTTACATGTTACACTTCAAATTAAATATGTGACATATAATTTGCAGCAAGCAGAGCGGTGCAGCAAAACCTTAATTGCAGCGCCATTCAATTTTTCTTTTCATTTGCACAAATTAGAGGTAGAACAACCTACACAAACAGGAAAGTGGGGCTTTGAAGCACCCTCTTGGATGAAGCGTCTGACTTCCACAACTTCAGAGCTCATTCCTGCTGAAGGTTGGACACAATCGGGCAAGTGTTTGTGGGCCATGACCCAGATACTTATTTCCAGTGCTGGACTTCGGACACCACATCACAGTCACATCTCCTGTTTCAGTCCACACTCGGGGGGACTGATTCAGCATAGGAACTGTGTTTCCTGTGTGAACTCAGACGATGTTTGGGAGCGTATAAACTCACTTGAGCAGTAACATTTGGGAGGACTCTGTTTACTGTGATTATAGACATAATGGTGACATGTGGGTGTCAGAGGGGAAATTAAGGCTTTGACTTGACAGTGGGACTTTCACCAGTTTGATCCGAAGGAGGTTCCTAAACCAAACCCAAAACCAACTGTGGTGGACCAAAATAGTCATTTACTGCATGTAAAACACTCGAACCCACAGTCAATAACAGACAACTCGTTTAAAGGAACTTCAGTACATAAAATCATTTTTTTACAAATCTAAATGACGACAATATGAGTTTTTTTATATCAATAAGTGCAAACTCTTTCAATGTTGTTGTGTGTACCCATAAATCCTCATTTCCTCTAGTGGCAGTGTGCTTGAGGTTTAGTACTTGTTAATATGGCACCATCTACAGGCCAAAATCTTTACTTTACATATTACAAACCAGCCAATGTCCTGCTGTTTTTCTGCAGTAGAGGCATCACACTATGCAAAAGTCATAGATGTAACATGTTTTTCTTATTCCTTTAGTACTGCGAGGAAAAGAGCAAACTGTGAAACAGCCTATGAGGTCATGCATAACATTAAGGGTGTATGAGATCATTTAATAGTTATTTGGTGACTGTAGACTTCATGGGAGAGTTCTTTTAAGCACAATCTGTAACCATGTTGTGATACTATTTAAACCTTAAAAGGAACTGAAGGCAGAAATTTTACACTTTTCTTTACAATGAGCTCAGAATCAGTCCGCTGTCTGTCATGTCCCTGAAATAGCAAAGACAATGCAGCTGAAGTATTAATACATGGGTTTTGGGGAAAAAAAGGGAAAGAATCTTGTGTCACATCAGACTTTAAAATAGAAGCACAGTAAAACCTCAGTTTGCCTATTAGGTCACTACATTTCCATAAAGCTTTTTTTAAACCCCAATGAATGAAGTCTAGTCACAGTCATCCCCAACACACAGGAGTCCGTTTCACCTTAGTTCTAAGGCAGGCAACGCACTGCACAGTATTTCAAGACATAAGAGTACTGTTGTGAAGATTGGCTATCTGATCTTTCCCTTGCTGCTTAACATCTGACCTTCTGGCTGAGCCTTGTCTGAGTTTCAACAGAGGAACGCTCAAGTTGCCTTTACTTTGTGTGAACCTACTGCAGCAGAAATCCTCAGGACTTCCCAGGCAGTTACAGGAAAATCTAAATGTTGGACTTCACTCACTGAAAACTTTTTTGGGGTTTTAATATTAGTTCTGCCATTTATTAAAAGCAACATACTTGATATTTAAGGTATTTGAAGAAACACAACACTGTGCACACACAATGTAAGACAAATATTTAGTGTCTTTGACTATTACTTGGAATTTCCCCATTGTGGGACTATTAAAGGAATATCTTATCTTATCTTATCTTATTTTAAAGCAATGTCACTACAATTATTACTGTAACATGTTTTATTTACAAAAAGGCACACAGGACATGCAGATGCATTTATTATGTCAGTAAATACTACACATTGGATGTTCGTAACCACAGAGAAAATCTGGCCATAGGGCGTATTTCCGGATGAAAGGTGCTTTTCTCAAACATTTGGCAGCGTCTCTGTCGCACTTGCACAGCAGCTTTTCACATTTGTCCTCCAAATCATCTGAAAAGGACAAACATGTGAATGAAAAGAAGATTTTCAATAAATATGCATTTTTTTGTGTGTGTGTGTTTTTTTTTTTTCTTCATTAGCCTTGTGAAATTTGCTGTGATTACTTCTTCTAATGCTTGTTAAGTTTCGGTTGTTAGTCTTACAAACAAGTCCAGCTGTATTTATTTTGCCTCCTAATTTACTGCAGTTTGCTCAGAAAATGAGAGTAATTTGGCTACTGAAAAGAAACACAGTTACTGTGAATATTATGAGTCAGTTTCACATTGTATTTATTTATAGAATATCATAAACAACACACTTTTAAAATGTGTAAAACTCATTCAGGGTGTTGCTATTTACATACAGAAATTACAGTGGTTTATGAGGGTTTACCATTAAGTAGAAGCTGTATACTTCCTGTCTTTCCCCTCTAATTAGCTGTCTGCATACAGTGTTTTCATAAACACTATGGATATTTGTAGATCACACACAGCCTGATCTGTGTCTCACTGTCACGCTTACCCACATCAGTGTGTTATACTGCTAAGCATCATGTTTTTTATGTGCTACCACTCAAAAGGTAAGCAGCAGCTGTCTTATTTTCCAAATGCAAACACAAAAAGATTTGCATGATCATTAATAATGCAATACCACACTCAGCTGTCTTGTCCTCACACGTCCACTGATACTGGTCTGTTTTAGTTTGGCAGCCATGATGTTCTGCAACTCCATAACAGCAATCATGTCTGTGGCAACACCTACAGTACATACAGAAAGATGAACAATGTGATAAAATGTTTTATTTTGAAGGCTTAGACTAGACAAGACAGGGTCAAGAAAGCAGTAGGTGGATAACAGCTCTGTGGTTTAAATCACACCACGGCTATTTTAAAGGCAGGCCAGCATCACCACATGAGTTTTCACAACAGATAGTTAGCAGTTAACTGGTTTGAGGGGGTTCGGTGTCTTGCAGCGAAGAAGGGAAAAAAAGGAGACGGCAATTAGGATTTGGGTGTGGAATTTTTGGACCTATTTTAAAAGTAACCATTGGACCATGTGAGTCTGCTCAATTTGGACACTATTCCCTCCTTCCATCCCATCGCCCAGCATTTGTGGTTCAGCCAACTCATTCAGAAACTGTGCGTGCTCGAACAGGAAGTAGGATGGCTGGGAAGAACTAAAAGGCATCCAGGAGGAGGAGATCATGTGTACACACCTATTCGTGGGGTGGAAGGCTAAACATCACCACTGCATACTGAATTACATCTTTTGGCTCACATAATGTATAGGTGGGCCATATATAGAGTCAATTGAATGTTTACATTTTGGTACACTCTACCATCAGGTGTCCAGCCGTGATATATTCTTGAACTCTGTCTTGAATCTGTCAAGTTTGAGAAGAGCGTGGTTAAAGCCGGTGCCTCACCAGTCTGCCTTGTCCCTGGGCCAGCCTTGACCACCCAGCCCACAGTAGCATCCATACATCATGTATGCCAAGGCAGATCTCCCTGTGCTACACTTGATGGCTCCTGCCAACTCCAGTAACCCTCTTTTTGTCCGCTGGGACCTGCGTGTTCCCGTAGATGCCATGGCCACTGCAAAGAGAAATAAACAATCAAAGAGGAGGAACAAACTCATCTATCTCTCCACCCTTCTGCATCGTTTCCTGTCCTCCTGGTTTTGTATTGTAAGGTTTTGATATCATGATATTCATACGCTGCTGTCTCACCGGCACATCTTTACACAGTCAAACATGAAAAAGTCTTTTTTGAATTAGATTATAAAGTCTTTCGTCCAACCTCTACTCTCGGTTGCCAGTTTATTAGGTACACCCAGCTAAAACTAATGCAGTCGAATACAGCAGCCTTGCAATGAAAAGCTGTAATGCCAATAAACTGAGTGTATGAGTTTCCACTCACAGAGCCAAAGTATATGAGCAAATAGTAAAGGAGTGACTTTGCACTTACTCACATCTCACACCTCATGAACAACAGAGCTACACTCTTCCTGAACACCTCAATCAGGTTCACGCTTGAAATGATGGGAAAAGTGATAATGTTTTAGAGAAAAATACATTTAGTTTGTTTTCTCCCTTCCACTGAATCACCGTGCATAAAGTAACCACAAGTAGTTTCCCAGAGAACAGAACACCCCATCTACAGCCAATAGTAGGAATCGGTGGCTGGTAGGTTGTAGGAACATCTTAGGTGATCAAAATCAAACTGCACATTGAAATCACTTACATCTGTATCCATAGGCAGTTTGGGCCCTTAGGGAGAGCTGAAACCACTTATGCTAGGTGTAGAGCCATAGGACCAATAGTAAAGTCTGTGTAAAGATATTTAGCATATCCTATTTATTTAGTTGTATCTGTGAATTGGGATTCTTATTATATCATATAAAACTGTATTTCTTGTAACTGTGTAATATTAATGATGACTTTTTTTGTCTAATATAATTATGTTTTTGATCAGTGTTCACCTTTGAAAAAGCATTAAAACACTTTGAAAAATGAACAAACTGATAATTAGTTATGTGACCCAGCTGTATTTATCCCACCTGTGAGTGCTCATGTCATTGTGCTGAGTGAACCTGAAGAAGCTACAGGCGAAATGCCTTGTTTGTTCCTGATAAATGTGCTGCGGTTAATTCTGAACCTCACAAGTACTTTAGCCTCAAGGCTGTTACCTGCACTGACTCCATCTGTGTCCCTAAAACAGCTTTTCAGGGTCTAGTGCAATTCTTCACTACAGAGTAAATAATCAACTTACCTGATAACAGGAGAGGTATCCAGTAAAAAGAAGTCATGGTATGCAACAGGCAGCTCAACTCCACACACGTCTGTGAGTGTAGCATGGAGTGGAGAGCTTTTTTTAGATGCTGTTTGAATAATCTCCTGAGCATCACCATTGGCCAGAGGCTAATCCAGTGTTTGTCAAACTGTGCTCCCCCTACAGGAACCAGCCTAAAGGTTTTCACTGCTTCTTCTTAACTCTATAGGACCAGTGTTTGTTTGTGTGTTTGCATCTCAATTTTTTCACTTTTTGGGAACTTTATGACAATAAAATATACAAAGTAATGAAAACATGTATCATTTGAGATTTATTTCATTCATGTATTAACATCAGCTTCTTGCCTTGATGTTTTTTTAGTCTTTGCCATGGCCTCTTAAAATCACAGATGGAGGAACTCTGGGATGTTGCATTTATCCTACACCACAACAGTGAAGAAAAAGTTTATAAAACCTTTGTAAATTTTGCAAACCAGATTCTCTCTGGATGATCATTTTAATTCTACACTGATGGTTTACACATAAAACAAAGTTATTTTGAGTTTTTCAAATATCTAAGCTCATACATTATATATTGGTTACATAATAGATATGGAAATGTAATTAAAACACATAGAAAAAACATTCAAGAGAACTTCAGGGATAATTGTTGCTCACACAGCACATTTTTAGTTACTGAAAGTGCCACAATATGGTTCCGCTTCCTCACAACAAATGCACCTAGACGTGTAGATTATAGTAATTACACTCTAATAATATAGTTTTCTTTCCAGACTCGTGCCTCTCATCCATCTTCTTCCCCTTGTAAATAAACATGCCAGCGGGGTGAACAGAACTTCTCTCCATAAAACAAAAACTCAAACATACTCTTGCTATCATTATTGTCAGTATGATTTACTGAGCAGCACTCCGAGTGTCTAAGTTTAACAGCTGAGATTGTTTATTTGACAAATTGCACACCTGTTCTGAAAATGGCATGAATTGTGTCATATCTTTGCTTTTCATCTTTTTATTATGTTTTCTGAGTGTATAGTTTCAGCTCGGCCGCACTGGGCTCTATTGTCATTCATAATGCGGCATGTCAGGGCAGCTAAATCATAGAAGACACACACTCTGGGTTTTGATAACAGGGGACATATTCACAGTTATTTTTGTGATTCAGTTCCTCAGTGATGCCTCTGCACAATGTGAGATAAGCGCCTCCTCCTGGCAGTTATTATAGCTGCCAGATGACTGCACTGCATGAGAGGAGACGCATCTCCCGATATTATTCTCAGCTCAACCAGTCCATTGTCGTAAAAACACCCAGCCAACATTTAGATCATATCAAGCTGAACACACAACTGAAAATGTTAATGTCAATATAAAGCTTGAATAAGCGGAAAAATGTGCAATGAACTGAACGGCATAATCCCAGACAGTTTATTGTGCTTGATAGTGGTTTTCTTGCCATTTGCCTCCCAGAAGGCTGAGTCTGAGATAATATGTGAATGACAAAAGCACTGGGCAAGAGGCAAGCTGAGTTTCAGTCTGAGAAACACCCAGATGATTATGATTTTGAAATATAATTTTTTAACTACAACAAGCTGAGTGCTTGGGAAAAAAATATACACATAACACAAATCTGATACAGTGCTTTTAAAATGCAAACTGACTAAACTCTAGACTGTTTTTTTCACTGGGTGTGCTGTAATCTAAAACAGTACTACCGAACTCTATAAATATAATAATTAATCAATCAAAACTTGAGCACATGATCTTAGAGGATTGTGTGTTGATGAATTCAAAGAGGAAACAACCAGGAAACTCACCATCAGAGGAAGACTTGCAGGAAGGAGAGATGAGGATGAGAGGAGTTTTCTTTGCTTCAGGCTTAATGGTGTGAAATGATACATGCTTTGTAGATTTGGTTGAAGAGATGGAAACAGGGTGTCTTGTCAATATTAGCTAAGTACCTGAAGGACTGACAGTGTTCGACTCAAGATGGAGTCCTCTGTATGGACTTTCAAGGGTGACATATGAGTATTGACAAAAGCACATAAGAAAGGGAAAATCGGTAATATGTTGCAAATTAAATGTGGATGGATGAATATATTTATATTTAATAGTCATTTATTGTCACATTTTTATTTACTCTCTCTTGCATTTGATAATAATGACAGTGGGAGGGAAGAAACTCCCTAAATATGCTCTGAAATGTAGATGGTCAGCCTCTGTGACGGATAACTTGATGAGCTTCTCAGTCAATAAGAAATGATATATTCTGTGAATGCATGCTGTCAGCTTACATTTGATCCACACATCCATACAGTTGTCAGTCAGCTACAAGGAAATAATCCTCATTAACAGAGGCCACAATGTGACAAATAAACAACTTAAATGTATGCATAAACACGCTTGTTTATGTAATTTATTTTATTTTGTGTACTCATTAACTATAATATATACAGTGTTGGCAGTACTAGTAATAATATTACTTTCCCAGTAACTAGTAGTGTAACTAATTAATAATTAATTAATAATATTACAATTGCTCCTCCAAAAAATAATCAGCTACAACATTACTTTTGTTGTCACCCTCAACTAATTTGAAATCCAACAATCCAATCACATCCTTGGATTTATTTTTGGAATCGTGATGGAAACTAGTTTGAAAGATGGAAACATTCAGCAGCTTTGACTTTAACAAATAAAACTGGATTTTAATCGTCGTCAAAGAAGACACACACTCTGGGTTTTAACCCTAACCCTAAGTCTGAATTTTGGGGGAGAAAGGACACAATTACCAATTTTGTAGGGAGCAGCAGAAAAGTCTTTAACTAGTAGTGTAAATAATTACTCTTGGCAGGGAGTAATTAATAAATCAACTATATTAATGAGTAATGAGTAATATATTAAATGCATTTAGTAACTAGCCCTTCACTGATTATATATTAGTTTATTGATGCTGGTTGAAGTAGTCATTTTTCATGTGAAGCGTTGCCGGGTCCTGCCGCTGTGTGTGGGTGGCAGCACTGCGCTGGAGTACATGTTCGCTCTACCTCACATCACAAGTAGAAGAAGCTCAAAGGGCGGCCTTCAGCGATACAGCTCATCTAGCCAAGTTATTCTAGCTAAAAGGAAAAATCCCTTTCCCTCCTTTTAGGTAGCCGACGCAAGGTTTGGTCCGAACAAAGATCCATTCATGTAAGTACGTGCGGCAGCCTCTATTAGATAACGCGTGGGATATTTACCAAGTCTCAGGCAGGAGCTAAACACCTTCTGCTCGCTATTGTTTGCGTTGGGAACTAGTTTAACTTGGACATGCCTATGCTTTGTTAGGTTCAGTCTACTTCCTAGAAACTTGGTGGGGTAGCGTCCTGTAGCTGGTTGGGTCTGTCTGTCTGTGTATGTGTATGTATGTATGTATGATTCCATGTGTGTGTGTTGAGTTTGATCCCTGCGCCGACAGGGGGTTTGAACTATGTGGGCTACACACTGCTAACCTCTGCTAGGAGTCGGTGGTCCCGAACCGAGGGTGACACACGTGCGCTAAATGTCGTGCGCCCATTATCGGACACCTCCCTGTACGAAGGTGCTTCCTCACCCACAAAACTTCTTTCTATAGATTAAAAAAAAAAAAAAAAGGATGTTTTTCTCCTCGAGTTGTTATAGGAGCGTTTTCTATACACATACGTGTTTGTAGAATAAAGTTGTCTTGTTTTGTTTTATTTTGCTGACCAAAACTGGACGGTCGCACCCGTCTAAAAAGCTAACATCATCACCATCTTCCTGGTTCGTGAGTTGTGCGTTAACCCGAGATCCTCGTTTGTTTGGCAGCCAGTTTTAAGAAGTGTAAAGTCAAACAGTGAACACTATAATGGTTATTAAACATCGGCTATGGCGGTGCACGGTTGACAGTTTGACTTGGCGGTTTTTTTTTGTGCGCTGTGACTGCAGTCCTCCTTAAGAAAACATGATAATGACATTATAAAATGCTCACAACAACGTTAAATCCTCCGATACAAACTGTGAGCACGCGTGAGGCTAATGTTTTCTTTTTAATCCGTGTCTATTGAAACACTTGTTAAAAAACAGAAGCAAAAAACGAAATGTTAATCAGTGCTGTCGAAATGTTGTCCGATATTGGACCTCCTCCTCTGAGATGTTGTGATTAAACAGTTTCCCGGGGCCAATAAACGCACCAATATTCGCCCACAGCTTCAGATAAGGAGTTTTCAGTGGAGGTAAACAACAGTTTTATTAACGTTATCAACTCGTAAGCTAACACAAAATGTTGAGCCTTAATTTCCGGAACTACGAGCGTGTCGTCATTGTTAAATGCGGAAGCTGTGAACATTGAAGGCAGGCAGGGTGAAGCTCTACTTCAGTGATGTTAACACTGAGCATCACTCAGTGAACCAGTTGGACAACCTGCTGAGAGTGATTGATGATAAGGAAGGAGTGTGGTTTTGTTGTCATTGTTTGTGTTTGTTTTTTTTTGTTTGTGCCAGTGGCTTTCAGAAGTGGAAATAATATCTGTTCATCATCAATTCCAGGTGCTGACTGAGGAGTGGACATTAAAACAGGCAAACATGTCTGGGGCGTGTCAGGACAGAAGGAGTCGCTGGCAGGAGATTCAGAAAGGCCTACAGTTCATCCAGTATGTGTCATCTTTTAGGTCACTAGTTGTTAAAGTCGGGGGGGCGCTCTCCCCTTAGTCACTGGATTTTTCACTAATACAATACTCCCCAACCCTAATAAGTAAGCGTGTGAAGTGTAATGACTGTTCTGATGCTGTGTGTGACACTTCCTAATGTTACCATACCCCGCTAGTCTTTATCACCATCCTGTCTTGGACATATTGAAGAGCAAACATCAGCTTGATCGGCTACAAGTACTCGTCTGCCGCTGTTGCCGCCTGCGTTTGTGGGTCGTTTTGATCAAAAGGCTCGGGTTCCTCTATGGATGATGCAAGAAGGATTTGTCAGCCTGCATTGTTGTTTCAGATCAGCTGACAGCTGATTGCTGGCTTTACTTTAGTTTTTGTTTTTAATGTGGGATATTTTCCTGATCTGATCGGAGCTTTGTATTCGTGCATCATCAGGCAGACTGGCAGTATAGGCACATATTCTTTTAGGGCTATGCCAGACAACGCAGCGTTTCATTTCATCTAATCTGACAGCCCCTTTTATTGTTGAAACAAGTGATACTTAAAATACTACTCTGCACGTCATCGCTGTGCAATCAACTTGAAACTTTACTGATGTCACTTTAATGGGCCATATTGTTTTAGATTGTGTCATTTATAATGTATCAAACTAAAGACTAATGAAATAATAGAAACATAGAAATTAGATTGAGTCACAACATTAGCCGTTTACTGGTGAGTTTTTAAATGTAACAAGTTTGTGTACATGCTGTGATCTCTCACATGCAGCCTTTTGTGTTGTGACTATATTCTTAATTAGCTGGAATCTGAAAAAGAGCTCAGCATGTCTCAATGAAAGTATAATAATTTAAACTAGAACGTAGTTTACCCTCATAGTCCAGCATGCCAAAGAGACAACTTTTATTGCCAGACAGCAACAAACAAAACAGCATCACAGTTATTATTGCACAATTTTCCATAATGACATTTAAAGGCACACTCTTCGATTATATACTGGAGCTAGTTTTAAGCAAGTCGTCTGCCCGATTTAGCAATGTACTAAATGATTAATAGCTGTTGCTGGAATGTATCGTGGCAGTACCTCTAGTTCTCTGTCAGTGTATTATACTACTCTATTATTGCTCCAGTATATACAGCCTTATTTACTGAGAGAATGTTTTGGTATACAAAAACAGCAATCATATAAATAATAACTGATAATATGTAATATTACATATTTTTTAATACTGAGTTGAATCTATTTTTTGAAGGGGTTGTTTACACAATGTCACTTTTGCTGACTAGTTTGGATTCAGCAGCCAATGCTGTCAGCACCTGCACACACAGCAACGTATCAGACCACAAACACACACACACACACCCCCCTTTCTGTCTTTATGTCACTGTCTTAAGTTAACATCAGTTTTTTTCCTATGACAATGCTGTATATACTGTATCAACTGAAGGACTATAGCTATTAATTGACGAATGGCTTTTTTTCATTAGACTAGGGATTAATAACAAGTAATCAGTAGACTAATTGAGAAGTTTCAGTCAGTACTGTACTCAATGAAATGTTATAAGCCCTGAATTCTATTTAAAACTGTTAGTTCCTACTCTAGTTGACGTCTTTTTTATTCTGATGACACTCTAAAGGTTTGTCACATGAACCTTTTTTTGCTTTTAGATCAACCCTTCCATTTCCTGGAAGTCAAGAGCAGTATGAGGTAAGCTATGTAAATTTGAATGTGGGTTTTCCAGCTTCCTCTTGCATTAACACTTGTAATGAGGACAAGTACCATTAAAGGAAACCTGTGACACTGTTTTTCTAAGTAAAGAAAGCTGAAAGGACAAATTAGCTGCAGTGTGTATTTAGTACTGATTTGGTTCTGTTTTTTTTTTTTTTTCAGGTGTTCATTAAGGATCTTGTGTGGAATCTTTTTGGAGAAGGAAATGACGTATTTAAAGAAGGAGAATGGACAAAATCCATCGAGATGTACACAGAAGCCTTGAGTATAGCAGACTACGCGGACTCCGAAGACATCTGTGTTCCAACAGGTTTAATGGAAAAGTTGTATGCAAATCGAGCTGCTGCGTACCTAAGTATTGTTCCCGTAAGTAGATGGTGACTGTCACACTCTTTCATTCCAGGTCACTGTCCGTTTCCCTTTCTCCCTTTCTTTCTGTCCACCAAACAGTTTATAAAATACAGTTAAATAGTATGAGTAAAGTTCAAAATACAACAAGCACTTTTTGGTCACATAAAATAGTTTGCTATATATTGTAAATTAGTATAACCTTTACAGTTTTGAAGTTATTGTCCAAAGGTTTCCAGTAGGGATGTCCCAATCCAATCTCAATGATCCGTATCGGTTATATTGAGCTTTATTGAACGGTTTCGATCTTTTGTTTTACGCTTTTACTTGCGAAGCTTTCATGCACGGTGCAACCATCGTTAACTCTCTCCACTGTCTCTTTCCTCCACTCTGCTGAGCTCTGTGTGTCAGTGTGAGAGCAGAGACATACCTGCTGGGAGGAGGAAGAAAGCGGTAGAGAGCCAACACACCCACACTCAACAAGCCATTGCAAGTGTGACAAAAGCCGAGTGAACAAAAAGCCAATAAGCATAACTAATGTAATCTGCTCAAAAGATGTAGAGACAACACAAATAATTTACAAATAAACAGCAGAATACAGTTCATTCAGGTAACTCGGGCAAATACCAGAGAGAGATACTCCCTCCAGACAGTAACAGACAGTAACGAGAACAAAAAGATTAGAGGGGATTTTTTATTTTATAATTTTATATGTAAAATAACCCGAACAGCTTTGAGGGTGCTCTGCTTCTGGCCTATTAGGCAACATTAACCATTACCTGGTTTTGTTGGGACACATATTAGTTGATGAATAGATCATAAATGACCGAAATATTTAAAAATAACCAAACAGCTAACCTTTTTTTGTTGAATGTACATTTGTTTGACCTCTCCCTACCTCGTTAATAATACCACATCACGTTTTCCTGCCCTGATCTATGCTGTAGTTTGTGTGTGTATAAAAAGCTTTTATTTGATTGGCTTCTTGAAGCTCCAGATTTGTTATATTGTGACAGTTACCTAGACTTTTCTAATGGCAGACATTTTGACCTGTCTAACTTGGGTGTAACTGTCAGTATTAATAATTGCTGCTTTGTTTTTATGTGTACCCGTTTCAGGGACATGGTATTTTGCATGTTCGCTCCCTGACACACCTAATGGAATAAAGCCATCATTAATGCTAGTTACTCTTTCACTTCTGGCATGAAGTCTCTTGAAAGAGTCTGAAATTCTTAATATTCCTCAAAACAAAATGGTGAAAGGACTCACAACTGTCATCTGATTCCTTTTTAAGTATTCTTATTTATAATTTAAAAAGAGCAAAATAACAGCCACCCTTTTAGTCCCCTTTAAGTGTCCACGCCTTAACAGTGACTAAATATATCAACCATAAGCGCTAGAATCTAGCATTACATCATTTATCAAGAACCACAGACTGTTTGGATTGTGTACACACACTTTTTTTTACACCATTTCAAGCACTTGGCATCATAAAAAGACTAAAAAGAGGATCTTTATGCCAGTATTACTTTCAGAGTTAGCAAACTCTTCCCATGAAAGCACATGACAATACTTCAGAGGTTGCGGAGAGTGTGAAGCAGGCTTGAGTCTTAAACTCCCCACATTGACACACTGTGCTCCTCCAGTGTGACAGTCTTAATCTGGTCACCGGCAATTTGGCTTGCCGGTGACTACTGAGAACAGAGCAGTTGGCATCCAGGAAAGACTGGAGGGCTGCCAGGGAAGTCTGGCTGACGGCAGGAAAGGCTGCACCGGGGGTGGAGTGGGCTAGTTACCCTTTCCACACGTCTTCGTAGCTCTTACTACGGGAACTCCCCAAACTAACTACGAGTACGTTAAGGAAAAGACAGCCCGGCGGTCCACCGAGAGGCGGGATGGAAGATGGACCAAACAGGACGGATAACACGGCAACGATCGGAACGGAAACGACTAAGGAACTGAGAGAATGCAGCTGCGGTTGGTCCAAGATTACTACCTATCAGGGCCTGCGGATCCACCGGGGGAGGAAGAAATGTGGCAGCAGCAGCCAGATGCAAACTTGCACTGCGCAAGCAGGTCAGACAAGGAGGAGTCACAGATGGATGGAGCAGCTTCGATGGGACCCTGCACACAATCCTCCAGGGCACCCTAAAGGGCAGCACAGCGTCCAAGCTGAACATCCCTGGCCATTTCATCTACGAAGAAGGCAGAGGAAGATTTGGAGAGATGCCTCGGAAAAACATCACTCCAAGGCAGATGGGGAGACGGGAGAGAGAGAACCTCCAACTGGTTAAGGAGCGACGTCTTCTGCGGAAAGCATAGAGGAGAGCGAAGGCTGAGGAGAAGGACGGCCTCCAGAACTTATGGAGCCAGATCAGAAGCAGGCTAGCCCACCTGAGGAGAGCTGAACGGATCAGGAAGCGCAGAAGCCGCAAAGAGAAAGCAAGGGCGAGCTTCTTCCGAGATTCCTTTTAGTATGCGCGAGGCTTGCTAGAGGAAAAGAAATCGAGCAGGAGCTGGAAGAACACATCAAGGACCAGCTCAGGGACAGTGAGAAGGAGAGCTCCCTCGGATCGTATGTGTATATATATATATCGTAATGTGCACCGCCTGGGAAAACCTCAAGTCCAATTTTCCCCCTTCCAGGCATTGGGAGCCAAGGAGCAGTTTTCCACCTACCTTCATCCCGAAAGAGAGACTCCCGTAACATCAACCAATTCAGAGGCATAGCCTTATTGAACGTGGAAGGTAAGATCTTCGTTTCGGTGATGGCAAAACATAGACACCAGTTGCTAGAAGGCAGGTGTCCCTGGCTTTCCCGGCTGTGTGGAGCACTCAGACATGATCTGGGATCAGATACAGTCAGCAAAGCAGAGCAAATCAGACCTGCACGTGGTCTGGCTAGACCTCGCAAATGCCTATGGGTCTGTTCCCCACCAGCTCATCTACTTCGCCCTGGACTTCTTCCAGGGCGAAATCGATAAGCTTGGGCTACAGACAGGAGAAGGTGAGACTAATTTTCAAACTCAGGGACTCACCCGACCCGTCTGTCCAAAACGCCAAGGCCCAAGTCCACACAGGACGCAAGTGGGATGCTGCAAAGGCCGTCGACCAGGCTATAACACGCCTGAAACACCTGGAAGTCGTTGGGCTAAAGCAGAAAGGGAGGTCTGGCTTCGGATGGGGACCAGCACCCAAGATGTGGTCCAAGGCTTCGAGGAAGGAAAGGAAAGACCTGGTGATCTCAGAGGTTGTTAAAATCGAAGAGGAGAGCTACAAAATCAAAGCCATCAGCCAGCAACAACAAGGGAGATGGACGACATGGGAGGCAGTCGTTTTCCCAGTAGAGATCGGGTGCCGAGGCTTCGCTGGAACCCCCACCCAGCGGCTCATGGCGTCCCTCGGAATCACTGGATCCAAGCTGAGGAAAGCGACCAAGGACCTGGCGGAGGAGGCAGAACAAGGCAGCTTTTGGCTCTGGCTCCGCACGAAAGACAGAGCATGGGGGAAGCAAGGAACTTAGGACTCCTAAGCTGCAGGGAGATGTCCCTGTCACTGCCCCACCACCCTGAGATGCTCCGGGATTAAAGGGGCGAAACATCGGTGAGGGGTGACTCCTGGCTGACGACCCTGCAGCGGCACTGGCACCGTCGGAGGTGCGGCAGGCAGCAATGCCCTGCAGGTACACTTACCTGTGCTCACATCTAGGCTGAGAAGGGGCAGGTTAAATTTACATTGTGGGGTGGGGCTGACCTCCTTTATGCTGTATGTGAAATTTCATTCAGTTTTCATCAGCACATGACCTAAGATTTAATCTCTTGTGCTCTATGCTGTTCAAACTGACAAACCAGGGTAAACTTCACGGCTCACAACAATCTGTTATTAATTTGTATCTTGTAAGTCTCAAGTCGCAATAGTGCTAACCCTTATGTCTGTAAGGCTGTTAGCTACAGCGAGCAGTCTGGTGTCTTTATCTCTAACCCTGTCTTGTGGTCTGTTAAACCCACACCAAAAGTGTAAAGTGACTGTAGGCATGGTCATGTGACACTTTTGTTCTTTACTTTATGCTTATAAGCTCTGCTGGACTTTTCTAGACAGCACACACACATATGACACATTTGATAGCCAAGTACCATGTTAGTGTTGTAAAGCATTGAATCAAAGGTGGCAAATAAAAGCATAGAGGTTCCTCTTGAAAAACACTACTTTTTCAGGCGGCTATCAATTCCAATACCATCAAGTCGACGGTTGCACTTGAATGCACTTTTTGTCCTCCACATATATTGTAGTGGTACATTCTTATATCTGTATCATTTGGTGCGTTATGACTGAGCCACTGCTGGCATATTTCACATCATTTCTCAGTTGAGAAACTCAGGATTCACTAACAAAACTTCCATTTGGGGAAAAATTATGTTTTCAGAAAAACATTCAGTCCCTCTCCACTGTCAGTGTTTGGCTTCTTTGAATCATGTTACATTGCAATAAAAAACACTCTGTTGTCTTCTGGGAGACCACACCCATAACTGACTTAACTCACTGAACACATAAAGTCAATTTATGATCAAAGAGCGGTTTGTTTGTTCTGTGTTCACTGCATCACTTTGGTTAAGTATAGCTTTTCTAACTGGGACATACTGTTTTTCTCAGGGACTGTACGACCAAGCATTAGAAGACTGTGAAAAGGCTCTCCAGTTGAATGAGGGGAACTACAGAGCGCTGTACAGAAAAGCAAAAGCTTTGAAGGAGATGGGGAGACATCAAGAGGCCTATGAGGCTGTCGCCAAATGCTCTCTAGCAGTGCCTCAGGTAAGGGCCAACGTCTGTGTGTTTTTGTTCATTTATTCAAAATGTGCACACACTTTTTTTTTTTTGTCTCTGTAAATTTGACAAAAATCAAGCAAATAGTTAAAATGTCCAGGCTGCCTGCAGGAACAGCACATACCCAGTGGAGTCATGATGTTTCTGGCATGTTGACTGACAATAGCTGCAGCAAAGGATGAGCTCATAATCAAAATGACACATGACTGTTAGTGTCAGTGGCCTTTTTTAGTTTGAATTTCAGGTAAAACTGATGAAGATTTAGCTTATTGGTGTAATTAGCAGCAAGTTTAATTTATGTTATAGATGTCCACTCCAGGTTTTTGTTGCAGTCGCCAATCCTAATTTATTAATTTTTTTTCTTACAAACACACACTTATGCCTATATAAAGCCTCACGTCACACTGCTTTACTGTCCTAGAGTGTTGTGTAATACTGTATATGGAAAGGAGTGTCTGGAGAACTTTACATGACCTCACTTCATCTCCAGTATGGTAAAATACTGAAGTTTGAATGTAAATTTCAACCAACAAGAGCTTCAGAATGATTGCTAAAAAACATGTAAAATGATCATTTCTGATTTAAGAAACATATCACAAAAACACATGTACAAAATAAAATCCTTTGCAGAGGAAAGGAAAACGTTTGATACAATATCTTGAGGAAAGCAGGTCAGAAAATAATTGGTTACTACCAGGAAGTAATATGTAGAATATCTAAAGTTCAAAGATATTCTACAGGGTTTTATAATGTTATGAGCATAGTAAAATGTACAAAGATCAAAGGCAGTGATTGAGTTGACTGATTGTCCAAGCTTTGTTTAAATAAACACTGTTCATTTGTCTGTTTCTCCAGGATTCCAGTGTCACACAGCTGACTCAGGACCTTGCCAAAATTTTGGGATTGAAAATTCGTAAAGCTTATGTAAGGAGTAAGGTATGTGTGTCGCATGAATTTCAAACTGTCGTGACCCTACTCTGCATATTAAGTCTGAAATATGTTCTTTTTCTAAGAACTAGTTCTACATGTTACAGATGGTTTTTGCACATCAATAGAGGCTTGTCCTACTGTACGATAAACATACAATCAGTAATAATTGCATCTAATTTAAGTTAATTGGGGTGGGTTCCATTTTAACAGCCTGCCTTGAATGTTTTGCGAGGATCAAGTTATCAAGATGCATCAGGTGACAAGGTAAGCAACGTTTTTTCAACTACACAATCTAAAATATGTATCGGTACTATCCCAAGAAGTACATTGTTAATTTAATTTCTTCTGCATTTCTTCAGTTTTCCCATGGCTCGTCTTCAGTTGAAGATATAGAAGTTGGTAAGTGTAATACTTAACACAGCTTTGATTATTATTTTTTATACAATTTAAAAAGTGGGCAAAAGTCACTCACCCCGTTTCTCCTCATTGTGTTATAGAAGTGCCTCAGCTGACCCAGGATGGCAGTGCTCCAGTCCCAGCTCCAATCCAAGCTCCAGTGGCAGTTCACTTGCCTCTAAATGAAGCAGTGGTAGATAGTATCTCATCTGTGACCCTCTCTGAGCCACCCGGCTTCGAATCTGTTGCCTTGCCTGTGTCTGTACCCACGTCTGTCCCTCTCTCTGTGTCCACATTTGTTAATGGGTGTCGAACCAGTAAGCCTTGCCCGATGCTTGAAACCAGTCAAGATTTTGACGCAGACATCATTGGGGACGACCTAGATGATCTACTGGACCAAGCTGGCCCCGAATCACCCTTGGTGAGCAGATCTGACCGCAGGGTCTCATTGATGAATAAAATGTGACGCTGTGTCAATATCTGAAAAGAAATATGACTTTACATCTCTTCCCTCAGGTTATACCCACAGTGAAGGGGCCTCTTCCTTTGCCAACCAGTATTGCCTCAGGCAATTCCATGTCGAGTCCATTCCTGATGCCATCTCACATCAACCCATTTCTCCACAGCAGTGCCCAGCAGTGCACTGTAACGCTGCCCCCGCTGTATCACGTATCAAGTATCAAGTCAGGGTCAAGTGTATATTTTGGTATGGACACTTTTGACACTCTTGCCCCACCACTGGACTCCCTGGACAGTCTCGCCATAACTGACTTTAAAACAGGTATGCTACTTTGTAACCTGGCCTGCTTAACCATGAGGTCAGAGTTAATATTGTACATATTATAACAAACATATCAGATAAGCTAATACTTAACCTGCTTATTCATTTGATCTTTTCTCCTCTCTTTTAAAATGTCAGATTATGGTCAAAGTCCATTCATTACACAGGTAATTTTTGTTCATGTTATTATTGTTATTATTATTATTATTATTATTATTATTAGGTATTGTCAGTCTAGAGGCTTATATTTGGTCTTTTTTTCTTAAACAGATGAACAATAATGATACTCCAATGGGAATGGCTGTGGGTATGCCTGAAGTAAAGGGTATTGCTGCTGCTGTGGATTTGGCAAAGAACCCCTTAGCTGAAACGCATGAATTCAAACAGGCGTGCTCAATGTGCTATGTCAAAACTGGTGAGCAGTTGTGTTTGCAGTGCATCAGTGTGTGTCTGATCAGCGTCTTTTAAGGTTTGTTCTAATATGTTTGTTTTTTTTGTTTTAATCCACAGGGCCTGATGTGTTAGATTACACACTTCATACAGAAGAGCATAAATGCAAAAAGGATGCTTTGCTCGGCAGGCTCAAACATTCGCCAGACAAAACATGGAAGCTCATTCGGCCCAGACCGACAAAAACCCAATATGTTGGACCTTATTACATTTGCAAAGGTAACGTTTTTAAATGGGTAAAAAATGAACTCCTTATTAACTTATTTTTCTATTCAAATAATATCGTAGATCCCTCATTTTGTAATGAAGATTAAAAAAAGATAAGTCAGTTAACCTTGGCATGTTTAAATTTACTTAATACTAGTACTTCCTCTATTTTATTTCAGCATGCCATGTATATTTCCCTACCTAACCTTATTTATTAAATGTAAATACACACATTATTTGAGGAGCATTTGTTTCTTTGTTACCTCTCACACTTTGCTGCTGTTGAATGTGTAAGTCATGTATAACCGCTAACAAAATGTGACCTGTGTTGTTTCAGAGGTGGCTGTTGGGAAGGAGTGCCTGTATCCTGGCCACTGTACATTTGCATACTGCCAGGAAGAGATTGATGTTTGGACTCTGGAGCGAAAAGGATTCATCTCCAGAGAACTACTCTTCGATCCTTATGGGCCCAACTCCAACGTCAGGCTCACTGTCCCAAAGATCTTACAAGAGCATCATGGGATATTCATGTTCCTCTGTGGGGTGAGTATATACTTCTTCTTTCAAAACTAGTATGACCTCTTTAACTGCAGTTGTCAATGACGCCCTTTGGCAGTGTTGTGTTGCATTCCTTTTGTGAGAGGAAAGCGTTCAGGTGCAACTGGATATTTACCTCAAAGACGTGTTTCAAATAATCTTCTGCTGTCAGGACAACAGATGATTGTTCACAATGAGCCACAACATTTCTAAGCACTGCTTTATTCAGAGCGCAATTGGAAAATAAGGCCATTAAATACAGGAATGCTAATGCGATGAATAGTATATGAGAAATGAAATGTCATTGGAGCTTTTTTGTTTCCGTTTAATAAATGTTGTAGCAGCTGGCATACCTGGATCATTCTGTTTTTATAGAATATTGAACTTTTCCAAATACATTTTGTTCAATTTGCAGGTGTGCTTTGACCACAAACCCAGAATAATCAGCAAAACCAACAAAGATGATCCTTCAGTTTGCTCTCATCCAGTGACGAAGCATGACTTTGAGGATCAGAAGTAAGTCATTTCCTGTTTTATAGCTCTGAAACAGCATTTGCCTTTTCAATGTAGAGTTCAAGTAGTCAACCAAAGCAAACAAGCGCAAATATGTGAGGGAGTAAGAGCAGGATAAGCACGTAGACATTGTTGTCCTGTTTTGTCTTTCAGGTGCCTGGTCCACATTTTGAAGGAGAACACAGTGCGTTATTCCAAAATCAGACCATTGAGTCCTCATTGCCAGCTGGATCTCTGTCGCCATGAAGTCCGCTACGGCTGCGTGAGAGAGGACGACTGCTTCTACGCCCACAGCCTCATCGAGCTGAAGGTCTGGATGATGCAACATGAGCTCGGTAAACTGTTTAAAACACTTGTCCAAGGACTAGAACATTGATAAAATATTCAGAAGAACTGTATCCCAGGGTTCTTTTATTCCAATATGTTCTTTTATTTCCTACTTTCCAACAAGGAACACCTTTTGCACTATTTTTTCACTGCTACAATTCTTCTTTTTACTTTCTTTTACACCATGTAGGTATCACTCCTGAAAGTATCGTCCAAGAGGCAAAAAAGTTTTGGAATGCAACAGCTTCATTGCAGGGAGCCCAGGTAAGCCCAGTGTAACATTATTTAGTTTTTTAATTTCTAAAAAACTCTAAAGTTTCTAATGTGATCTTTATAAATGTAACCACAAATACTGTGTGTATGTGTATATGTATGTATGTATGTGTGTATGTGTATGT
>NW_023339696.1:15807346-15812267 GCF_004916995.1 Morone saxatilis | reverse complement strand
TATATATATATATCTCATATTCTTCTAAACGGAATTACTTGGTTGGTGTGTTTTTGACTAAACTCTGGTTTAAAATCTTTGAATTTAATGTGTGATACAGAACAACCGTGATAACTGAAATATTCAATTAAATTTGATTAGCAGCTTTCCAGTGCACAGAGGAGGTTTGGGCCTCCAAATCTGAAGATGATGTTTGTCTGCGGCCAATGCTGGAGAAATGGCCAACTCAGCGAAGCTGACAAAAACAAGAAGTATTGCTCAGCCAAGGCAAGACACACGTGAGTATTACATGTGTGAGTTGTGGACAGCAGCTGAAGTGATCATTCCAACGCATGACCACAAACTCTCTTTCTATCTTTCTGTCTTAGGTGGGCAAAAGACAGACGGGTGGTGCTTGTAAGTTCCCATGAAAGGAAAAAGTGGACAACGGTTAGACCACTTCCAACCAAAAAACCCATCCCATCTCAATTTGAGGTAAACGTCTTTTCTAGTTGTTTATTTTTTGTTTCTCATTAAAACAACACTCCAGCTTTTTTTTTTTTTTTAACCAAACATTGTTTTTCTGTCTCAGATTTGCATGCATGTGACAGCTGGCAAGAAGTGTCAGTACATTGGGAATTGCACGTTTGCCCACAGCATAGAAGAAAGAGACCTTTGGACCTACATGAAGGAAAACAACAGTGAGTTTGGTCAAGGAATTGGCTCTCTTTTCTTGGTAGAATTCAATTAGTACAATTCAGTTAGTATGTGATGCACCAAAAATAATCACACTAATTTTATCCCCTCATTTAGTTCCAGATATGGACCAGCTTTATGAGCAGTGGCTGCAGTCTCAGAAGCCTGGCTGGGGTGAAGAGTCCTCCAGTAACTCTGTTAGGGAGAACGGCAAACAGATCCACATGCCAACAGACTACGCTGAAGAAGTGGTGAGTTTAAATGTCCAGTAAATATGACACAATGCTATTGTCCGGTGATAAACACAAAGTTACTGGTCAGTAGAATTCAGTTGTATTGAATTGCTTAAATTGTGACACATTAGCAGCTGTATTGTATTTCCTTTTTACTTTCTCCTGGTAGATTATCATTTAGCTGTCAGAATCTGTCCATGCAGTAAAAACTATTGGCGCCTAATGGTTAAATTGTGTGAACATTTTGATAGAATCTAGTTTTAATGTAGTTATGTGCCAAGTGATTAGAATAAACAGCGATACATTTGAATGATTAAGAAGCGGACAGTAATTAGTCATCTGTGTAAAATGAGATTTCTCTTGTTTTTGCAGGCTGGCAATCACTGTTGGCTGTGTGGCAAAAACTGCAACAGTGAGAAACAGTGGCAGCAGCACATCACTTCAGAAAAACACAAAGACAGAGTTTTCAACTCTGAGGATGATCAGAACTGCTGGCAGTATCGATTTCCCACAGGCACTTTCAAAGTTTGTGAGAGGTGAGATTATCGGCCACAGACGACGGCGCGTCTCGAGTTACCAGTCTGATTCCAGTAGTTTTTGATGGTTGACATTTGATCTTGTGTTCTGACAGGTTCCTCAAAGGCACATGCACAGAGGATGACCTGTGTAAGCTGGCACACGGGACACAGGAACTAAAAGAGTGGATGGAGCGCAGGGAATTCCTTTTGATGAAACTTGCCAAAGCCAAAAAAGACCATCTTATAGCACCAAATGACAATGACTTTGGAAAATACAGTTTTCTGCTTAAAGACATTATTTAATGATGTGATGACAATATTCACGCTCTCTTGCAAATAATGCAGTATTCAAACAGTCTTGAGTCAGGTGATCCTTGAAGGGCCTCTGAGGTGCACGGGAAATAGCCTGATCACAGCATGATTTTAAAGATGACGTTCGGGACCGGCCCTCTGATTGGTGGCTGGTTTAGTCTGATCTGAACTATAGGAAGTATTGTCGTTAACAGCGAATACTGAGTGTAAGACACTCGAAGCTTTGCTATGCATCATTCAGTAGAATATCTGAAAATGGTGATGAAAATAGCATGTGTAAACCTTGATCAGAGACGTGTTCTTTCATTTGACCTAAACAAAGTAATTTCTTTTCATAAGCAGTTTGTATATGTTAATGACATTTACCATTCAATAAGTTTAAAGTATTGAATACTTAAATTGAGAGTTCAGTTGACATTCTCACTTTCCATTTATCTAATAGTGTTACCAGTGTAATGGGCACCACACCAAATAAAGCCTCTTTTTTAATGTGTTTAAACTGCTGTGTGTTTTATTAATTACACATGGAGCTTTTGTGATATTCTGTCCTTGGAAAAACAGGTTTAGGTCGGATCTAACAGTCTCAATTTGTCAGTGCGATACACATGAATATTTAAATTCAGTGTTCACTAGAGAAAATAAGGTACTTGAAAATCTGGCATCTTTATTGAATATTTGTAAAACCATCTGGCATCTTATATTCAAATGAATACCAAATTATTACAAAACATTACGCTAGTGGTACAATCTGACATGACATTTCCAAAGATAAGTTAATGATACAAGATGCCCCCGTACCTGGGTGTTATTCTCCTCCTGCAGAATAATTATTTAAAGGAGGATGGTTGGTAAGGTTATTCCTTTAAACTTGTGTGTTTTAGCTGTATGTTGGCAATTATCCTCCAGAAGTGCACTTCAGGTACATGTTTATTACACCGTAAAACCTCAGAACATAGAAATATAAATCCAGCATCAGTCCTACATCTCTACTTCTTCTCTGTAAGACTGACTTCCTTGGAGTAGGAGCCATGTGAGAAATAACTTAAATTATTTAACTGTGTCACAGGTCACACTGTAAATACTGCTTTCTCATGTCATGTCATGTCTTTGTCACTCTTGCATCACACCTCCCAGTCAGTATCCTGACATCTTAGAAGACTGTGCCGTCCAGTCCTGTGCCATAGTTTGTTTGTTTTTTCCTCCATTTGTCAAGAATCCCTTAAATGCTGCCTATCCAGCTGGACACGCATGACAGGAGCAGGTCGTACTGCCACCAGGGAAGGTGGAATTTCCACCAACAGCTCTGCATTCAGGCCAGCACCTGCTGCAGGTCCTCCACCTCCAGCTTCCACATCCGCCTGTGAAGCACGGCGAGCTCGGAGAGGTCTGCCATCTTCACTGCACGGATGACTGGCTCCGGGGAGACGGCCTGGATGACACCCATCACCATGACATATTTGCCTGTAAGAAAAAAAAAAAAAACTGCAGCAGGTGGTCAATTGTTCAGTGACAATAGATTCAAGGAAACAAGGACGGTGATACGGGGAAGGTGTGGCTGGTTTTCAGATAAAGATATTCATGTGTGGTTGTTGTTGTTTTGAAGCCAAATGTTCCTGCTTTAGGGACAATTTGCTGTAGGAGACTTGCATGTAAATAAACCTGGAACAGACTGCACTGTGGTTTGAGAGTCAGTCAGTCATTTTTCAAGAAAGAAATCCCAAATATTCTCTGGTTCCAACTTCTAATTTGGTAAATTATTTCTGAGAATTAGCTTTTTTTTTTTTGTTTGGTTCAATTAATTAAATTGAATATCTGAGTTTTGGACTGTTTGTTGGACGAAACAAGCTATCTGAAGACGTGAAGTTGACACTGGGATGGACATATTTCAGTTCTCAAAACATTTTATAACTAAAATAATTGGCAGACTAATCAATAATGAAAAGAATTAGTTGCGGCCCTGTTATTCACAAACAATGAAACCATCAGAGACCATCTGACATACTGAGCCTCTCTGGGCCCCTGGGGGTCTTGGGCCCTGGGGCAGTTGCTCGCCTTGCTGGGTTTACAAGTACAGCAGTTTTTATTTGTTTATTATTTATTTCCAGGCCTGAGTCTGTGTGTTTCTGTAGATCAGGGAAACACAGGTATACCACACCTGCAGCATAAACACTCTCAACATGACTTCAGCCAATCAGAAACCAACTTCAGTCTGCTTTATTTACCTTGGGACAAACATGGCTTCCCTTTGGGGATGTTGTTGACACCTTGAACAGCAAAGGTCCCCGTCTCGTCCATCAGCAGCACGGTGTTCCTGTCCAACTGGACCTCCAGTACCGTTCCCTGCATCCACACCAGTGAGACCGGCAGAGAGCGACCCCTGCCCAGCCTGATAACACACCCTTCCCCGCTGTCGGTGCTCCCACAGTCCTCCGCCGTCCTCAGCTGACCGGACAGCACTTTAACGGGCGGCGGGCGTTTCCTCTCTACGGTTGTGTTCAATGTTTTGGACATTACAGACTGCCGCTGTCCTCCGGCGGTGGTCCGAAGGATGGGAAAGTTTGTATTACACGCGTCCCGCCAAGTAAAATGTTATGCCGGAAGTTGTGGGCGTTTTTTTTCTGCCAGCAACAACTTCCGTTCCGGTCCGCAATCCTTCAGAGTAAAAGCATCACCTGAACGCTCTGAAAGTGGAATGTATCTAATTACATTTACTCAAGTACTGTAGCAAGTACTCAGCCATATCAGAAACAAATACTGTACCTTTTACTCCATTACATTTATCTGTTAGCTTTAATTACAAGCTACTTTTCAGATTACATGTTTTAATACCCTCCCTGTCCAGTGAAAACTGTATCTCCTGATTTTTTTTTAATAAAGAAAAGGATTGGACACTTAATCCTTCTTAATGGGTTGAAAAAAATCTCCTACTTTGTAAATTAAATAAGCTGTATGAAATCCCCCTTCAGTTAACATACATACACACATTGTCAAAAAGCTAAACACAGGGATAGTGGTTCTCCAGGACCCAACAGAATATAAATTAGTTAAAATTTGCACAACCATAAACCTCTACAGCAATAAAACGCAACATACAAATGAATGCAGAATTAATATTAATCCAAAAACATCATATATAACACTGACAGTGGTCATTTTTCTGCATAATGAGTACTTCTACTTTTG
>NW_023339696.1:15788664-15807278 GCF_004916995.1 Morone saxatilis | reverse complement strand
GTGGTATTGGTACTTTTACTTAAGAATCTGAATGCCTCCTCCGCCACTGCCCCCAGTGTACAACTCTTTTTTGAGAATAAAATACATGAATATTTTTGGGTATGCATTAAGAATCACACTATCATTCAGTCATTTTATTGTAGAAAGGTCAGGTGGGAACTTTTTTTTTTTTTTTTTTAAACTTTCTACAGTTCCGTCCTCTCGGGTAATTTTTCAACTTTTGACATTTATGACATGAAAGTTAAAAGGGGAACAAGATTTGAAAGCCATGCCTTTACATTTTGACTACATGGTTGATTCTCACTTCAATGTATTTGTTTTTATTAGAATGGGTATGAGACTAAAAAATGCACATGACATTATCCCCCGGGGACACTTCATCTGGTACAGGAAAACATTTTTGTCATGTGTTTAGAGAAATAGGAACATATCTAACTGCATTGTGTTATTTGTCATCAGTTTTGGCAACTTGAATCTCACTGCTGGTGTGAACTGCAAATTATAGGGATGACTAAAGTTGAAATACTGTTAATTCCATTCGAAGAATACGGTTATGAAAAATAACAACAAAATGAAGCTAATTAGAAAAACACAATCAGCAGAAGTTGCTTTAACCATATCTTCTTGTTTTAAGATACAAGGCTGCTAATTAATGTCATGCTGTTTTAAAATAATCCACCAATTAACTCTGCAAATCATGAAAATCATTTTCATACTCACCCCAGTAATGACAAGTGAAATAAGGCTGTTTGGAATACTAGTCTAATATGTTTTGTTTAATTTCCTCCATTCAGAGGCATCCTGCTGAATAAAGCACTTCATGTGGGATACATGGGGGGAAAAGTAGAAGATAGTTCTATCGTCTGAGACCAAGATCAAGCATCCTGGCCATCATACTAAAAGCTATGTTTAATATAAGCCAAACATACACATCACAGCAGGCCTGGGAGGCTTGTAAAGGTAAATACAGAGAAATCCTACAAGGGAACTACTACTTTTTTTTCCTTTTTTTAAAACTAATTTTTCAGCAAGAGATGACCCTGTAAAAGACAGACGTTAACGTCCTGGGAGCCAAATTTCAATCTAATTCACACTTTGTGGCAAGACCTGA
The DNA here is from genome assembly GCF_004916995.1 of Morone saxatilis. NCBI lineage: Eukaryota > Metazoa > Chordata > Actinopteri > Moronidae > Morone > Morone saxatilis. The sequence continues at coordinate 15,806,167 of NW_023339696.1, read as the reverse complement.
AAGTAAACTAGCCAGAGTTTGGGCGGTTTAGCAAAGAGAAACTGGGAAGACCTGCTTTGTCCAAATGTGTAAAACTTTGGTTCCACACAAAGTGAATCAAACATAAGTGTAGACAAAGTTTATATGGATACAAACAACAATGCCCTAGTGCATTCATTTCATTAAATAAGTTTTATTTCTTTAAGAATAACTGAAGAAAAGTGTTAGCAATTTCTGTACAATTGTTTCATCATTTTCCCTTGGATTTGCTGAAAACCTTGAATGATCAACAGGGCTGAGAAATGTTATGCTGCCACATAGTGCACTTTTAACCTAAAAACAATATGATTAGTCCACAGGCATTTGTCCGTTTCCTTCCAATATATTCCAAGATGTTCCTTAAGCCTCACTGTTGACTCCAGTTTCATTTTTCATTGGCTCTCCACTCAATCCCAGTTCAACGTCAAAAAAAGAGGCACATTAGAAATACTGCCATTTTCCAAGGACTGTGTCTTTGATTGCATCGACAAACTGTGCAGGCACCCAGTAGACCCAATATTGAGAAGCTTCTGTTGGACCCAACTGAAAAGCCTGAGAAAAGTGGGGCAGAAAAAGACAAAAAAATTCACATTTAATGATTTTACAGATGTGAGACATGACTGTAAACTCGCAAATCAACACGACATCTGTAGGTATTAGTTTAGATAACACCATTTTGTCAGCTGGAATGACATACGTCATCTCGCATGTTTGCGGCATAACAAAACAATGCTCTTAAAATAAATCAACAGTCAAAGACCTGACAGCTGGGTATACTGCGCATAATATACCCGCTAACTTTAAAGTTTAATGAAACAGGGTGGATCACTGAGATCAATGGCCGGGAATGTCCTGCACAATTACATTTCAGATCATGTTCATCTTCATTAAAAAACAAAGTCATTGTACTTCCACTATTCTGCACTGCAGGCATAGCAACACACTGATCCATACAGGGAAACAAGAATAAACTCCTACTGATTTACTGGCTCACAGTCTGATCTCACAGTCAGTGGGAGGTGGTGATAAACCTCAATAACTACTGGGAATTCCCTCAACTTTCAATAGCTTAGATTTTATTTATTTATTTTTTCTGAGTTCAAATGCACTGACATTCAACAGCCTTATACTGTCAGTCTGTATAAAGTCAATAAAGTCAATAAAGAGAAGTCTAAGTCTATGTATAACACTGAAATGTTCTAGTCTTGTTTATTGGCCATTCGTGTAAAAAGTATAGGACATCAATACGAGATGTAAGATGCTGTTTGTAATTACAGGTATAGGTAGCTTTAGTTAGCTCCAGTTCAAAAACACATTAGTTATTCATCAAAAGGAGCTCCACCACATTCTCCTGAACTTTAAATTCTTTATACCGACGCTGTTATGACACATCATTTTTGCTCTTTTAGAAGCAGATCTTGATCTCCGTGAGACAAGCCGATTCAATTAAGTTACTCGTTCCGGGACTTCTATTTCACTGACAGTGAAGAACAGGAGTGCCTCTAGACGGAAAGGTTAATCTAGAGAAAGCACTGACATTTCCCGCTCCACTGCAGAGCCCAAAACAGCCAACAGTGACCCCATCACTCTGATGCACACATACTACGACTTCAGTGAACAGCTCAACCTGCACTCTTCACTTCCACGAAAGACCTTTCATAAAAAAACACAACTAACTTAATGCGACAAACAAACATATCTGGTCTGTTCCTTAGCTGTTATAATGATCATATATGCTTCACCTTACTATGCACGCTTGTTTCAGCCTCTGAGCGTTAAGCATTGTGACCTTTTATAATACAGAGTCTGACATGCAGTAGCAGCAAGAACATTTACCATCATGTGATAGTCCTCATGGTCTTCGATGGGTTCGGACACTACGTTTTTAATGGAGCCCATTGGGACTTTCTCCGTTCTCTCTGTAGACAAAAACACACAAAAAAAATCACGTCATCATCGGCATGTTTGTGTTGCGGTGAACTTAGCGAAATGAGGCCGGTTGTAATCTCACCCTTTGTTCCGATCCACAACTGATCCTGCTCCAGCTTGAATGTGAGTCTAACTTTTCCTCCGGACTTGTTAAACATTCCGGATAAAGGCACTGTCGGTAATCGTTCCTGTTAGCGGGACAACGCGGTTAGTCACGGTGTCTGCTGTTAAAGTGATACAGTCAACTTAATTCTGCGTGAATGGTTTTGGACTTCTGAGGCAGTCACAAGACAAACTAACATAGGGACTGATCTGCATTCATCTTCTCTCACCTTTGTTCCTTTAACAGCGGTCATGATGTCATCTGGTTTACCTTTGTCCAAAACTTTCCTGTGTTGCTGAAATAACAGTGCAGCGTTATAATCACGAAACTCATTAATATGTTACCCCATTTAAAACGGGAAACACCTGTCGAACTCACCTTTTGTCTGCATAAAGGCTCTTTCTTGTTTTCTTCGGCTTTAACTTCCTGCTGAATTACCTCTTTGGGTGTATTCACAGCTAATACATCATTTATTGTAGACCCTACCACCATTATTTTCGCACCATTTGTAATCTTTATTTCACGTAGCGTCTTGTCCTCTGGAAGCAGTCCTTTGTACATCACTTTCTGCATTGCCGGTGGAAGACCTGGGAAGACGAAGAACATCTGTTAAGTGCCGCTCGCTCCAAGCAGCGGCTGTAACATTCAGCTGAAGGTGAACGGCCGTGTGCTCCTTACCAGTGAGAGAGTGGATGCTCTCTTTTAGTTTGGCTCCGGTGTTATCGACAGGAATTTTCAGATCGTATTTATTCTTGTTCCAGATAATCTTCAAGTCCACCATCTCCCGCTTGTCGTCGGCGTCGGCGTCGTCCCCGTTGCTAATACTAGAGTCCTGAGTTGTGGCGTTTTCTGCGTCTGTGTGAGACGTGGTTTCTGCGTCGGCCTTTTCCGCATCTTCACCCAGCGGTTCCGCTTCTTTTGACTTCGCGTCAGTTTCCATTATGACTTCTTCACTTCCTGAAACAGCATGAAAGCATCGATTTAGATCCATTAAGTGAAATTCTATGAAGCTGAAAGTGAGTGTATGGTCGTTAGTTCACATATTCTGAAATACACATCTAGCAACCTAAATACCACAGTTACGCTGAGACAGTGTAGAATACATGCAATCTATAAATGACTGATATATGCGTTTCTAGGAATCCCTCCTGTTCTTCTTTTTGTTTAGTGCCCACAATGAAATACGGCCATGAAGTTTCTCTTTAGGTTCTGAAATTAAACAGTATTCTGTAAATAATGACATAAAGAATAGGCAAAACAACAGAAAGGGCCACATTAATCCCTACAACAGCACTGTAGAAAACAATACAACAGGATAGCACAGCATCAGATCTATTCTACTGGTTTAAAAGGTGGCTACTGAGCAAACACTACATAGATGAAAAGAAATCATCCGGACCGGGAAGGCTTACCATCTCTCATATCAAGACATTCTTGGGAAAAACCCAGCTCGACTTTTTTCCCCCCTCTCAAATCATACTGCATCTAATGTCTAAGTTTAAATAACTTCCAGGGTGTCATTTATTTATTTAGTTTCACTTTATACATACATATATTTTTTACTATTTTAAAATCTGCCAAGTCTCTATATTTATGGAACAATGGGTCAGAGTCAAGAAAGCTCTGACTTAAAGCTGCAATAGGTAACTTAAGTAAAAATCACCATGTCCTTAGTTCGTTTACAGTTCCTACGTCTCTGTTAAAGTACATTTGTTTTAACCACGCATTTCCCCGCACAACACGGCAGCTGCGGGACAGAAAGGCCACTAAAAGCCAACAGTATAAAGTGTGTAATGAAGTCTGGTTTCGGTTTTTCTGCTCCCCCTCTCTCTCTCTCTCTCTCTCACTCTATATATCTCTCTATCGTGGTCTTTCTAGTTCTTTCCATGGCCGATTTTTTTTTTATTATTATTTTTTTTTTAACATCTAGGCAGCAATTCTTATCTGCGTGTTTGTTGAGGGGGTCAATAAAAGCGAAAGACTCTTAAACCTGAACAGACATAACGTTATATCTGTTTTAAAATGGAAATACAAACCTCTTGTAACACGGTTGGCCTTACTGGTTACACAAATGGAAACGTTAACGTAACATACTGTACGTCGCTACTCCGTCGTTACCATTCATAACCTAACCATATTTAGTAAGCGCTTTAGCGGCAAAGGTTCCCCAGTTCAACCCGTACACTGTTAAACCTTATAACATTAACTTTAGTCCTCCACAAATGTAGTGATGTTAGCAGTGGTTTACTAGCTATCAGCTAACGTTACAACACTGGTGAACATGTCAGGAGTAACGTTACGGAGAGACGTAAATTCACATCACACTGCACTGAGAGCGTGATATATTAACATGTCAATAACAAACATGTGTTATTTCATTAACAGTTGTTAGGCTCAATGTAAAGATATGAAGCAAATACTGCTGCATTTTCTCAATACCCACCATCCTGGGTCGCCATGATGATTGTGTACAATCTGTTGTACGTTCAGGCAAAGAGACACAGAGAGCAGGATGAGGTCCGATATTCAGGAAGCAAAAGTCGACTACAGCGAAAGTTGTGCTGAAGTGCACCTTTAGCTGTGTGGCTCCGTGGGGAACAGAAAAAGAGCTGTGTGTTTTTAAAAGGTCTAACAAGCACAGCTATACTCACCGTCACAACGTTAAAACGTTTGTAACGTTAGTTTCAGTTAGCCGGTGGACTGCAAGACAGAGTGGAAACACGCATGCGCCAGCGACACGAACTACAATAACTGCAAATAAAGTTGGATTTTCGACAAAATAAGTTGTATTTATGATCGACCAAATAGTGTATCGAGAGAATGTAATCAATTAAACCTGGCGCAAAGCAAATCTTTTCATTATATTGATTGAAAACACGAACTGTGCGATGTGGCCACATACGGGAATTTGGCAAACCCGGAAGTGAGTCGCAGTACACACTCTCACTTCGCTACGCTTCTTTGTTGTTGTGGCAGCAAAGCAGACACCGAGAGGTGGCACTTCACTCAGTGGCGATTGGTTGCCTTTTTCTTCTTCCTTGAACATTGTATGACGTTTGTGGTTTAAAATGATGCATTATCGCCAACTATTGGATTCTAGGAAACATCTCCAGCTGTAAAAAATGCCCCCCCACCCCTCAAACCTGAACGCAGACCTATTAAACCCTTTTACCACACAGGCTGACAGTTTGTGATGGACATGGTAGAAATCCCTTACTTATAAAGACAATATTATGGTAGGCTACCACCCATCACCAGGCTCTATGTGTTGGTGTGAACTTTAAGAGAATGCTGCTTTTTATTGGCATTACAATCATTTTAGAAATGTTTGAGAAATACCCAGTTTTACTTACATAATTGTATGAATCTGAAAGTTGTGCCAGAAAAATGTGGCAAACAGTCCAAAAGCATGATCTAATGTGCACGTTGAACGATTTCAGATGTTTAACCCTAATAATTATGAGCTAAACTTCTAATCTCTGCCTAACCTAATAATCTGCTACCTCTCTTACCTCATAGGCAATAACTCGAAAAGGGTTTTATTTTTGATCTCTCTTTGGCCTATTGCTTTAAAATACACTTATTGTGACTGTTACTTCAGTGTGCGTTTCCTGCTTGATCTTTCATTGTATTGTTTTATAGCCCTCCTTATCATGTGAGAACCTCATGTGAATACAATTACAGTTTGTAAATGGGTTGTATGAGCTTGGTCACGACATTTCCTCTAATTATCAGTCCATCAACGAGACTGAAATTAATGTAATAATAAAAAATACACTGATCTCAACACTTGATTGATCTTATGTTCCATCCTGGTTTAAACACTGTCCTTACTGTCCTTCTGTTCGAGGCTCTGTGTTTACTGTAGGCCTGTTTACACGCGGTTTTATTATCTGTGCAGCACTTTCTGTAACAGTATCATAGAAATAAAGTGTCTTAACATTAAAGCCACCTTGCAGTGAACACAGGGACACCAAAAGCTAAGAAATCCTGCCTGTCAGAGGACGGTTTCCCTCCTGAGAATATTCCTCCCGGTTACCTCTGGAAGGCAGCAAAGCAAAATGACTGTAAATGAGCGCAAATTGCACAAGGAAGAAGAAGAAGGAAGAAGCAGCGGGAGAGGGTGAGGGCAACCATGACGAAGAAGAGAAAGGAAGACCGCACAAAATTAGTTTTAATAAAAGTCACAAGTTGTCATGCGTACTTGGTATGACAGCAGGGAAGTGGCCTTATAACAGAGCTCCACTGTTGCAGTCTGTGCGCTCCTCTGCCCTTCCTGCGCTGCTGTTTGCGCATTAAACTGTAACTAAACAGTCAGTAAAGTCAACTTTTTGTGGCGAGACTTCTATTAAAGATGGACTTAATCCGAGTCGTTAATGGATCCGCACGGGACTCTTTCCTGGCTCTGTAGTTGCACAACAGCAACCAATGTGACATGTATTGCTAGGACGGGAAAGTGAACGCCATGGCAGACAGAAGGACTTTCAACGTTGTGATTTTGGGTTTGGGATTTCTGTTCATTTTTACCGCCTTCACCACCTGTGGGAATGTTGAAGTAAGTTAAACTTTATTTTTTATGAGTTTTTACTTAACTTTTTTTTTTTAGATCCTTGTACTGGAAGTCCCATTTGTTTGGCTCTGTTGCCTCTGACAGCAGACGCAGCACTGCTCTGAGATTTCTATTGTTTCTAATGAATGGAACAGATTTCCTGATTCTCAGCTCTGTTAAACTCATTTAAATCTCACTTTTGGACCCATGCTGCTCTTACACACATCTGCCATGCGCAGTTATACAATATATGTCTGCAACGCGCACGTTATATAAACTAATTATTAAGTATTGCTAAAGAAAAATAAATTAGTTTTTGTGCCCATGAACTTATTTTTTATTTTTATTTTAATGTAGGCTAAAATCAATCAATAAATCAATCCAATGGCAGAGGTATAGTGAGCAGGAAACGGGCCAATCAGAGCTGTATGTCAGGCGCACCTCGTGTTTCTCATTTTCTTCAATGGTCAGCGAAATTAGCGAACCGGATGAAGGACTTGAGGACATAATTATGACCCATTTTGTCTAGACTAACCTGTGCTCTCCCCATCTTATTTTCAGCAAACTGTGGTGAAAAGCCTGGAGAATGGTACTTTCAGTGGGAGTGGGTACCACAGGTAAGTCTTAAGAAAAAAGAAAAAAATCATTTCATTGTAAAGAAACAAGCTCTTCTTTTAAAGTGAAACTGGAATAATCATTCTCTTCCTTTGCAGTCTCGGAATCATCTATGGGGTCTTTTCTTTCTCCAATTTGCTTGCCCCGACAGTCGTTGCAGTAATTGGAGCAAAAATGACTATGTTTATGAGTGGCCTACTTTACAGGTAACTATTATGATGGTGATTAAATACAGGATGTAGCTGAGACGTGCTGCTCCTCACTGTTCTACATGCTTTCTTCCTAGTGGGTACATCGCTGTGTTCATCATCCCTTCATTGTGGGCCTTTTACTTGACCTCCGTGCTGATCGGCGTAGGAGCAGCCTGTAAGTTCCTCTACCATGAGTTTGACTGTAACATCATAGTTTGCACTTTGCACCAACATGCAGATTATGGTTGAGGAAGTGACTTGTAGCTTTAAAAAGGACATTTTGAGATATCCTCAGAGGGAGGTGAAGAGTTGATCATTGCACTGTCCAGGTATATTAACAAAATGAGAGCAAATTACAGTCATTTAGTCTCTTTCGGTCTGTTTATTTTTAATGACTCTCCCCTACTTTTATGATTCTGATTTTAACCCTGGGTTATAATGACTATTATAATGGTTATTATCTTTATCTTTCTGTTATTTTCTACATTAAATGTTTTAAAATGACAGAAAATGAAAAAGTGCTTATTATAATTTCCCAGAGGGGACGGTGACATTTTCAAATATGCATGTTTGCCCGTCCATCCAACGCTCCAAAACCCAACGGCTACCGTGAATTACAAAGAAAAGAGCATCAATCTGTACATTGGAGAAGTTGAACTTTTTAATTTCTGCTTGAAAATTTACACGAAACCGTTAATCAGTTGTCGAAATAGTTGTCGATTGATGACTGACTGATCAATCAACTAATCGTTTCGGCTCTAGCTTCCAGTTTATTTATATTTTTGTTAAAAAAAAGAAATCAACATTTGAGCAGGATGCAGTGAGCAAACAATGGCACAAGATACTGAGACACAGAAATACTTTAACTTGGTTCTTTTTGGTTTTTGCGGCCTATGCAAGCTAAAAACCCAAATAGTGTTTAATCATGCATACAAGGATTATCATGACTGGGTTGTGTTGATGCGTATAAACAGTATATCCCAAATTAGACCTTAGGGGGGTTAGGAGCTGTTTCTGTAAATAGTGTGCAGCACTTTGAGCTTGCTCATAGATGTTAGTGAAAATACTGAGAAAGCGGCCCTCCACTGAGCATTTAGTGGAAAAATGAAGAAAAATGATTTAGGGCTGTTTTTAATGCAGCTGCAAATCATTGCAGTGTGATGAATTTTTATCATGTCCCAGGGCCACTGTGTGGTTTGATGCATTACTTACCAACATAGAAAGATAATTTTTCACTTCATGCGGGCAATTAACTGACTGGTTAATTTTCCCCCTCAAATGACCTCTCTTCGTCACTTCCCTGCAGTGCTGTGGACGGCTCAAGGACACTTTCTGGTGGAAAACTCGGAGGCTTCCACCATTAACAGGAATACGGGGATGTTCTGGGCTCTCTTACAGTGCAGGTATGAAGCTGCTGACACACTAATGCTAGACTCCAGTGTTTCACTCCATTGAGTGGTAATAGATGCAGCCCCAATACCATTACCTCCATGCATTACTTCATTTAAAATTTAAAAGGTTCATTTAAACCACTCTGCATTTTAATACTCGGATTATATTCGATGTGATTCTCTGAGAATGATTTAACTGCGGCCTTTAGTGAATGGAATATTAATTTTTTTTATTTGACAATCTAAAAATCCTTCTAATTTGCTTCCAAAACCAACCCATGGTTGCTATTAAATTACCCTGCCTTGTATTATTTTTTCACATCATTACATTCAGTGCATAAAACACAATTCATCACCATGTTTGTCGAGTTTTTTTTTCTTTTTGTTTGATGCAACTATTTTCAGTTCATTATACAGCAGCAGCCAAAATAGGCTACCACCCTATCTGTATTTTTAGCCTGACAGGATATTACTGCATGCATTATTTTGTCAAAATATAAAAGCCTCTTCATACAGTTCTGCAGGTGAGAGTTTTGGCCTTTTGAGCTCTTATGTTTGGCCCACTGCTCTTGCACACTGGCTTGAACAACTCATTTCTATTTGTTAAAATATGCAAATTGATTTAGTATAATAATTACATTGGCTGTCACCTGTTCCAAAGCTCACAACAGGGCAATGCTAATCTGAGTGGCAGTGGTGATCCCTGCCACGGTAAACTTATGAATCAGTTCTTCACAGCCTACACATACACAGAATGCAGTTACTGTTGTCTTTTATGAATAACCCCTGTTATCCCTCACTGAGGTTTTAGGAGGGACTAATTGCTCATCTACATTTTTTAGTTTAGGTGATATATAATTAAAGACAGAAATAGACTGCAGCATGTTATAGGACCACACTGTTTACCATGAAAGGAAAATAAACAGCTTTAAAAAAAAATGAAAGAAGCATCCTTAGAGGCAGAAATGCAGATTATCATGTTAAGAGAGTCAGTGTTTGATCCAACAACAACAAAACAGTCCACAGTCCTTCTTCCTCTTCTGTCTGTCAAACATGATTTCTCAGATGACGTTTGAGATAGAACCGCATTGCCATGTGTTAAGGCGCTGATTGTCCTAATAGAAGCACTTAATTAAAAGGTCAGAACTTTAAACTGTGAAAGACCCAGAGTGCTACGGCAGGATTCACGCAAAACCTCCTGTACACAACAAACTGCACAGAGGAAATTACACTTAAATGTTAGACTGAGATCTTATTGCACTGATTATGACATTTGAGGAAGGATTTATCTGGTCCCTGATTAGTTGAAGTGGTAACCTAATAATTTGTGAGGCACAAAATGTAACTTTCTTGGAAAACCCAACATGCCTTTAATATCATAAGTAGTTATATAATATGTGTGTGTATTTCATTTTTTTATGGATTATTGTGAGATATTGTTTTGATTATTTATTATGTGAAATGCATTTTTTTGTCTTAAAGTCATTTGCTCATTTGACCCATTTGTATCTTGTTTACAGCATGTTGTTTGGCAATCTTTACATTTATTTTGACTGGAACGGAAGAACAGAGATATCAGGTAGGGTTAAACGCGATTAAATACTGTCATAACTTTAATAGCAAAATCTAGCATGATGATGAAAGCAAAATATCAAGGGGATTATGGGAGCGATTGGTTATTCTGAATACGCCATAGCTTAATGTTGTTAATATATCTTGTGTATTTTAATTAAGCGGTTTATTTTAATCTTCCTCTCTCAGACAGGAGCAGGAAAAACATTTTTCTGTCCCTGTTGGTCGCCTCCGTGCTCGGCACACTCAGCTTCCTGGTGTTGAGAAAGAGCCATCACGAAGAGGAGATGCTCTCTGAAGAGGAAGGGCAGTCGCTGCTCTCCACTCGGATGATGTAAATGAATATCCTTTAGATAATTACATGTTTTTCACTGTAGTCTCCACTCGGAATATATCAAAACGTCTGAAAAGGGACACAGAGGGTATGGGCCTCAAGTGATGAATAAAAAGTGTTTGATATACAAATATATTAGAGTGAACATGAAAAAAGTGAATTTACCTTTCATACAGTTTACTGCCGTAAGCTACGACCAAACCACTTAAGGAATTATTACTTTTTCAAACAAACCAACTTGAATTTTGCAGGGGCTTTCAGTTGACTTACCGCTGCAGTTCTGCAGGAGTTCTTATCCATCACAAAAATGACACCAACCATTTTTCTCCAGATCACGGCAATTTTGACAGTCAAGCCTAATCATCGCACTTTATACAAGTAGGTTGCAATCAGGCATATTTAGGGCAGCCGGGATCGAGACTTTCTCTGTGAGAGTGACAGCGGTGAGAGACCCCAAGCTCTTTAGGCAACTTTATTTCAGTCATATTTCAATTTTTATGACTTGAGTCTGGACAAAGTTCGACTCAAATAACTAGCTGAAAAAATATATGTCTGGCATCAAAGACCACTGAGAGTAATGGAAAAATAGCAGATCATAAAGAAATATTACCACTGTGCTAACTGTTTTGGTATCTCCAAGTTGCAGTTATTCCATCCTTATTGGCTGAATTTGAGTGTATGTGTGATTTTAACATAGTGATGAATCCTATGGGGAGCTATAATTTAAAAAACACCTTTTCTAAGGTATGTTGGGATTTAAAAGAGTCCAGCTAAAATCTCAAATGTCGCATTGATTTGTAAATGATATCACTTGTTGGGGGGGGGGTTCTATCATTATTCGTGTGTGCAGTTTATTGTATATACTTCAGCTGTGTAGAAGTTGATTTGTTTCCTGTTGTTTAGGTATAAGCACAGAGCAAACACGGCCCTGCAGGACGCCAAGTCAGAGTTCAGTAAGTTTGATCCGTGCTTTTGGAATACCACACAAGAAGTAATACTCATTACACTGCATCAGCATGCATTTACTGTATCCACACATAGTTTACCATATAGTAACAAGAATAATGGTGTGTCCTTAATCCATACTACATACTCATTCTAAGCAGGTTTTTAGTATGTATCGTGTTCACACTGGAAAAGTGACAAATTGAAGTATGCTCCAAGCAGACAGTATGCATACTAAATAAGATCGATTTTTAAGATGCTGTTGATGCACATTATTCTCCCATGATGCAATGCAGAAACAAAATTGTGGAGCTGCTCTCAGCGGGGGAAAATGCAAATGAATTGTGGGTGCTGGGGAGACAGCAACAGCCACAAAATAAGTGTAATTATAAAAAAAAGACATTTTGCTGTCTATTTGTGAAGTTTAACTGTTCCAACATGTCCAAGACAGTTTGTGTTGCATCAATTACTTTGAGCATAAAATGTTAGGTATGTTGATATCCTTTTATTCTACTTATTATTATTATTTCTTTTATTTGAACAGGGAGATGAGTGTGATGACTTTAAAGGTAGGAGACGATGGCATTTGCACGTTGGGTTATAGACAAATGTGCTATTTTCGCACCGTAGTCCCTGTTTCTCGGACCACGGTAAATGGAACATACAATAGAATTAGAAAACAGTTAGCTTAAGATTTGCTATCAGTTGTGCAAAAATTTCATAGTAGCAAAGTTAGATGAGAATATGACACACATGTGCCACCATCATTAAAAACATTTACTCAAACACATTTTATAAGATTTATTTGGGTGTGCTTCATTGGGCCCGCCCCCCCGCCTCCGCCCATCGAAATGACGACACAGCACGACACACTCTCTGCTCACTTACAACACCACCACTCACAGCTCAGCCAGAACTGTGCTTGAAGTCGATAGCGTTTTTGCTGCTCGCCACAGGCAACCATGACGTTTATGTGTTGACATGATAAATTGTTTTAATTAAATCCTCACCATGGTAGGGATTTTTTCTGGCGCGCGCGCTGCGTAATGTAATCAGCTCTGTTGGAAGTGTGTTCCATTGATTTGTGGCAAAACAAAAGAAAAAGATGATTTACCAAATGAAGTCCTGCGTTTAGGAATACTGCACTCTCCCCTGGTAACTGATCGGGTAGCTCTTGTTGTTTTTTCTGAGCAGAGTGTAACCATTTTTTTCAAAGGAGGAGCAGTAGCATTATGAATGATTTTAAACAGTAGGCATACATTTGTGTGCATTATTAGATTTTCAAGATTTAAAATACTATATTTGGTGAGTATATGACTCACCATATACTGCTAAAACAAATTCATTTGCACAAAACTTTAGGTACAGGTGAGGATGACATTTTGACCTTATGGCCCTGGATAAAAAGTCAGGGCAGTTCATTTATTTCATCCTGAAGAGATCATGAAATCAAATGTAGCAGCAGTCCATCCAACAGCTCTAGAGACGTTTTACCTCATGGTGGCGCTAGAGGAAAAGTCAGGGGATCACAAAAGTCTTTAAGATTCATCTTGGAACCACGAATGAGTATACAATTTAGTTTGAATTCATCCATCAAATGTTGACATTATTTAACTGGATGAGTGAAAACCTTAACCTGCTGGTGGCACTAGAGGAAAAGTCAGGGGGATCAGTAAAGTCAGTGGGATACACCCTCTGAGGAGCACAAATGTATGTACAAAAAAATCATGGCAATCTACTATTATTGTTGAGATACTATATTTCAATCTGGACCAAAGTAGTGGACTGACCGACCAGCACGGTGCACGCACTAGCTTTTCCTCGCAGTGTAAATTTGTATCATCTGCGATACAGATTTTCCACATCTAATATAAAAATGACAGAAAGCACTAAGGACCTTACATAAATGCGTGTTTTATTGCTTTTCTTTCTCAGTTGTTGGGCATATTACAAGTAACCTCTAGTTTTCCACACTTCACTGCTCTTAGTCTCTGACACTTGCTGGCAGTTTTGTTTTTCTCCTGGTGAAAATTGCTTTCATCTGGATAAAACTCTTCTAGCATTACAACGAGTACACAGCAAAACTGCCTGCGCCAGACTATTTCAGATCATATCTCTGTTTGTCAACAGGAAACTCGGCTGCACTTGCACCTGCCTTCAGTGCAGCCCGGAGTTGTTTGGATGATCAGATTGCTCTTTGTCTTGCGTGTATCTCGCGTGCATGTAAACCTGTGTACACCTGCCTTAAAGGTATCAGGTTTATCTAAGATAAACACTGATTTATGTCAAGAAAGGGCATCCAGGCATCTATAAACAAACCTTGCGGGATTTCTTCTTTTTAAAATCTGAATTTCCCTAACAACCTGAGTGAAATTCTCTCTTGGGTGTTTCTCCACCTGCATTTAAATGTGGCTTTTTGACATATCGAGAAAGAGTATTTTTCCATCTTCTATCTGCGTTGAACTTTAAGTTGTCAGAGGGTAATGGGGCCTTTTATCTGAGCTCAGTCCAGATGTGTGTAAGTGTTAGATATATAATATGTATTCATTAGCAATTCAGATTTATTGATGTATTGTGTGTCCTCCTGTTCAGAAACCATCCTGCAACTTCTGAAGGCTAAAACTATACTGCTCCTGAGTCCCTGCATGGCGTACAGCGGTAAGTTGGATGGAGAATGCATTAATGTATTAATTCATTAAGTATCTTAACCTCCAGTGAAGACTTACAGCTATCACATACGCTCCTTGTCCTCCAGGCCTGGAGCTATCTTTCTACAGTGGCGTGTATGGGACGTGTATTGGAGCGACTACACAGTTTGGAGAAGCTGCTAAAGGCTTGATTGGGATGTCTGGGATTGTGGTTGGCATTGGAGAAATTGTGGGTAAGTTTAAGTTCCTCTACTGAGGCATTTTGGCTGATTTCAAGTCACCTGAGGTAACTGAATTCATAAATACGTTCTTTTTCATCAGGTGGAGGATTGTTTGGATTGTTGTGTAAGAACAATCGCTTCAGACGGACCTCTGTGGTGTTTCTGGGAATGGTTGTACATTTCGTTGCTTTCTATCTGATCTTCCTCAACCTCCCAGATGATGCCCCTGTCGTCTTTAATACCACCACCCAAAAGAAGCCATATCTAACACCAAGGTAGTTCATTTTTCTAACAGGTTAACAATAAGGAAGAGGGGACATGTGTAAGGCCAGTCACGATTCTGTTCTGTTTTAATGATATTTTGTCTCTCAGTGTATCCATTGCCCTGCTGTGCAGCTTCTTGCTTGGACTCGGGGATAGTTGTTTCAACACACAGCTCTACAGCATATTAGGCCGTGTTTATGCTGAACAAAGCACGCCTGCTTTTGCCATCTTCAAATTCATCCAGGTAATCCCGAGTTGCCAATTCTCCGACGTTGTTAGCAGAGCTGAGCAAAGCTGGGTTAAAATGTTGTCTTGTCAAGTATGAAATAAATTCACCTGAAGCCCCATTAAAAAGGGAAAAGAACAAGACCCAAATACGCTGTTTAATCCCCCCCTTTTCTTTGCTGGAAAATTGGTCTCTAAGAAGGAATAAACCCTAGAAATGGTGGTATTTTCTTAAAGTTCAACTGAAATTAAATTGCATTTTTGTCTGCTACAACACACATACCTGTTCATATCTCCAAGTCACTTGTCCTGTGTTCTCCTTTGAGAAAAAATCAACCAACAAGAGAAAACTTATTTATTTTATATTTTTGGTTTCATGATGACAGTAGGGGGTACTGTGGCATCAATTTAATGACATACCACTTGGTATCGGTCTACGTACATAGAAAACTTGTTTGAACTCTTGTTTTTAATACATTAATATAACAATACTTTAGTTATTGTATACAAGAACAAATTGTTAAATAATAAGATTCCATTTGCATGAAAAAAATTAATTGCACAAAACAAACATATGAACTTTAAAGCCGACAACTATTGATTTTGTTGACTCAACTGTCGCTAGCGGATTTGATAAGCTGTAGCTAGCTAGCATAAGCTAATGCCTATGAGTTGGTGGAGAACTCCTCCTCCAGCCGACCTATTAATACAGTTGATTCATTTAAAACATATGAAGAAATGACTTAAATCTACATAAAATAGGTGCATACATGATGCAATGTTCACCTGTCGATGATAAAAACATCATATTGCAATTATTTTGACGACTGCGATTTGATATTCACAAAAAAATTTAACAAACATGTTTTCTCAAATCTGGAGAACAAGATTAGTAGACCAGGGCATCTCTGCAGAACCACAGTAGCCTACTGCATTATAATGCTGTTGTGTCACACATTTTACACAATTAAAAAAATTGCAGCTTCCTGAAATTTGCATATTGCACTTGGCCAAATTGCAATTTTAATAATATTGTGATTAATTGTGCAGCTCACTGATCTATCTAACTTAAATAATTATATATAAACTTAACTATACACTCAGATATTGTAGCATTTGAATCCCACAAGGTGAGAGTTTTAGTCCTGAGCAGGTGTTTTTCTAATATAACCTGTAAGCCCACAATATTACACAGTTGCAAGTTGTAAGCTAGTGAGCCTGACGTGCTAACATTTGCAGCAACAGTTGATAAGCTGTGATTGGACAATCGCTGTTTGGGGGAATGGTTTAGTCACAGTACCATAGGGATCTGACAAAGCAATGGTGGATTGAGAATATAATATATAATGCTCCCTAGGGGTTTCGCTGTTGCTGTGTGAATAACTTTATCTACCAAACAGGAAAATAAAACCCCTCCTCCTTCGTCAGTCTGTTTTTGCAGCAGTGGCGTTCTTCTACAGCGGTTACCTCCTGCTGATGTGGCAGCTCCTGCTGATGATCATCCTAGGCTTCACTGGAACGCTCTGCTTCTTCGTGGTGGAGAGGATGCAGAACTTCTCTGTAGATTTGCAGGAATATTAGAAAGAAGACATTTCTTTATGAGCATTGATTTTTGTTTCGGGAGGAAGAAAAACAATCTTGCATCTTTTATTTCATGAGGGGTTATTTTAAAATCTCTTTTTATTATAATAACGCACTAAAGGTCATATACATTTGGATAATGTATACATTAAAAAATTGTTGCCACAACCTTAAGAAAACTTTTTTAATAGTATTACATGGTTGTCAGTCAGCTCAGATTGTACCTTGCTCTTTCTGTTCTAATTACCGGTCACTATAAGCATCATTGTTAATCATTAACATTATTTTTCCACTGCGCCGTTGGTCTTACCATAGGATTTAAAAAATAACCACTCATCTTATCTCGTGCTTGTCTGTATTGCTTCCTGCTCAGGTTTATTAGTAAAGACAAAACTATTTTATGTATCTAAAACAATTACTTAATAACTTTTAAAGTGTTCATAGTTCCTCAGAATGACTGACAGTTTGATAAAAGTAGACGAGAGAATGTTAACTAATTAATGCCTGACAATCATTGTTCTTAACTTTTTGTTAATTTTGCATGTTGTTGTTCATTTCTTTTCTTTTGAGGATCTTTGATGAATAAAGTTCTGTGCATTTTGCATTGTCAGTGATGTATTATTTTGTGATGAACACAGTTCAGATGGGGGAGATGTAAAGCACAGTTAAGGCCACTGAAGGTTGAAGGTTAAGGAAGTGAAGGTTTGAGCTGTTGATAAATCTTAACCTGCTGTCAGTCTCAGCAGGTTTATGGAATCATCTGTATAACTTGCAGGAGAAACGGCAGTTTTATGACCCGACACAAAAATATCAAATATCAAATAGTTAGATTATCTGGGCTGAGGCCACTGGACAGAACCAGGTCCAGGATGTATCCCTTTGAATGAGTGGACTCTTGAACTGCCTGGGTGAGGTTA
>NW_023339696.1:15752368-15788592 GCF_004916995.1 Morone saxatilis | reverse complement strand
GTTAAAATCACCTAGAATAAGAATTTTGTCGTACCTTGTCATAAAATGAGATAAAAGCTCTGCAAACTCTTAGATAAAAGCAGAGTTTGGTTTGGGCGGTCTGTACATTACTAACATTGTTACTGGAACCTTTGAGTGAACCATAAAACCAAGATTCAAAAGAAGTAAAAGTGCACATCTAGTCGGCACTTTATCGTATCCCAAAACAATATAAATCTCCTGGATTTAATCCTGATTTGCCAGATTTATTTGAAAATCCATGAGGCCATTAATCAAAAGAGAAACAGGAGGAGAAGGTCTTGGTGGAAGAGAAAGGGTTATAGGCCCAGAGGTCCCACATTACTTCACTGGTAATTGAGTATTGATTACATTATAATGAGTAAGCAGTTTTGTGTGATCTTAAGTCAATTGTGCCACTTACTTGACAACAACAAAGCACTGATGGGCTAAGTGAAGTATACAGCATTTACTTACTGAATTAAATTCTGGCAGGGTTCATATTATTGGTTTAGAGAGATAACCTTGTAAGGAAAGTAACTAGGTTTGGATAAGTCTATTACCCGAACACCGGCATGTCTAATGTGGCAGCCATTAGTTATTCCACAATGTCTCTCAATTGAAAATCATAATGTAATAAATAAACAGAAGCTTAACCCATTTTGTCAGCAGCACTTTTGTGGAAGCTGTAAAATTATGCGCTCTTCATCTTTTAACATGCATGTATGAGCACATCCTTATCACATTTACAAGCACTTAGAGAAAAGACAATTTAAACCCATTACATGTTTTACATTATGCAGCAAATTGCCTGAGTTTGGTTTAGCCATTTTTCTCATCTTTCAGACTGTAATTTCTTTCTTTGCACTCAAAATTCTCACTCATCTCTTCAAAATCAGGGAAAACAGCAAATTGAATTCAATTTTCTTGAGCTGTTTTGTTTACTGAAATATTCCCACACAACTCTTCACCTTCTCCTCAGAAGTAGTCTGCCTTGTGCAGCCTTGATTTCCCAGAACACTACTTTAGCTGACTGTGAATTTGGTTGAAAAGCAGATCAAATGAGTGCAACACTGCTGATCTATTTCTTTTTGTCACATCCTCACATACTTCATGGTTCTAATTAGAGGGCTTGATGGGAATGGACCTACGGGATACACGACTGGGGCTTGTCAGAGGTCTGATATCTGCTGTCTTTGTAGTCAGGTGTTGTGTTTTTGGTGTTCGACAAGAGTTGTACTGTCAGGGTACTTAACCAATGAGCCAGTTTTAATTTGAAAGTCTGTCTGTGCCCACGGGATTAATTCATTTAATTTATTATTTTTCATCTGTGACCTGCTTGATTGCCTCAGACTGTCAGTTTAACCAGAGACCGGTGTTTATTACCACATTTTTATACCTGTAGCTCACTCGGTTATTAAATTTGAAGACTTGCCTCATTTCCATGAATTATGGAAATCACACATCTGAGGATATTTGTAGGAATAAGGTCGAGAACACAATTAAATAAGCCAATTTGAAAAGAGAAACATATCCTATCAAATTAGATGACTAACAACCCTCTGTAAATTATATGCAGGATGAAATGAGCACAAACAGTTTTAACTGCTCATTTGTTTGTTGTTTTTTTTCCTGCTGGTGGCTTTTCACACAATAGATGTTGTTGCAATCATCATCACAATTAAACTAATCATTCAGCAGTGTGTGTTCATTATTCACGGATCAAAAGGTTTTGTGTGATTGGTGGCTGTCCTAAGATTTACGAGAATTAGCCTCCCATTAGTTAAAAACTTCAGACTGATTTCTTCCTACAGCAGCAGAAAAAACAAGCTCGTCTCAAGTTTTATTCTACAAAAATAACGTTTTATTATGGATCTGCAGTCAGGACCACCAGAAGCTGACAGAGAAGCTGAGCTCTAAGGATCGGACGTAATGCCAGTGTTGGACAGGGATGAACAAGACTTCTCCGGGCTGTAACACACATTCAAGATACGGAGCCTTGGCAAACTCTGGGAACCGCTCTGTGTCAGGATTCTCCACCTCCACCTGCACAGAAAGAGTCAAAAAATGGAAATTCTGGATATATTTGTAGGCGAAACATGTACTGTCTCTATGGACTGTCAATCCCACCTGACTGGTGTTATGAAGGAGCTGGGATTGATGAGGGTACAGCTTGTCTGTGTCGTCTGGGGAATATAGGCGGATGTATTTGCTTCCCACCACCTGAGGTAAATATATAAGGGGGGAATCCCATGTGGTAAACGAACTGCGATCACGTGACAGATCTTTTGACATTAATTGGATTCAGAGAGCTGCATTGGTAATGTCACCTGAGCCAGGAAGTTCTGCTGAGGGTCTTGGTGAAGAGGAGACACTGTACCTCCGGGCCCAAACCACGCGTTTACAGTAATATCGTCTTCCTCTCCTTCGCCGAGGCAGCAGTAATCAGGCGGGCGGATGTCTTCCTTCAGCTCTGGTATCTAAGGCAACATCAAACAAAGAAAATCACATCAAGAGGGCATTTTAGACTCATTTCACTGACTAAATATCTTGTTGTTTCTTACCAGAACATTTGGCGAAGTAACAAAAGTTAAAATGTTTTTTTAACTATTTCTACTCTGCATTTGCTGGTGGTATTTTAAGTTATATGGCTTTAGGTACGGCAAAAGTGGTACTACTACTACTACTACTACTACGCTACTACTGCCTAATACGCTAAACTACTACTACTGCTAATACTGCTACTGCTACTACTACTGCTACTACTACTACGACAACCTATTGGATGGATTTGCCATAACATTTGGTGCACATATTCATTGTTGTAAATACAGAGGATGAAGCTTACTGACTTTTGTGATCCCTGACTCTTTATATAGTTAACTATTTACACAACAATTAGGTGAATTGTCATTAAACTTGGTACATGAACCCTGCCAGAATGTTCCCTTCAGGGTGAATTGTAATAACTTTGGTGAAACCTGTGCCTTTTAGGGATCCATTATAATTATTGGGGCCACTAAATTACCAGGCCGATAATGATACTATTGTATTCCAAAAAAATAAATTACAGCCGATATATGTATAACTGTACATAGTAGTTTATGTCTATTTTGCTGAGCCTGTTTACTTATGCTTATTCTGTGTATGCACATTGAGAGCAACGTAAAACCAGAGTCAAACTCCTTGTGTGTGTGCACATACCTGGCCAATAAAAGTGATTCTGATTCTAAAGCCAAAGTCTGTTTGTGAAGTTTTTTGATGTATTTTACTAGAAATAAAATGAATGAACATTTAAAGAGGCAGAACAGTTTGTTGTTTTTGTTGTTAGGTCAGAGAATCACCCATCATTGCCAATACATCTTAGCCCTTCTTGCCATCAAGTGTGCATAAACTATAGGTTATGAACAAAAATGTGAAACTATTTAGCCATGAGAAGCAGGTAATTATCGGTTAAGTTTGAGAACCACCGATGTAAGGTAACATGAAGCCGGATATTGCCGTCACTAAAATAACAATAGGGAGTCAACAAATGGCATTTAGATTTCAAATGATTAACTTTATAGTATGTGTATCCCAACATCTCCTTTGGTCAGCTTTTATTAGCAGGAATTATTAGTATTAGTACTAATATGACACTGTAAAGTCAGTTTCTAGATAAACAGAAACAAAGGTGATTACTGATGAGGATGTAGGGTGAAAAATCTGTATGAGTGATCCTCGTTTGGCCTCATTCGTTCTGAACTGCCCAAAATACCCAACTTTTAACTTGACAAGGTGCCCTTTTTATAAAGTTCACCCAGACAATGTATCGACTTCTACGGTAAAATTAGGACTAAAAAGTCAATACTGTTGAAAGCAATGACGTGTGAGGATGAAAGCTGTAAAAAAAAAGAAAAAAAGAAAAAAAAGACAATTCTATTCTTCACAGTGCCGGAAAATATAAGCTGAATAATCAATTAGTAAGCTGAATGAACAATTTATTCTTTTCATAATCAGGCAGTCATTTCCAAAGAAAATACAGCACCGTACCTGATCAAAAAGTTGGTGCTGAGCGAGGTAACCCACACCTTTCACTTCCTCCTGGGTAATTTTGATCCGCAGAGCAAATTAAAAACAAAATACTGTTTTAGAAATTACATGGAGACGTTTTTCTCTTTTTATCTTGTTCGTGTTCTTTGTCCAATACAGAGGCAAGAGGAGGCACTTACTTTATTTAAAATGTATCGATCAATGAATTCATTGACCGTAAGCAGTGTTTGTGACCATTCCTCGTCTGTGTATCTGGATCCCACCTCAACGGGAACAGTCCGACAACCAGCGACAGACCTCAAGTATTCTATGCTTTGTGATGGTGGTGGTGGTGGTGGTGATGGGAGGATGGGAGAAAATAAATGAATTAAACATTACTGTAATACTACAGCATAATTCATAAAGACAGAAATCTAGTGATTCAGGATTCTAGCACTGCTCGAAAGTACGTGTGCACTTTTGGATGTCCTCATCCACCATGAGAGGTGGGAGTCGGATGCCAGGAGCCGTATGTCAGATGTCAGAGTGAATAGTCAGCTGTCAGGAGTCGGCAGTGAGAGGGAGGACAGTGAAGGATATTCTTAAATAGGAAGGCAGTTATATCAGACTCTGGTGTCAGACATTAGAGTCAGGAATCTGGGATGTTGTGACAAGTAAACCAACCTAAACTCACTTTATATTGTTCCCGATTACATAAATCTTAAGGCAATTACTAGTCTGATCACATGGCTGGACTGAACATAGGTAAGGTTCTAGTGATTAATCATGATGGAGGACTACTGATGTATATGCTAATATTAACACGAGAGGCCAGTGCCTATAGACATAAGTGGTTTTCTAAATGAAAATTTACTTTAAGACCTTGTGACTATGATTTAAAGTAATCTATAATTGTCTGGCAGACCTTTGGTAGAAAGTTTGACTGAATGAGTTTACACACTAATATTGATAGATGGGTTCATAATACTGACATTGTCATCTGGACAAAAAAATCCTGATGATACGATACTGATGGATGATACCAAGACACATCATGCAAATAGCACTATTTAATTGAACAAGAACAGGCAGTAAAAGGACAAACCTCCAGGGGTGTTCGTTAAGGGCGGGCCAGTGGTCAATGATCCCTTCTAAAATCACTGGTTTGAGGGGGAGCAGGTAGTTTGTGTTGAAGCACTCCAGGGAAGGACACTTCATCCTGGGAACTGCCGAGTCTTCTTTGATCACAAACACACGTGGGCACTCGATCTTTATTCTCTGTTAATAGTGCCAAAACAACAAGGGTTTGTAAAATTAAGACTACTGGTGGGAGCAATCCGAAAATGCCAGCACAGGCTTTAGGAAATTGTGACGGGCATCTCTCACTTCTCACATTTAAATGACCAATTAATTGATCAACCTTGAAAATAATGAGCAGATTAAGAGATCATAAAATCAGCTGTTAGTTGCAGCCCCACTGTAGCATTAAATTAGGCATGGACAGATACTGTGTTCTTCAATATATTACAGGCTTCTTTTTTTAAGTTTGAGTATTTTAAAAAGTAAAGAGAAAAAAAACATCTCCAAACCTTACTCTAAACTCTCCATCTCAAGTTTGATGGCATCGAAACAATTTAAACAAAGTGATCTGACATTTCAACGTTTGTCGCACTTTATCTTCAGTTACATCTGATGAAGGGCAACACAGGAAACACTTCTGTAAAATTTCCGAAAAGCTTAATCTGTGATGTCCTCATCGGTCACTGGTTATCGTAAACTTTGAATCTAGAAAAAGAAAAAACGTTTTCTTGGCTGCTGCGCCACATAAAAGTGCTCCCCGAAAACTGGGAAACCAAGTGAACACAGCATTTATGTTGCAAGCAGCACTAAAGTGGTCACCGGAATGAAACCAGCCATACACATCTTATTTTATAATAAAGGCAGATGATTTCTTTCCTTTAATTTGTGTAACTGTAATTTTAAGCCTCAAAAATGATCCAAAAAAAATGTTGCATTTGAAATCTTACTGAAGCATCACATGGCCACTCCCACTTCAACTCCTGTTACACCACTTTTCATGGCACTGCTGATGTAACTAATCACTTACGATACAGTAAAGGGATGAACTCAAATAGAATAATGTTTAAATTAAAAGACCACTGACCTTGACCTCTGGGTGTTCACTTTCATCTTGTTCTTTAGTGGACTTGACTTCACCCTGGAGAATCCGAACCATAACCTGAAGTATATTCTCCATGATGGCTGCACCCATGAGTAAACCCATGTCACAAGTCCTTACAGCCTGCAGGAGCTGATCTGCTGACGGATCTTCACGACACAGAGCGGCCGCTTTGAACAGGCAGCCGTAAGAATAAACGCGCCTCCATTCTTTGTCCACGTGGCGCCAGGTTCCCGTGTTGAGTTTCTCCCATGAAAAATCCAAAATGATCTGAGCATTAAGCATCCGGCTAGCGCTCGTAGCGTCGCTGTACAGCTGCTGCCTGGACCGTTTGAGCATTTCCACCACACTTGACTCCACTTTGTCGCCGAACTGCAGTGGAAACTGTTCCTCATTAAGAGGCAAAACAGCAGAGACCTTTGACCACAGTGTGGCCATTGACGAAAGGTTCTTTATTTATGCTGTGGGACAGACAGTGAAGGTGAGTTAGGACAACACGTGTTCAGACTGAATTCCTAATGATGAAGTGCTTCAAATTTTACTGACTAACTATTCACTCTGAGTTTCAGTGGCAAAGGTTGTCCTTTAATCGTATTCTGCGCTCAGATGGTCACCGGTCCGCTCAGTCTTGTCACCATTTGCTAAAACTGCCATCATTACACACACGCACAGGACACTTGCTCTTCCTGCCGCTGACAGCCTCTTTGCTGCAGTGAAACAGATGTAAGCACCTAATATCCAAATTGGCAACCAAAAAAACGCAGGTGAGGACATCACGAGCCAGAACTGTGAGTGTGACACGTGCACAGTGACGTCACCCTCCGTCACGTGCTTTCTGAAACCGCCAACTCTGCCTCCATGTGACTCCCATCAGTTTTTGGACGCTCTGTGCAGCTGGAGCTGATGCCAAACGTCTGAGGCAGCCAATTCTGAGCACCTGATTTGTTTGAGTACAGAAACACAGCCTGGTGAACTCTGAGGCAGATTTAACAGAACTAAACTGAATGGTTGCATTTTAATACGCCACATGCCGGAGGTCATCAGCAGTGTCCGGGCGGTTCTGACCCTGGAGTGCACTCCAGCAGCACTAATATCAGTCAGGATATTCTGCACAGTCTCATCAGCTGAAACATTTGTGCAACCTTTGACTTAATGCATATTTTACAAAAACAACAAAACAAGCAGAAACTCCAATTATTTAGGATGTCTGGGGAGTTACGGCCCTATTGTCAAATTGTATTATGGAAGTCATTAAGGAAGATGGGCTGAGTGAACCTTCACGGAAAGTGCACCTCATCCATTTTCAAAGGCAGCAGTGGAAGAAAGATAATGATGTTTTTCTTTAAAAACCTTTAGAAATTGGACTCTAGAGTCCTTTTTAGATATTCACTCTATGCTCAGGTTTATTCCACAATCTCACAATAAACATAAAGAGATGAACTGAAGGACCGGATGCCTATCATAATAACTTCAAAATGAAAAAATGAAAATATATATTTACACCCACATGCAGAAAATATTAAGATTTTGCCAAATATATGTAGTTTTAATCTGGATCTTTAAGCAAAAACATAATGGGACGACAATTTGATTCTGTATATTTACTGTATAGTTCCTCCTCACTATGTGTAGTGAATTATTAATCAGACTGCTGGTAAATAGCATCCCAATAAGGCTCCAGTATATTTGATATCATGAGGAGCAGTTTCAATATGGCATCCAGGCTAAAACCTCTCTGCTCCAAAATATGAACTATTCTTTGCTACATCTAATGTGAAACCGAACATTTACCCAACAAACAACATTTGTTTGGTTTTTAAGCTGCTCAAACAGCGCTGGTTCATTGTGAATTAAACACGTCAAATGCTATATTTACCTTTTAATACGACATATACACCGTTGATCCAATGTTATCTTTCATAAACGAGACTGTAACCAGCGCCGCCGCTGCCTGTGGGCCAACAAAAACATACCGGAAGGGAACTTGGACGTCGGAAAACATTGGTTCCACGTTACGTTTAAATGTGTCCAAAACGGAATAAAATGCTTCCCAAAACTGTTTTTAAAAGAAGAAAAAGACATGTACTCTCCGTTGTAATAATTCAATACATTTAAAAGATGTCGTCTGCGTCCACTCTGTGCTTCAGTAGAGGGTACTAACATCTGCACAAGATTCATTCTGTATATATGTATTGGACTGCATAGGAGACCCACACACACACACACTTTACACACACCTGTTTGTGGTATGTTGCCAGCATCCCGCTGCGTACACCCTCCTACACTCTGCTCCTACACTGTCCCATCTGTCCTCAACCTCTCTGTCTTATAGCTGCACAAAAATCTGTTCCTCTCTTATCTGAGCTCCTTCTTTTTTTATAGATTATCAACCAGCTGCAGTGAAGCTCAGTCAGTTCAGAGTAAACAGTGCTCCTGCCACAGCACAACTTGATTTGCTTACAGGTAGAGACACTTTAGATAAATAATACACATCTGCCTCAACAGGTGAATAGCATCAAGCCATTATGTGGCATTGAGACAACGGTTCTTTCATTATAATAAATGATGTTGCAATTGTTATACAAACATTTGTTTCCCCCCCTTCTTTTCATTGCACCTGCTACTCAGAATGTTTTATGTAAATACAGATATTCCTAGAAGGCTGATTGATATGTATCTGCTCATGCGAAGCTAAAACAATAATTGGGTTTGTCTTTTTGATGTCACACAGAGATATTTGAGTTTTTTGTATTCAATTGCTTTTTTTTGTGGGGTTGGGTGGGGGGGGGGGGGGGGAAGCCTGAACAAACATGATATGAAACCTTCAGCAGGGAAGTCTAGAATCTATAAACACACGGCACTATTATCAAATGTCAAACACTCTATGAAATTCAAATAATCTCAGTGGAAGCCGTGGAGCTGCTCCTGTATGTAAAGCAGATGGAAACAAGAGAGCGACAGCCTGCCTTTCCAGGAATCACAGGGGATTTTCAAATGTTTCATGCATTTCTGTTCATTCTCACTGTGTCAACAGCAGAATTGTCGTGGCTCGATCTATTGTTCACTTACTTGGATGGAGGTGAGAAATTACTGTAGAGCCAGCAGTGTGTTCTTTTTTTAAAAAGAACATGAAAAAAAGAATAAGGGACAGGATGGATGAGGTAGGGACAGAAAATTTATGTTCTGATTAGGTCTGCAATCTTTAAAACGACACGTGTGTTTAACCATTAGACATCAGAGCAATAACATTCATTTACAATAAAGTTTTGGGCCAAAACGCATCCATTGCCAACATGAATTGCAGCTAAAAAAGCCATTCGATAACATGAGTCCCTGTATAAACATGTTGTAAGATACAGGGACCTGGCCTCAGCTGGTCAAACACACTGTGTTCATTATTGTACGGGCTGCTGTGGGAGGCAAACCTCACACCATGATGTGAATACGGTGTTTGTGTACCTCTGCTTGTGTAAGCGGTGGGGGTGGTCCCAGCAGGGGAGGACCATGTATTATTCAGATATGTCTGACTCTGTGGTTGTAAGACGGTGTGGGGCTACACTGAAGGTCAGAGGCCCAGCAATGTTATTCCTCCCTGTGCTGTCAGCGCTGACTTCATGTGCAGGCCATTTTTGTTTACTTTACTTTTACATACCCTTTATGTGTAAAGAAATAGCCAAGACATTTTGTGAAATACACTCTTCACTTTTTTGCCTGAGAGTCAGATGAGAAGATTGATGCCTAGTTTGTACAGTAAATATGAAGCTGCCTGTTAGCTTAGCTTAGCATAAATACTGGAAGCAGGGGGAAACAGCTAGCCTGCCTCTGTCCAATGGTAACAAAATCTACCTACCAACACCTCTAAAAATGACTAATTAACACATTTGAACTAATTTAATGCTCAGTCAAATAAAACAAAACAATACTCCAGAGTCTTTTCATCAACATGATGTTGCCAGGCAACCAGCAGAGACTCCAGGAAGTAACTGCACTTAACCAAGTCTGGCACAAACCCCACAATAACTAACTGTCATTTTCACACTGTGTTTTATGTAAAAGTTAGAACAAAAACATACAACATGTTATTTAGTGAGCTTTAGATGTGCTGGTGCAAATACTGTTATCTTTGTACAGCGCTAGGCTAGCTGTTATCCTCCATTTCCAGTTTGTGTGCTACGCTAAGCTAACTGGTTGCTGACTCCAGCTACATATGTACTGTACACATAGTCTTCTCATCTAACTCTCAGCAAGAAAGCAAATAAGTGTGTTTAAAAGTTAGTCCTTTAATTTGACATTTTTAACATGAGATTAATGTAACGTCTTTTGTGAGTTTTCCAAACAAATTCCGTACAGTTGAAAATATAATCCGGCCTGCAGATGCTGAGGAGCATTGTGTGATATGATTGAAAGTGCTGGGACAGCTACTGAACACACCTTGCGGTTAGACTGTTTTGTCAACTGCTGTTTTAAAAGTCAAAAATGTACTTTCTCCCCATTCAATCCACTTTTACAGGTTCAGTGTGTAGCATTTAGGAGGATGTGTTGGCAGAAGTAAATATAAGGTATATTTCGTATACAATCACCTGAAAATAAGAATCGTGTTTTCGTTACCATCCCTCTGCCACCATATTGAACCGACATGTTTCTACAGTAGCCCAGAATGGACACACCAAACACTGGCACTATTTAGAGCCTTTCGCCTTTTTTTCCTCCACATTTGGAACAGGAGGGTGAGGCGAGGTGGTTATAATTTGCACCACGAGATGCCACTAAATCCTACACACTGGTCCTTCAGTTTCCACTATAACCATGAGAACTGCATGCTCCATTTGTGTTTCATAAAAGTTCTCTCAAAGAAAATCCAATTTACTTTGAAGCAAACCATTTTAATTGCATGAATGTATACAAATAGAAATCTCTGTTGATATGTTGTTTGGAATTTCGACTGTGCCTGAGTTTGCGCAACAAACAATTAATTTGGTTTGTATTATCATGATTCGCTTTGAACCTGCTTGTCTCAGCAGTGCTGTAACAAAAACCCTCAGCAGCAGCAGCTCAGGGTTTGCCAGCAGCCAAACAGGGCAGCAGGGCAGCATGGACCGTGACTGTCAGCAGCGTATTCCCAGAGGCCTATGAGGGCTGAACCTCTGGGACACCACAGGAGGGATGTAATCACCACCATTACGCTCCAGGTGCTGCTGAAATAAAAGATGAAAACAAGCCTCCGGTGGTGTTGCCATGGATCGGAATCCAATTAAACACTGTTTAGCTCGACACAAACTGCCAGTCGTAGCCTGTTGACTCATGAAATTAATGTATTGTCGTGGCACAAAGAAACTGTTGCAACAGAGAGTGCAGCATGACCCGAGGCAGGACCAATTCAAGCCGCTGGAGCTTAATTCTTGGGTGATGTAAATTTCGTTTGGCAATTGAAGTGTCAGAGAGACGACACAATATTGCATCTGTAATCCCACAATCTGGGCATTTTTGTTGCTGCTCAGCTTTGAAGGTCATCTGTTTGCTTAAGCCTGCACACAAAACACATCATGCCAGTCCCCGCAAATGCAGTGTCACATTTATCCCCAAGGCAATTTATGCATGCATAAAAACTAGTGAAGGTTAAGGGTTGCTACCTTCCTTGGAAACCTGGTAATGGATATTTGGAAATACCCCGAGGAGGTAACAAATGAGAGGTGTAAAGTTAAATGTCCTGTGAAATCATCAGGAGATCTGAAACAAGCTGCCTTCACAGCCTCTGGGAGGTTTCCACAGACAATTATCTCGGGCACACCCAGCCCTCAGTTCAGTGTGACTACAGGTCAGCGTCGCACTGCTGCTCAGTTACAGATGTTGCTGGTAAGTCAGAGGCAGGGATGACGGAGCCGTCCCCTGGGTCACTGCGAAGACATGTGCTCGCCAGCTTGGCGTTCCTCCACGGAGCGGTGTTAGCGGAGTGCTCCTGCCTGCTTGCTCCAAGCAGGTGCTCAGTTCCAGTGGCTTAATGTGGGACGCCAGAGTGCAGGCAGTCCGTCAAAACCACTTTGGATCAAATTAATGCAACCAGGTGTGCCCCTGCAGTTGGGGCTCAGGTGACACCTGCTACTTCCCTTTAATTAGAGCTCAAACAGCTGTTTCAGGATAGACAGAGAGGGAGAGGGTCCCCACGTTAGTTTGCTGCCTCACCGCTTGATACTGGTCACATTTGATTATTGCTGCAAGTTTTGGGTAATGCTGATACATAAATCAATACCCAGCAGCAGGGAAATATAGGTTTCTGTCCTTTAGCAGCGAACAAAGCAGTAATAATGACATTGAATGTGTTTGCCTGCCTGTTTTTAACTCTCCCCCAGTGCATTTATAAGAAGAGAAGGGCACTTCTGGCCAAAAAGGCTCACTTCTGACAAATATGACTCACTTGCTAAGCAAGGTGAAGATAAAAGTGGAGGCAGTCTTCACCTCGTTATTCTAGTACTGTGGAGAATCTTCAGGGGGCTGCAAGCTCTGAGGGTAGTTTAGGTAGCTTTGATCTTTCTTGGATGCAGTAATAAGCATAGTGCAGATGAAGAGAGAAGGTATCCATCTCGAAATATGATTTCCCTTTGGTTCTTTAACAAGGCTAAAAAGAGGTGGGTGGTCAGCTCCAGGGGCTCTGCAGGAAATTTTAAGCTCCTGACAACGTGCGAGTGTAGAGCTCGTACATGCGACTGTAGAATCTGAACAAAGTGATATTACTCCAAATGTTCGGGAGGCCCCTGCAGCTGGGGATCGTGGGAATCATTACTGAAACTGCATGTCCCCCACAGTCTGTAAATCTGTAAGTCACAAGGTGGAGAATCTGTATCATAAAACCTACATGAGGAGAAGACAGAACATTAATAAATATGCATATAGTCTTTACAGAGTTCACACTTCTGAGGTACAGTGTAAAATAATTAATGACACTGGGTTGATTAATCTCTGTTCGTACATATGCAAATACACAGTACACGCATTTTTAATAATATGGTACACTCATCCAGGGATTTTAATTTTGAAAATGGCAAAAAGATGTCTTTAAAGCACTTTCCTTTAACAAAACTGAGTGCTCATACTCTCCCAGCTCTGCTCTATACAGTTCAAAGGTCAGTCTAAAATAAGAAGTTCATTTACCAGCAGAGAGCAGTATTGTGGCAGCAAAGGCCTTCCCCATCACATCACGGCTTAATAATTTAGTATGCAAAGAGGAAACAGAGATAGCCGCGTATCTCATGCTTTCTTTGTTGACAGTGTTTTGACTCCAAAGGCTTTTCATCAGGTCAGATTTATGAATGGCATCCTCAACATCACAAAGAGTCTGTAAAACAAAGATTAAGACATCAAAATCCTGTCAAGAGACACCAAATTATTAGCTATGTACAAATACAGACAAACTCACAATTTACTGTTTACTATACTTTCCAATATAAAGCAGAATGATTACTTCAGGTAAGTAAATAGGTGTGAAATATCCAATAGAGAACTCTATTTCAAATAATATATTTAACTGAAGAAGATGTATCTGTAATAAAGGTTTACATTTTTGTTATTTTACCTTATTTGTTTAATTTAAATATAAAAAAAGAGATTTTATTAAAAAGAGTTGTAAAATATGTAATGTAATGTAAAATATTCTTGCGTAGGCTCACAAAGGTCCAGAAAAGACATCCAGAACTGAAAAAACACACAACAGTGTAGAGACCTGAGTCAAGAATGCCTTTTGGCGGCCTGTGAACAAATAAAAGCTGTGGGTGTCTGACCTTGGCACACGCTACCAGCTTCAAACTGGGTCAGCAGTCGCCTCTACTTGTGATAAGAAGTCTATTCTTCATTTGTGGGCAAGTTGAAATCTAACGCACCGGGTGAATGCATCCACAGAGCTGTATGTCAGGATATGGGAGGGTAAATGTTCGCACTTCGCAGTGGAAGGAAGAAGATGGTTAATTTTGGTGGCACCTGTGACCTGCCACTGTTTCTGTCACAAACAACTGCCTCGGCGAATAAAGAGGGAGAGAGGAAAATGTATTGTGGCAGAGTCTTGTTTTTTTTTGTCCCAACAGTGTTTGGCAGACGTATGCATAGAGCTGCCAAAGTGTCATCACATAGTATTGATTTAGGAAACCTGAGAAGCTGATTGATGATTTTGAGTCTAGACTCCTAAACTTCCCTTTCATTGACTCTGTATTCGGTGCTGCATATATGAGAGGTGCTCCATATGGAGGGAAAGTCACCATATTTCCCATTGCTGTTACTAATAAATAATCACTATCGCTCCAAACCCCCTTAATGCACAAATATATATTACTTCCAGTGCATTGTTTCAAGAATGCTTGGGGGGAGCCGGAGCCAAAACATGAATAAAGCAGAGCAAAGTAATTCAGTCCTTCAACCACCTGCCTCTCCGATGAGCAAATACACAGACACATCCCTGAACATGCCCAAGGGCTCTTATCACATCCAGCTGTCAAATGGGTGCTGATACATCACCCAAGTTCTGTGTTCACATTGTGACACTTTGACCTCTCAGAATAAATCTTTAATATATCTGAATGAGTTGGGTGTTCATGGGTTTTTGTGTTTGAATTTACAGGGATGAATTTCCATATTACCGAAAAAAGTGGTCACTTTTTTTCTTTTGATATCAGTACACACTGATATGGTGTGTGGGTTTGATTGTGTATATGTCACCCTTTTAAAGGTGTTTATAGGATTACAACTCAACAAGGACAGACACAGTGGCCACTTGCTGTCTTTCCTGCACTTATTATTTTCACCCAACACAGCCCCTCAAACCCAACACACACAAATTACCCCCCCCCCCAAAAAAACAAAGCTGTATTACTGGTAACCTTGGAAACTGCAGCCTTGTTTTTCAGTTCCTTCAAAATCTCAGATTACAACGTCCATGTATTATGTTAGTCATTAAAGTTGGATTTGTCATATATCAACTTTGCACATGTTTTTGCCTCATTAGATTTGTCAGGATGCAGTGGTAGCTCTGTGAAAATGAGAAAGGGACATTTAATCAAATGTTTATGACAAAGTTTAATGCTCCACATTCTTGCATATCATGTATCCTGTGAAAAATCTGTTAAAAAGGGAAATAAAAAAAACGTCTAAAATGGGACACACAGCTGAACTGGTGGAAGGACTGCTGTCCTCTATAAGCTTCTTATATTTCCTTTGAAATCAAAACCAATTCATTAGTTTCCTCTGTCTAGTTAAGAGAAGATTTGCCCATGGGGGAATTTGTCCTGCCTTGCCTGTGGTTGTTTCATGTTAACTAATATCATTGGCAATTAAAATACCTATAGGCCTATGTGAGTTAAATTCACTTATTCAACAGCATTTTAACTGCACTGTATATCATTTTCCTCACCAAAAAACTGTTAAATCTGAGTGGGAAGACCCTTTGATTCTCTGTCTGGCCACATAAAACATTTCCATTTGCCATATTTTCCACTTTTAAAACACTGAGATGAATCCTTTACATGTAGGATATGAAAGATTTGGTAGTTCACTGACTCCAGGCAAACTTGGCAAGCCTCATCAGTTTGTATTTTAGCTTGGATAGACAAGAGTCTATAACAAACTGAAGCTGCACCCCTGATATGCCCTTCTAATTTTGATGCTAATGCTCAGTAAAACATAGATTATGTTATGATCCATTATAGTAATATTGTAACCTGTGTAAAATAAGGAAAACAATTCAAGCGTTTTACCTCCAGTCGTGTTTTGCTGCAGTCGGTGAAAGAAAGGAAAAACACATTTTTAAAAATAAATCATAACTTGAACTTCTCCTTCTCTGAGGATTTCTTGTGTCCAGATTCCAGCTCTACGACAACAGAGACGAAACAGCATCAAAGGTCATTTTGTAATCATTCAGACAAGACACATCAGCATTTGTGGTCACTGCAATCCTCATCATTATCTCTTTCACCGACATTATCACAGTAAATTAAACGTCCGAGCAATGCAAATGCAACAAACACCAGCAATCAATGCATTGTACACACACAAGGCAACTCACAAAAAAACAACAACAAACAATATGAATATGAATATGAATGAATCGAACTAACTAAATAAATAAGAGCACACATACATACACATAGACATATTTTCCACACAGTATATATATATTATATAAATGTGCCTGCAAAATTAACATATATCCCCCCCAAAAATAGATAAAAGGAAATAACAATATGTGCAGGTTCCACCTATAATTATAGCACCAAGCAGCAAGTTGCTATTTGGAATCATCCCTAAATTACCACTATGCAAAAATAGATTTTATTTGAATTTCCCTGAGACACTCTCACAAAATTACATTTGGAGACCCTCCAACTCTGTTTGATTTCAGCTGGAAGTGATGATGAGTTCAATTTTGGGAGAAAATATAAAAAGGAGAGGCTGCTGAGAAAAAGAAGAATGATGCCGATGTCACAACCTCCCAAAACTGAAAAAAAACCCCAATATGATTCCTCTCACAATGGGCAGATTAAATTTCCCCTAAGTTTATCAGAATATACTGTGTTTTCCCCATTCACCTTAAAGGATAATACTATTCATCCATTAAATGCATGGATGTTGAAACATCCCATTAGGGATGATTAGGGGCGGCTCAATGACTGGCAGTCATCAAACAGAAATTAGCTTTGTAGTTTTTGCAACATGGCTGCTGTTTTTCAGTCAAGCTCACATCCTCTGAGCTAGCATCGTCATACTCTGACTCAGGTTTCTTCTGAAGAAGAAAGGGATAGGAGGATGTAATTTGATTTAAAAAAAGGCTAATTGATTTACATATTTCCACGAGTTCCATAACCTTATTTATTATTTTATTCCTGATGATGAAACTCTCCTAACCTTAGCAAAGGAGTAATTTTAACCCATATCACGGTCTTATCGTAACCATAACAAAGTACTTATTTTAACCCAAACCAACCATCTTTCCCTAAACCTAACTCGCTGATAGGGATGTCAAGTCAGAAACCCCGTCTATGTGTCCTAGAGACCACAGACAGACAATGTATATTGTCATTTATTTGACTGGTGAATATCTAAGATATCGTATGTGGTATTGGCTCAAAATAAACTACAGGTGCCATATACATGATAATGAACAAAACATGTCACCTAGTGCAACCGTGTGGCTTATTCATGTGTTTTAAATCTATTTTAAAAATGCACTGATGTATTTGCTATATCAGGCTTTGGGTGTGTACTTGTTAGTAGGATTGTTGCTTTTGCACTTTTTATTGGATTTGTTGACAATAATAAAAACACACCCGCCATTTTCATGTATCTATTTTTAAATACTGCATATGCTGTCTAACCTGCCTATTTTTTCCCAGCATTTATCCCCTTTGCCCCATCCTTTTGCCCTAAATGTACATTATCTTCCAGTACTCCCACCACAGCCATATTCACCCCGTCCTGCTCACAATCCTGCCCATATCACATCCGCCCCTTACATGAATATTTTGACAGAATGACACAAACTTCAGACATTATTTACACCACAACATTTTGCACAAACTCAGTCCACAGATATGATCAGAGGTATTTCAGCCACTCCTTCAATTTATAGGCTTTGCATTGTTGCCACACATTTCATTTTTTTCCCAGAGTACAGCACACAGGGGCATGATTACCTCTCCACCTGTGTGATAGAAACATTTCCTCCATGACTTGGGGTCCCTTCATGCTTTCATTACAACACAACCATACATCTTCTCCGTATCTTGATGGTGTTCGGGGAGTGCAGCAACCATCTGGGGAAGCATACAGACATACAACACTGTATCATTTGTGGCAACCTATCAACACCAGCCTCACCTTTTTAATTCTGATTTAGAGGGAGAAGCAAGCGGTGGGGCGGAGGTGCTGATGATACAATCCCCTTCACACCAGGCCTACGGAACAAAAGAGACCATTGAGACCATCTCTCTTCCAGGAGACACATGAATCATCTCTGACAAGGCTCCTCCCCCCGTGGTGTTGCCGCCATGAATTATCTACCTCTGTAAAGGCCTTGATCAATTAGTCAATCTCTCAACTGCGGCCCTCAATTAACAAGGTGATTCCCAATGCTGCCGGCTCCTAACAAGTTGTGCATTACTTGACGCTGCCAATTAAAGCAGCGCTCTGCCACCGCTCTCAGAGCTGATACGGGTAAGTATACTGAGGGATTCATCTATAACCACTCTGTGCCTGTGAAGCTCAAAATGAGGGAGTAGAAAGCATCTCTCTTAGATTGATGTGCTCAGGGATGCTGTTAGAGAATTGATTTTGTTATAAATTCAGAGAGAAGGTGCCAATCACCTGCGTTGGCAGCCAAAAACACCCAGTCTGAACAGAATTTGAAACGAAAGCAGGGGTAAAAGGAGATGTCTGCGGGTTCAAACAGAATACAGATTGGCAGTGGGATGTGTAGGCCCCCAGTGCTCCTGAGCAACATACAACTACCCTAAGTCCACTCCAGTAGACCGTTCCATGTGTCAAGGGGACCCTGGTGCGTGAGGCTTGGTGTAATTGGAGCAATCTGTTCCCTTGGCCTGGAGCTGCTGAGGCTGTTACATGTTTGAAGTCATAACCCTGGCAAGATGTCCTCCATTTCCCACTGCTGTTGAACTGTGCTGCTGCTTGTTCTAGAAGCTCCAACCTCTGCATGCTCTCCACTGTACCTAAACGCCCTTTGACATTTGCACTCATGAACTGCCAAAGTGCTGCTTTAATGTTTGAATTGCTAGGGTTCTTCCCAATTCTCGCTTCTCACAATAAATTAGAAAGATTATTTCAAGATAGTACAGTAGGTGCTACGGGGCTTGAATCCACATGTCTTTAATTGCCTTGAAATGTCTTATTTTCCAATACTCAGCCTAATGTGTATGTTTATCAAAGGTTAGTCTTTGAACAGTGACTTTGAATTGACCATAAACATGTTACTGATAAATCTTTCAAGCTGAAAGGAATAGTTCGACATCTTGCAAAAAGATAGATGAGAAGATTGTTACCACCATACGGAGCAGTCAGCAGTCGGCTGGCTTAGTTTAGCACAAAGAATGGAAACGGGGCAACCAGCTAACTGGCTCTGACCAAAGGTAATATAATCCACCTACCAGCATTTCTAAAACTCATTAATTTAAACTTTATATCTTGTTTGTTTAATCTGTGCAAAACCCAAGCTCAAATCAACTCAACCGAGTCAAGTAGACCCCGCAGTACTCCAAAGTATGGGTACTAGTACCCTCATTTGAGAGTATACGAATACACTACAATACAATGCTAGCTGTTTCCCCATTTCCAGTGACACCAATCTTTTCGTCTAACTCTAGAAAGAAAATAACTGAATATCCTAAAATGCCAAACTATTCCTTTAATCAAATCTAAAAAGAAAAAGGGAAACAATACATAATTCATGTGCTGACTGTTTCTTATTTTGTTTAGTATTTCTTCAAACAATATGCAGTGATTATAACAACTTTGAAATCTAAATCAGGGTACAATATATCATAAGGAGGGAGCATTAGACAATATTTTTTTTAGACTTTTATAATATTTGGTGCTCAACATATAAATGAGCATCATTTGCTTCATTTTCTTGTACTGTTATGAACCAGAAAATATCCCCATGTCTTTGTAAAAATCAACTCTTGGTGCTGTTACCATGTCTACAAATCATCAGTCTCCCATTCACTGGCCATGAAAGGGCTCCATAATTTGCCTCTTGATGACATCACGAAAGCTCTTAAATGAATAAAATAACAAACCATATACTGACCACTTTCAGGCTTGTCTCATCTGCATACTGTAGGTATTATTTGTTTGACTTCACTTCACTCAGCACGGCAGTAGAGAATGTGGGAAAGGATATGGAGGGAAAATGTCCTGCAGGTCTCAGGTGATCTCTATAGAAGTGCTAACCCATGTAATAGAACAACTGTGTTCTCTCTCAGCTGGAGAGCACGAGACACATGAATGGCCACTCAAATCCTCGCATTAATATTGGAGTTGATAGACTCCCATCAAAGCTGCTGGGCCAGATGCATTACATTTCCTGCCTCATTGAAATAGCTTTTTTCGCCCCTTCATTCTTTTTCAAATTAGACATGCTTTGTTGGAGGAGTGTCTTCCTCAGA
Source organism: Morone saxatilis (assembly GCF_004916995.1). Lineage (NCBI taxonomy): Eukaryota > Metazoa > Chordata > Actinopteri > Moronidae > Morone > Morone saxatilis. Next base: position 15,768,249 of record NW_023339696.1, on the reverse strand, counting down.
GGAGAGATGAGGACTGTAGATCTTTCCCAGAGCTGACTGCTAAAACAATCCGACTTACACTGTGATACATCTGCCTTTATCTTAAGTGGTGGTGATTCTTTGAAAAGACGTGAATCTAATTTGAGGTAATGGTGGCTAGCCTTGGCACCTCATTCTGCTCCTCAAAATGAACAAGCAAGAAGAATCTTGTCCAGAGATATTTGTTTAATCTGTCTTACTCTCTGTCACAGTGTTTCATAGGGTTGCAGTGATCCATAGGGTGCCCGAACAAGTCAATTTAATTTTCTAATTGCATCAAAATGTTTGGCTTCTACTCAATTTGTAGTAAATTGTCATGCTGTGGTGCTGTTTGATGTATAGGAACACTGCTACCTCCTCCCACAGTACTACATCCACAGCAGTTGAAATACAGGGCTGCATGTGAGGCCATCTCAATCATTTTGTACATGTATCCCCACTTGGCCTGAATTGTACATGACAGCCTGAATAATTGCAGAACTCCTGTGGGTCTTATAGGGCTTGATGAGGGCAGGTTGGGAGAGGATTCTTTTTTTTTTTTTAGCTGCATATATTTTTCTGATCAAAAGAGAATATTATAGGTGTGATGAGAATAATTAAATATAAGCAGCCCACCGATACTTGTCTTCCATCCACCTAGTCTAAAATATCATCATATATATCAAGACTGAAAGCAGTTTGTTACATCTGGATGTGATGACAGCTTGATCACATTAAAGAACCAGAAAAACATAAATTAATTTGGACATCAAACAAGAACAAGATTAAAGTATATTGCAATATAATGCTGCAGGGATGATACATTTCTGTAGACCAGGCTGGAAGTTAGCATTGCCCTGGTTCCTTCGATGAAAGCCAATGGGATTTTTCCATTGAAAATAAAATCTGTGCTGAAAAAAGGTTTATGACGTTTTGTTCAGCAAGATAATATTCACAAATGAACACCACTTTTATGATTTTTAATGCATAAATGTGATCGGCAGAAGTAAAGAGCTAATGTTAGGCTAAAAACGAGCTGTTTGCATGACTTCAACATCACCGCCACTAAACTTACAACTTGCAATTATATGGTGTAATTAAAATGTTTAGAACAGTTTGAAAGGGCACGAATATAAAGACAATAAGGCTGTGAAGGCGAACTAGTTAGTAGATAAGTCTTTGTGTTCGCCATGACAACGTTTAATGTCACCTCTGTAGTCCCATTTAGCCACTTGTTACCGACTGCCTTTCCTAAGACACAGAAAAGCTTCAAAATTCACAAGTGAGGTCATTACTGACGTATTACACGCCGTAGAAGAAAAAGAGAACATTTATTAAGCTTGTGTTAGCCACAACCCGTTTTTCATGCATCTAACCAAAAATCCATTCTAAAACCCCGCTGACATCGAGGTGAGGGAACCAGAAGTGCTGAAAATGCTAACATACTGTTGCTGCCACTATTTGAGCCAAGCCTTGCTGAAGTAAAGTGTGTAAGTGCATGCACATACAAAACATTTATACTGTGCAGCAAACCCTCAGTGAAAATAAATTCCTGCGAAGCTGGCAGCTGTTTTCAGCAAAAAAAAGTTAGACAAACCCACTATACACCACCTGCTTATAACAAACGGCAGACAGACACTGTTAGCAACTAACTGGTGAACATGGTGGAAAATTGAGCTGCTAAAGAGACAGATATTTCCCTAAGGAGTTGGTAGAGACCAAAAACAGCTAAAAGAGAGTAAATATTGGACATTTAAACATTCGGTAGTCAGAAATGCCTACAAATGAAATAAAATGTTGGATGTGTAAATAAGCAAGCTATGTTAAGTTAAGATTGTGCATAAGATAAAATAAAACTAAAGGTTTTAGTAACACAATGATTCTGTTAAAATTCAATGTGAAACAATATGAGTAGACCTACAAGTATAATTCAATGGAAATAAATATCAAAATAAACAGGTGCGGGCCATAGGTTGAAAAGACCCTGGGGGGGGGGGGGGGGGCAACATACTGGCCAAAGAAAAACTAGATTGGGGGATACAAAGGTGACCAAGACATTGGTTTAGCTAATCGATTCATTTATTTTTGTGGTGAGCACAATAATGACAAGACAACAATGAATGCTATCATATGCATAACAGATGCACATTATGAGATAAAATAAATGTCTGGAAGAATTCAGCAATACAATTTTGAAATCATTGATCATATTTTAGTTGCTTTTTGTGAGTTCATATAAATGTAACTGACTGTGTAAATGAGCACGTATGATATTTTCCCATATCAATCGCGGGTCCCTGAAACAAATTAATTAAAAACACTTAACACTTTATAATTAGTTTATTAAGTTACTGCTGCAAATACAACCTGCTGAGATTATGACATTTATGGTAAATGTTCAGTGCCGTAATCCAATAACCCTTAACCACGCTTTCCGCATATTCTGAAAGGATTTTTCAGGCTAATGTTTATCACACAGACATGAGACCGCAAGACTGTCTGATGAACTGATTTTTGAGGAGGAAAAGACTCTGACTCTGACTAATGGTAAATGCTATGTAGCACAAAGAGAACATCCAGACTACAAACAGGAAAGTCACATGTTGGGTCTGAGCTGACTGTGAAGCTTTCTGAGTGGTTATTTTTTTGCAGGTTCTTCTATTTTATGCAATCATATTTCTATTAACTGCTACAATGTTTTGTTCTTTTTTTTGCCTTTTTTCACCTATACTTCATACTACATTCCAGCTGTCAGAGGAAGGGGAATCTCTCATTGAGTTGTTTCTCCTGAGGTTTATTCTTTCTTCTTCAGTGGTTGTCTTTTTACTGAGTTTTTTCTTGACTTCTTAGAGAGCTTCGACTGGATCGGGAACCATTGCTGTTGTGAGCCTGTGAAGCCCAGTGAGACATTTTATGTGATATTGGGCCGTACAAATAAACTTGACTTGACTCGACTTCACAAGGCTTTTCCTCTGGGTGCTCCAGTTTCCTCCTGCAGTCCAAAGACATGCAGGTCAGGCTGACTGTAGCCTCTGACTTTTCCTCATGTGTGAATATGAGTATGAAAGTGTGTTAGCCTGTGATAGATTGCTGACCTGTCCCGGGTGTTTCCCTGCCTCTTGTCCAGAGCATATAGCCCCATTTTGAGCCTGAATGGAGAAAAAAATCAGCTACAGACAATGGATGGATGGCTGGATGAATGGGGGGTATGACACTAATCGTTGGTGTCCTCCCACTGCTCTGAGGCTGGAGAGATTGAAATCAGCCATGTTTCATGTAGCAGATGGTCAGACATAATGAATGAAGAATATGTGAGCTGGAAAGCAAACAAATTCATTTGGTTTACAATGAAATGACAAAAAACATTCAACTCACCGACTCACTGGTTTGGTTCACAAAACAGGCCTTCATGGGCATTATGGTCTGGACCAACATACCTCACTATTGTTCTGTCACATCATTTACACAGGAGACTTGTCAGGCTACATGCAGCAGCCAGCCTGAACACAGAGCACCACTTTAGTTTTGTTATAATCACAAGTCAGACTCATATGCTGTATTGTATTTACTGAGTTCTCCATACACAACCCTGTCTCCTAAATATATGCAACTAATTTGCACCAGAAAATATGTTTTAAAGGAAACGAAATGTCGACTGTTAGCAACAAGGAAGTGTCGTTAATTATTGTATCCAACAAGTTGCAGTAACGTTTTACTGAACGTATACTGAACCTCATATTGACCTTTCAACAGAGAATTAGACCTATCTGATTAACAAGCTGCTTTCACATTTTTCTTCAGTGTCATGAGAGTGCAGTCCTTGTATAATGTAATACGAGAAATAATGTAGTGGAAAGTTGATTCCACTAAATCCTTGTGTGATGTTTTGAAGTGTAGGCTTAATTATCACTCATATACACAATACACATTCACTGTAGCTTATGTTATTCATTTCAGTTATGTTTCTTTTTGTCATATTAACTACTTTGATTTATTTAAAATGTTATTTCAATTGCGTGTATGTGCATCTCTGTGTGTGCACATATTAACAGAAATTAGTGTTTGGAGGAAACAAAGAGTACAGGAAGGCTTGCAATATCTTCATAAAAAAGAAGTTGATTATTTTACCTGAAAGAAGAATTAGTTGAGTTTTAGACTGCTATAAACCTGTTACATACCTGTTGAAAAAAGCTCAGAATTTATGTAAAACCATATGAACAGCCAGTAAAAGGCAGATAAAATTGTAGTTAGTTAAAGCCTGAATAGAGAAGGCTGGCCTTTGCACAATATACGGTAGCTTTAAGGACACTGAAAGTGGATTTATAAGCTTCAAATATTATCCTTTACATTAATATATCTTATGAAAGGATGAATCATTGTGCTGGCAGCAGAGGCCTGCCCTGAGCACAGGATCAGTCCAGATCAGGAGCTCTCTTTCTGATTCCTGAGGTGTAAAACTACTCTTATAGCCACCATAACTACACCTGCATACTAAAGAGACTCTTTTATTCATTCAAATTACTGTGCAGAGGAATACCGAAATATCACTCACACAGCTCAAATTTGCAGTGAGTGATAAGCTAAATATGCCACCCAAAACATAACTGATTTATCAGTAATCCATTTAACAGGCCAGACAAGATGCAAGGTGGTAGCGGATAGCATGACCAATGAGCCCTGATAAGAAATGAGTGCTCACTCTCAACCTTTATCCTCTTCAGAAAAATCCAAATATGCAGACTCGGTTTATTTAAATTTAGCTGGCATTTTAAATGTGAGGTTCTCACATTCAAACCTGGTCTTATTTCTATTAGGCAAATAAAGAAAAGCCCAGGATCTATGCTATTATAAGGTAAAAAAAAAAAAAACCCAGAAACTCTTGGATTTGGCAATTCCACTTATTCTTTTTTGGACATGCATGTAAATATATACTGGGAGTGCTTCTAAACACTATTCTATCTCTCTGTACTTCCTTATGAGTTGACTTTTATTTAATCCAGTTTATGTAGTGCTCCACCTTGTTATTAGTATTGCATGATGATTCGCATGATCACCAATTGACTATATATATGTTTTTTATATAACCTATGTTTTGAAAGACTGAATAACATCGTAATAATGTCAATGCAATGGAGGAGGATCTGTAGCAGCTGCAGTGAAATCTGACCACACAGTTATTAAGTTACATTTCAGTTAGCAGTCAGTTCATTTGAAAGTCACCTCGTATTTATATTTGCTTGGGTTTTCCAAGCAGCTCCTTTGTGCGCTGCAGCTTGAAATGTTTTTGAGTTTATAGAGGTGTTTGTTCAATGCGTAATGGATTTCTGTGACTCACTGGGCTGTATCACGTATTTGTCTTGCCTCACATTAAGTATCGAAATGTGTCTGACCAGGAATTATGGGGCCACAAACTTTTACTGGTACAAAATTCTAATTTTTAACATTTCTCTCTTGTCATTTATTTAAACTGTTATTGTTTCAGTTGTATTATTACCAGCTTCTGGCTTACTTTATTAATGCAAAATGTGCCCATTACTATCCTATGAGGGCTTGCTTGTGCACTTCTGTTTATTAATGTATAAATGCTCTGTTGTTTGCACATGGGTGTTTTGTGACTGCAGACTTCTGCCATGATCCAGAATGAAATCATTAAACTCACTTCATTTATTCTATTAATATCACAAGCCTTAGAATAACATGAAGTTGAAAAATAGTAAACACAATGTGCAAAAAAAAAAAGATACCCGTATAATGACACAGCAGTGTTGTTGTATTATTAAAAAGGGTGAAACTGACACTTGGAAATCTCAAAAACTCCCATATGTAGTCTGAGCTTTGAAAACAACACAGTTAAGAGTATTATTTACAGGTCGTGAAGCCTGAACACTGAGCATGAATAATATCAACCAACACCATCTGGGGAACTTCAAAGTTTCACATTAGCCAGTAATGAACATTAGTGTTATAAAGAGGGTCACTGAGCAAATCAAACTCACACAGAGTGTTTCTTCATTCGATGCACCCTTTGAGAAAGCAGCAAATGCTGCAATAAACCGGTGAGTGAGTATCAGCTTTATAGCATGTGGATGAAACCACATCCATTACGAACACTGTGGCTGCGGCTCCCCGCCCTGATCTTAAACTGCTGTGACTAGAAATCCAGACAAATGTTTACGCTCCGTACAACACAAGCATATACTTCTGTTTGGACAAAAACAATCCCTGACATAGTAATTAGAGACTCATCCTTTGTTTTTCAGTAATAGTTTTAGTAAGAAAGTGATATGTGTTGGGATGATATGTATAAAGGACACTGAATTTCATCCATACAAATCATCATTAAAATAAAATAAGCTATATCCTTGCTTTAACTTGAATATTTTTCTATATGTTTTGCAAAAACAAACGAACATGCATAAATTCAACATACTGATTTTAACTTTGTTGTTTGTTAGTGAACAGGCAATAAGCTATAACTATCAAAGCTAAGTAATGGTATCTTATATGTCGTTTTTGCACACTGACACATGTCTGCTCTGAGGGTGTACTGCTGCACATCTACACGAGGGGAAAAACAGAAAGAGTCTGTGTTTGTAGAATACTGAGCAGTGTATTTGGACATAATTTACCCTACTGTATTTCAGAATGTTTTTTCTTGAACTAGTTTGGTATCATAACTCTGACAGAAGCCTCTTGTGCAGCAGCAGATGTGTGAAAATAGTCTCCATGTCGTGAGAGCCGAGCAAGAACAAGAACAAACTGGAATGTTTCTAATATGTCGCGTTTGCTTTTCTCTCCTCTCGCTGAGTGCTCTGCAACAACTCAAAACAATGCATTATTTATGTGTATGTGATTTTTTCCCCCTGTCTCTCTATGAAGAACGATGACTTTATGTACAAACGCTTGAGGGTAGTGCCATGTCTTTTAACACTTCTTCTTCACACATGCAAATGGTAGAAATGTAACCGAAAGTACAGAAAATTGTTTGAAAAAAGAAACCAAAAATACCCATAAAGCTAAAGTACACATTATGGCCATTCTCCCAAAAAGGAGGAGTTTCTATACAACAAAGTGTATTTCAAGATTGGTTTTCTTTGGACAGTTGCCTCAAAAAACTGGTGATCTAGGGCCTCAAGATTCACATCATCAGAGACAAGCTTCAGCAAAACAAGCTCTCCGCTGTTGAAGATTGGAAGTGTTTTCACTGATTTCATCCATCATCCAATCCATGCTTCAACTGCAACCTGAAGGATGTAGCATCCATCCTAATGATTGGTTTGGTGTTAGACCCATAGTTGGTCGCAGTGACTGAGGAAATCACGACTGCCAAGCGACCTGAATTTGTCTGCAAAAACCTGCTGTCTACTGTTGAGGGCTCTCAGGAGAAGATCGAGAAAGTTGCATTTTGTGTTAATTGTTTACCTGTGGAAAAGAGGTTCCCCAGCCATCCTGCCAGAGAGGAATCTGGACAGTACGGTACTCAAATGTGTTGAGTCACAACTGTGCTGCGGTATGCGCGAGCAGTGGTTCCACTAAAAACAGGTGCAGGAGGTGCTAGTAACAATGCAATAAGTTGGTAGGAATAAAGCAGCAAGGTGCATCAACAGGATGGGAGCAGGGGATTGACCATAGTATCTCATGTTCTTAGCCCTGATAGGCCAAGCCTCACTTTGTCAAGTTCATGATTCAGTCCGTTTATATTGTCTTCCTCTGCCTCTCCAACTTCTTCTGCTGAGTGACTATTATGCCCTCTGTGCCTCAAAAGAGAAAGGCTGTAAGACATCTTAAGCTCTAAGCGCTAGGAGGAGAGAGTCATCACTGGTGTGACAGCCAGGTGCTGAAGGCGAGATACTCCTACCAGCTTGGCATGACTCCACTTTCATCAGAGCAGGGGAGAAGCCACAGCCGAGAGGGTCAACCAAGCAGTTTAAGACAGACAGTTCAAAGCGTGGCAGTATTTTCAGCTCAAATTCACATTACTGTGACCATGCTTAGTCCAGACAATGTGCTGCTGTCTAAAATATCAGCACAGGTACTTAAAGTGAGCTGACTGTGTCCTAGGAGAACGAGCCAGAGGAGACCCGATGATGAGAAGATGACAGAGTATCAGGGCTTGACGGCACAGCTAGGAGTGATGTACACAGTATGTACTCATCAAGGAAGGTCGCACAGTTGTCTTTCCACAAACCCAGCAGTCTCCTGGCAGGCTTGGATTAACTGAGCAGGCGTGCAGGACACCTCTCCCTGGGGAGGTGGACCACCAAGAGGGAGGTGAGTGCACAGGGCAGTAGCCCAGGGATCTGTTGCACGGATCATTTGTGAAAGTCTCCTGGGGCATCACAGATGTGCACATACTGAGGCACAGGCTGCAGGCAGGGCCTTATTGTGGTTGTGGATTAAGAGGAGTTATCCATAGATTATACATGTTGCCTGGACACATTCCAAGGCCTGATCAGTCCCCCTGTTGTCTAGGGGACAGTGACTGATTTAAAAAGAGCTGATAAGACACTGATCCTCATATAGCATTCCTGATTATGTACTTAACTTAGTGAGCAAATGCTGTACACTGAAAACCAGTTGAATAAACACATGTATAAAGAATTCTGCATTTGAAACTTTATGAAAAGGTCAATTTTTTTTTTTTGTTACGATATACAGATTTTCATAATGTTACACAGTACAAATACTCAAAAACTGTACTTTGGGACATATTTGAGGTACTTTAGGTACATAAAATGTTTATTATCATTACTTACATACATTTTATATAAATGATCTGAAAACCATTAAATATCCATACTCTAATCAACAGTTGAAAATTTCTGTTCATTCAAATTCATAATTGGTTGATAAATGTAATTAGATATAAATATCAATATATTTTGTCTGTCAATGTTTTGGTTCATTGACAAACATGATGTAGGCATACCAATTACTTATGTTTGATCACTGATCATTTATTTTCAGCTGGAATATACAAAAGACCATTCTTTTCCTTACAAAAAATAGATATTACATGATCATGGCCACTAGCCCTTATGTGGTGCATGGGCGGACAAGGCTACACATTCAGTAGCAAATATTCTGTAAACAGAAAAGTCCAACTTCTCTTGAACCAGCTTTTCCACTGCATGCAGCCAAAGCTACAGGCACCTCGAGCTCGACAGTCTGTGTGTCTTTACAATAAAAGACAAGAATCCTCTCAAACCTCTTGCACAGCTTAAAGCAAAACAACAGTCCTCAGAGATGCCAGATACAATGCTAATAAATACATGTTTGTATGTATTTTGTCCTTGAAAGTTGGATGGAGCTGCATTCCTGGGGTTCATAGGAACAATGGCAGATGCTACTGACAGGAACTGATCCTTAACTAAGGTCAGATTCTCTTAAAGTGCTTTTATACTTTAAATTGTAAGGCAAACATCTCCAAAGGCCCCCACACTGAGCTCTGCGTATTCAGACTATGGCACATCAGGAGGTTTTCTGGCCTTGTTCTCTTTACTTCTCTGTACTTTGACTGTGAAATGAGACAATGCCTGTGATGTTAAGAGTTCACGTTGTCAGCTTTGAGTGCTGGAGGGGATTTTCAACCCTATCAAACAAACTGTTAAAGAGCCACAGACCCTTATAGTACTTCTGACTAAATTATTCAACAGATTAAGATTTGATCCTGTTATCACTATCTGTTGCCCCTTTTTTTATCAATGATTGTTGCAAACTGTTGGAGGAGAATGGGGAATTGGCAGAATTACCACAGAGTCACACATAAGAGGAAATTCAATACTTTTACATCAGTAGTTTTACCTCTATACAAGAAACCGTGTAGCGAGCAGTATTTGTTACAGGATATCAGTATTGAAAATAAGTCAGTAAAGAAGCCAAAGAGGCACACTTTTGGGTCAAGATTTGTTGAACACAGTTAAATATCAGACACTGTACTGTGGCTACAGAGAAATTACATGAAAAATAAAAGTCAAGCTTTAAAATACATTCTTGGCCACAGATGAATATCCACACAATAATTCGTCTCGGATGCCAACGCTGTCTGTCTGTCTCTTTTTTTATTTTATTTTTGGGCTAATTTAGCCAAGTCACTCTGAACCAGAGAGACGACAGGTCGAGTGAGGCGGAGGCTGAGGTGAATAACAAAAGGGATTTCTTCAGAATAGAAAACAAAACAACCCGTACACTAATCTGTTAGGATGCTCTGTGCTACAGCAGGGTATTATTCTATGCCCCTCTGGTTGGCGGCGTGTGTGTGTCTGTTAAATGTGATATGGTCTTATGTTGACAAAAGCTAGAAGGTTGGTGTCTCTTGTTTCAGACTTAATTCCACACATTCATTTGTTGTTTTATTCTGTGTCCTTTTTGACACTATACCACTTCTACCACTAATTATTAAAGCATTAAAAAAATATATATATATATTTGTTTGTATTTTAATTATACTCACTCTAATGTTTTCCTACTGGACACAAGATGACAAAAAGTCCATTCTCAGTGTACGCGCACTGGTGACATCGATTTGTGATGTCACAAATCATGCTCATAGGACCCCGCCCCTTAAAATCTGATTTTCAATGAGCGCCAAGAAACTTTCCACTTTCAGCAGATGAATGTGAAAACATCCTTCTAGTGTCAAATTCTACACAGACATTATTCTGAACAGTGAAGCTCAAACATTCGACTGTTGGAACAAGAAGAAAAACTTATTTTTGAGTGGAAAGGGACTTTAAAGATATTTCAGTCTGGACCAAATTTGTGTGCTGACTGACAGATCGACATTCCCATCCACCCAAAGACACTGTGAAAGTAGAGCTACAAGACCAACACAAGTCTGTAATAGCTAGAATGACAAATCTCTTGTTCAAGGCTACTTCACTGATGGGTAATGAGTGAGGGACAAGTGCCACTCATTTACTTCCCCAGAAGCCTGCTTCTCTAACCTTGGGCTATTGCAAGCTTATGTATCAAGCTCCTGCTGGGAGTATTGTACATGCTCAGCATATACGCAGATATTTAGGACACTAAAACACTATGCATACAGACACTAGAAATAGTTTAAAATTCACGTATATTCACTTTCTGATGTTGAATTCAAATCATGGTTGCCATCTTGCTTCTGCTGCTCGAATGTGTCTTCTGTGGCTTTTAGCAAAAAAAGGAAGCAAGAGTGTCACTTACTGAGCATCAGGTGGGTTAAAAGCTTGTGCTGATGTTGATGGCTCAAAGTGACGGATATGGCAGACAGTTTCATTTTGTTTCACCTGCATTAATGTGAAAGGTATGACTGCAGTTCATACACTGACTCAGACTCCAATCCATTAAGGGTAAATCAGGACGCATTAGACCCTTAGATGAAATGTGTTGCACTCAGTTTTAAATTGCTGTTTTTTCCACCCTGAATGCTGTTTTCTACAATAAAAATTCAGGAACATATCTGACATGTAGCTGTAGACACTAATGTGGAGGTAGATGTGGCCAATGACTGCTGTTCTTTATCAAATAAAAGCACATCTATGATTATACATCATAAAAAAGGAAATTCAGGCTACATTGTTACAGTCATCGCCGTCGAGAGCTACAGTTGCAAATGCTTTTAATTTATTTATTCTCTGAGACGTACTGACAGGCAAACCTAGATTCATCCAAAAATGCAGTAAAAGCCGCTGAATTAATAAAGGGCTATGAGCTTTTACCAGAGTTGTGAGAAGAGAAGACTGTTTATTTTAGCTGGCTTCTCAGTCGGCTCACTGCTGCTCTGACAGAACAAGTAGAGCCTGTAAAGTCCCACGGCGACTCCAGTGCATTTTACAGTACATATGTTCCTGCACTGGGCTTGTTTGTTTTTATGAGAGATATGAGTTTTATACCATTGTTGCTGTCTGGAAAAGGTTTTGCAGTGAAGCAATGAATTATAGAACATTTTCAATATATGGAGCCGGTGATAAAAATCTATATTTTTATTTTCATTTTGTTGTTTTCTTTCATCTGCCAACATCAACATCCTCTCTTCCTCCTCTCTCACTCCTCCTTTAGTCATAACTTGTTATTTAAGCAGTAGCGGAAAGAAGACCAGAGCTTAAAATTAAAAGTAGCTGTGACCAGAAATAAAATTATTTTATTTTTTACATTCTATATGACAAAAAGAGAATAGGTTACATAAATGTTGTATTGTAAAGTTCATGTTTAAAGTCATAAAGGTTAAAAATCATAACTTGTCCCATTGCGTACAACATACTGTACAGTTTAATTCATATTAGTGCTATTATCTTAAAGTAGCATATTGAGAATTTTGATAATTCACTGTGACCATAATTGAAACACTGAGACCAGAGGTACACTTCTGGTACACCAGAAGTACCAGTTAGCCTGCTAGCTTCCACTACTATCACAATAGCAATGACTCCAATAGATGTTACTTTTAATTCATCTTACACTTGCAGAGTCATTAGCAGCCTGTGTACACTTAGTGATGTGTTTGTCCTACATTATAGAAAGGAAGGGGGCTAGCAAGCATTAGCTGTCTTTAATGAGTGCAGTTGTGGTGACATGTCACTGTAACCTCAGCTGTCCATTGGCTTTGGAGTCATATAGAAAACACTGTAATGACACTTTTTTTTTAAAGTACCGAAACTGTCAGTCAGAAACAAACACTCACGCCCCCTGGAGAATGCTAATGTAGGGGGTGCTGCCACGCTTTTCTTTTACAAGTTTGACCAAGTAAGTGAAAATCAACACCAAGGATATATATGTTGATTTCTTAGCAATAATGACACTATTTTGAGCCCATTTCCCCACTTAATCGACCTTATCAAAACTTATGTAAAGTCTAAAAAAAAAACATTTTCCAAAAGGACCAATTAAACACACTTTTCTTCTTTTATGCAAGCCTTCTCACAGCAGTTCAACCACTCAGATCCCAAACCCTTGCAATCAAAATCCTACTGAGAAACTCACAGACCTTTGAAGTCATTGACAAGGTTTTCACTTTGCAGAGGACAGTCTCTATGTCATCCCTCCCCTCCTCCTGGCAGTATGTCTTCATGCTCTCACAGGGTCAACTCATGGGTATCTCCACCAGTCAGGCCGGCGAACGCCCTGCCTACAATGAGAACTGCAAAAAATCATTTTGATGTTGGGGAGAATAATGCAAACTTAATTACCCTGAGCTAATAACTTCAGGCAATCGAGCCAAACCCAGCTCAGTGTCTCCTTTTTAATTGTGAGGACGGCTAAAACCTTTTCTCTTTCGCTTAGAGGGAGTAGCTCGGCAGAAGTGCCGGTTTCTGCAGCTGCTTTGAACAGGGTGATAAGGGCGCCTTGAATGCAGCATGTAGACTATCTTTCCTGGTTTGTCTCTTCAATGTGAATAATTACACTGAAATTTGAGCAGACCAAAGATAATGTGTCTACGGCTAATCCGATAATTTTCAGTACAGTGTAGAAATCACGGTTCTTAGACACTAAAACAAATGTGCAGTGCAGAGAGTGCAGAACACTTTAGAGGGAAGCCGCTCTCAGAAATCTCCCACTCCAACCCCCGTTTCTGTGCTATGATGTTAACCTTGGCTGAAATAATCATGCATGTGCGTGTGTTCTGACCAGCCGTTTTGATCAAACAACTGGAGTACTTTATTGTTTTCTGCTGAGGAAAGATGTGTGTGGATGCTATCAAAAGGCCAGAATATTTACTGGAATCTTTTGTTGATTAGGTGGATCGCATCTCAAAGGCTGCAAATCAGTCCCTTTGTTTTGCTTTTCAGAGAGACTAAAGGAAGAGGATTAAAGTCATTTTTAGACCCTCGGGCAAAATCTTAAACAAGGTTCACAGAATTAATCAGTGTTTGGCCAAGACAGGGTTGAATCGCTGAAGAAAAAAAAGTCTATTTTATCAGGAAAAACCGCATTGTTCATTAAATAATATGTTTGTGTGTAGTGCTCTAATGTTTTACTGGCTTTTGTTAAAACCTCATTACAGCCTAAGATAACAGGATATGCCATGGTACAGATCTGAGTTAATGTGTTAACAAACCTACATTTATTGGCGTAAAATAAAATAAGATCTTGCTAATTAGCATTTCAGTAATTCTGCCTTTAACACAAGATATGAGCAGAAATACTGCTCATGTGAAAAGCTCAGGAATTTGACAGTTTGACAAGGAAACACTGACAAAAGATGAACTACAGCCGTCAAATATCAAAGATATTATACTAAAGAAAGCTGATAGCCTAAAGTCATCAGCTGCACTGTTAGAAGTCTCTGCCAACAGATCTGATGCAAGTACAATCACATTTCAACTGGTCAAACTGTCATTTTTCTTTCAAAGTTTCAACAACTGACAATCTATTATCTGTCTGTCAGACCCTCTTGCTGCAGACGTTCACCTTCATCAAATGTGGTAATTTGACCAAAAATATATGGGCCATTATTGAGTAGACTAAAGGTCGGGTCAAACTTATTCAGAACCAGTTTATAAGATGTGTTGTCGAACCTGTTGGAAATCCTTCCAATTGTGAATTTCTGTTTATCTTTCCATTTTAAACACGCAGCATGTGTACAATGAGCTGAGGGGGGTTTTCTCTCCCCTCGCTGACATATTGTAGTGACATCTGCAGCTGAGGTGTGATCAAACGTATGTCACTGCCACACACACTGTTGGAAAAATGTGTTATTTTCCAAACTTGGATCGACTACCAGGCTGAATCTATACATATACATGTTCATTTCATATTTCTGTTGCTTTCAACCTGCTTGCTCATTTGAAATGGTGTTGAACTTTTAAGAAAAATTATACACACAGATATATTTTTGAACCGATATTTGGTGGCAGGCTTTACTTCTTTCCACTTGAATAGGCCCAGTCACACCCGCCGCCCCCCCGCCACCTGACACTGACCCCTAACCTCTCCTGTCACTGCATCTGTGAAAGTCTGCCCTTGTGCGTGTGCAATGTGTGGGGTGATGTTAAAGGACTAGCTTGAGAAATATGCCTAGTCACTTTCTTGCTGAGAGTTAGATGAGAAGGCTGATGCACTCTCATGTCTGCTTGCTAAATATATGGCTAGCCAGTAGCTGGTTCACTTGGCTTAGCGTAAAGAAACAGGGGGATACAGCTTGCCTGGCTCAGTCTACAGGGAACACAATTAAAAATCTAGTTAAATCTCTTTCTATTCTTAGTGCTAAGGTAAGCTTAGAGTGGTATCAATCTTCTAAGACTTAGAAACAGAATAAGCATATTTAATACAAAGTCTTTTTGCCCTTGTTGAGCCTGTTTTCAGCCTCTTGGACCCCTAGTAACACCATATCACATGTCTGTTTTGTACTAAACTGAATATAACTTCTCCACTCATTGCAATTCTCTTTACAGTTATTTAACTATCCATTTATTTATGGCTTACATTTACTCTTTACATTGCAATTAAACAAGCTGTATTTTAACTTTATTTGTATTAAAAATGATGCATATGATAATAATGATATTTCAGTCCCAGTGATAATGATAATTCCTGAACTGACCCACAGCTTTTTCATGCAGGAGCAAACACATTAAATGGAGGCTGCTTTGACTAATGTCACTGTGCATGGTGTAATCTGTGTGTAAATGTGCAGTGGATGCAGGCTGCAAATTTACAAAAACACAATAAAGAGGGTGGGAAGACAGAAAAGGGCCAATATTTTAATCATCTTTTTGTGGAGCAGTGCTGGTCACTCCTGTGCAGATGGACAGTTGGCTGTGAGACTGGAGTGGTAGGGCAGTTACATGGATGGATTCACAGAATCATGCAGAGTTTGAGGATGTCAGAGACAAGTGCTGCTGTTAGTGGTAAAAAAAAGCAAGAATTATGATGTGACTGTTCAGCCTGAGGTCACACTGCTGCAA
>NW_023339696.1:15749142-15752342 GCF_004916995.1 Morone saxatilis | reverse complement strand
TGTCAGGTTTATAGGGATTTTTCTTCCTTTTTTGTGTTTTCATTGAAACATATGAGTAAAAATGATTGAAGCCTTTTTGTACCAGTAGATATCTGTGTTGGGGATGATAGTGTATTGAGATGATTACATATACAGTATGTGACATATGATTACAGAAGCAAGAATTAAATCATAAGAAATTTACTGTTTTGTTAACTTGAGTATGAATATAATCAAGCTTGGGGAGTAACAGATTACATGTAACTGAGTTATCAGGATACAAAAAAACAATTGTAATGCATCACAGTTACAGAAAAATACATAGTCAGATTACAGTTACATTTAGTAAAAATTATTTAGCAGGATTACATTTTTAACACACATCAGTTTTTCTATAAAAATACACTACACATTTTTAATGTTTTAAGTTTTTCCATTCCCACTTTGTTTTAAGGTTACATTGTTCTGTTGTCTCATAGAAAACACTAAAGTCATCAAGTTACGTTACTTTAATTTGTGAAACTTGGATTAGGTTACTGACTACACTTTTTGACAAGTAATTAGTAATTGCATTGGATAAAAATTTTATATGCATGAATGAATATGATGCATGAATGAAAGAGTTTTAATCCTTCACACATGTCACATTACAGTATAGGCTCTCCTTTGTGTATATTAGCAGTAATAGTTAAAGGAATAGTTATATTCCCTTAACATTTAGAAAAACACCTGTCTTTGCTTCCGTGCCAAGAGTTATGTAGCCTGCCTGGCTGTTTCTCCATTTCCAGTCTCTATGCTATGCTAGGCTAAGAGACATGAGAGTTGTATAAATATAAATACATATAAAGTCATGTCATCTAACGCTTGAAGAAAGCCAATAAACATATGTACCAAAATGTTGTAATATTCCTTTACATTGTAGGCTAATGGTGAGTTATTTGGAAATCTACTAAATGTTAAAAATGAGGTAATCCTCTTTAGCAACATTGTGCTCCACATTCACATTTACACAGGTAAATATGGTATGGCAACACACCTGCTGGTGCACTCAAAAGCACCTCGCCTTTGCAGTGTTAATGCATGAATATTTTCTCAACGTCCTGTCACCTGTTGCCCCCACCTCAAGACTAACACCTCCAGATTCTGTGCCAGAACGGACAAATATAAACAAAGCATGATTCACTGTGCAAGTTTGGCAACACTGAATAGAAACAGTGTCTGGAGGGTGGGCTGGGACAAAGAGTATTTAAATTTGACAAAATGTACTGTAACACATAGACTGTATTGACACCGAGTCAGCTTCTAGAGGATAATAAATAGTACACCTCCTGCAGAAATTTCTATAGATTCAAACAGCTTGTTCAATAACCTCCAGAAGGACTGTTTTCATAATTTATAGCTCTGTATTGACTGAACAAACTGATTCGAACCAATTCATAGCTGTTAATTAAAGAGCATCTTCCCAATGTTTTTTCATTTTGTGGCAGAGACATTAATATCTTTAATTTATCTATATCATACACACCTGAAACATGCCTTAACATATATATCAGTGTAGTAGTATATTACACACACATCACTGAGTAAATACCAATTTGCAATAACTAGATTTTGCAGACTGCTGCTAGCAACAACTGGCTGCATAAAATAAATCTGCATCCTTATTCATGATGGTCACGTTGATTAATGACATGCTACAGATTCAATTCTTAGCCATTTAAGGTTGCTGGTGATAATCCTCTAACATAATTTTACACACATTGCAAAAAGAATAAATTAATCAATAAGGAAATAAATCTTAAATTAACAGACTCCTATTAACAAGATTCTGTTCATTTACAATTAAGTGAATCCCATTATCTATTCCCCCCATTCACTTTACTCTGTGTCCAGGGCAGAAAACGATTTCACCTCTCTGATGGCAAGCCCTTACGCTTAGTGTTATTGCACTCAGGAGGACTTGCACAGCACAGGAAAAGAATATATAGTGGAGCCATTAATTTGCCATCTCCAGAAAAGGGCATCAGTGATCTGTGAAATCACTTTGTTCGTTTGAGATGGTTGCACTTTCTGTTCATTTACGTCTGATAATGACTTAGATTATGTGAATCTCCCCGTCTGCCTGTCTCTTTTTTGGCATCTGCAGTATGTCAGACTGGAACATTCCCATGCCCTCGCTGTCTGTCTAATTCTGCTCCTGACAAAAGCTTAAACAGCCTCAGCGTTAAAGTAATCAAAAGAACATATTGGACAATGGGAGCTGAGACACTCCCTCTGCTGAATGAGCCACAGTTTTGTTTGCTGTGATCCATGAAATAATCTGTCAATGGGATAGGAAACGTGAAGCACTCCCATCGATTCTATTTTTTATTGTCAGTGTTCAGTTCTGCTCATGTGGTTTTATTGCACCATGGGAAGTCTCTGGCACTGTTCTGCCATCTATTGTTTCTCAACTTCTGTTCTGTGTGGGAAGCTGTAGATTCCTGTACAGTAACTACTCTCTTACTGCAGGATTCTAGTTCAGCAGTCGCAAACCTTTTTGGCAAAACCAACGGATCTCCACAGATGCTACCTGGGCTCGAAATTATAATTAGTAAAATGTAATTACACTTTTACAGCATCAAACCCACTAGTGCTCATAAAATGATGCCAATATACTGTGTGAAATCACCAGAAATATTATGCTATAAGCAGTTTAATCAGAATGCTTGTTAACAAGCTGTTCACCATGTCCTTATGTTTGCACTGCAACTTTTCTTAAAGCTGCACTGATCAATATTTTGGCTCTTTCTTTTGGTTTTACTGTTTGCCACTTTTGACACAATTTTAATTTTAATTTAATCCAGCCATAACGAATACACCCAAGCAGAAATGTTGTGTTTACAATATGCTCTGCTTCTCCCAAGTAAACAAAAAAAAAGCCTACTGCTCTAAATAAAAGAAGAAAACACAAACAGAATATTACCAGGTTTTACTCATGTGTACAAGACTAGATTGTAGACATTTATCTTCAAATTTAGACTCCAAGTTATTCAATTCAATTCAATTAAATTGTATTTGTATAGCTCCAGTTCATAACAGAAGTTATCTCAGGACACTTTTCAAATAGAGCAGGTCTAGACCGAACTCCTTATAACATTTACAGAGACCCAACAGTACCACCATGAGCAAGCACTTGGCGACGGGGGCAAGGAAAAACTGCCTTTTAACGGGCAGAAACC
>NW_023339696.1:15734044-15749117 GCF_004916995.1 Morone saxatilis | reverse complement strand
GAAACTCGGACAGCTTCGGCTGCTATTGGGACTATGAATTGTCACTGCAGGCTATCAACCAAATTGTTTCTAACAAAGTTCATGAGGACCCAAACAACAGAAGCAAGGGAAAATAGAAACACTAATTTTACAGGACTGGTGTTAAAAAACGCTTCGGATTGAAAAGGCTCAAGTTCTTAATACAAGTTTTTGAAAACGATGAGAGGCCGTTTTGATGTAAAAAAAATCATACTTTTTTCTCATTAGCAAAATTGCTTACGGATACGCATGGAGGATGGGTTGACCAAACCAGGTTGGTGATTGTTGAAAGACAGTTGTGAGGGTGGGTTTAACAGGTTATCTTCTAAGGTAAAATCACTTAATGTAGTCTAGAAGATCGGTTGTTCGTAGCATTGTTTTGGTCTGAGGATGCTAGTGCTCTGTTGCAATAAAGTGGCAAGCTGCAGCGTTCTGAATTAATTGAGGTGTCTTAATGAACTTATTGGGGCAAAAGTTATGAAAGTCTGAAATACAGTTTTCTGATGTAGGGGCTTTTAGTGGAGGGATGTAACCCCGGATTGCTGGGAGGACATTTACAGTGAGAACAGTATCCCACTATTTAATGTCTACTTTTAATTAAGTGAAATATTTGTACTTACTCCATCAGTGCCAAAGCTTTAATGTCACCAGTAGTTCCACTTCACTGCAAATTGGGGAAAACACTTTTCATCTCATTTCAGCTAATTCAAAAGAAATAAAATATATTTAATTCAGTTGATTCCAAACATCCGTGAGCTCCTAGGGGAAAGAAAATAGCTAAGCCATAAATAGTTAGAAAGCTTCTTCCAAACACTGTTTACCTCCAAACACTGCATTTCTTTCAGCATCATATTCAACTCTAAAAGCATATTTTTACTCCTAAGCACACATGTGATTTAGTAGCAGTTTTGCTTGCTTTCATGTTGGAACAGTAGGGCAAAAGGTCACACCTGTTGAACCATGCTTTTCCATCCTAGTCCCTCAGAGTACCACTTAGGTAGATCTTTTCCTTTCCTCCATCACCACTTCCTCAAAAAGAAATATGATGAGGGAGGGATGAGAAAGAGGTGTAGAGGTGAGGGAAAAGGGAGGCAGTTTGGGACAGTTTAGTTGCTACTCCATCATCAAAAATGGACATCTGTTATTGATTAAGTTGCCCTCCCGTAACTGAACCAACATCGTATTCAGATTCCACATTCACTGCCATCGGCAGGACGGCAAAACCTGGTAATTAGCACAGGCTATTCAGCAGCTTTAAGACACTTATGTGGATTTATCTTTTTCCTCAGCCTGAATATTATTTTAATAGGCCTAATTTCAACAAGAGGTCATTAAATTTCATCATAAAATAATCATAAGTATTTAGTCAAGTTAATTATTAGTTCATCTAAATTTAATGTTAAATAATCTTAATTTAACTTGATTTTAAGTCAGTCTCAGTTTTTGTTTTAAATTTATTTAAATTTATTAATTTTACTCATTTAAGATTAAGTCATCTTAATTCAACTTTTAATTGTGACTAATCTAAACTACCCTAAATTGCAACATAATACTATATATATTGATCTAAACTGATCTGATCAGATCTCAACACATTTTTATGCCCTGCAGAGGAAAAAATACACATATACACGTAGCTCATTTTTTATTGAGGGGATAGCTAACGTTGTTGTTGAATGAGTTGTGTGCATTATTACACATGGTAGGTATACTTGGATTAAGACCATAGTTGCGTACTTATAGCCTACCTCTGCGTTCAACCTAGGCTTTATTATGGTGAAGAAACTGATGAGGATGACATGAAGTTAATGTTGATTTTATAGTTTTGTCCTTAATTGTCAGTGTGTGTCAGTTGGTGATGCTCACTGCATCCATGTGTAAGAATATGTGGGTGGGTTTATTTTATTTTTTTTTCATATTCTTTTTTTCTCTCTTTATGGCAACTCCAATTTTTAGTAGTTTACCGTACTTTTGAAAATGCAGTATAAAAGGTCATAAAGTCCTACCTGGTTTCCCATCCAATTAACTTAATCTTATTTTAATTTAATTTAATCTTGACCTAATCTTTACTGAACTGTAATCCTTAGTCCACAATCTATTTTGTACAGTTAGGTAATAATAATGAGCTGGGATTGGCAAATAAGTTTGTAAGATCCACGGTTGCAAACTGCTACTAGAGCCTATGATGCTGTACTCGTCTTTAAATTATTTATTTCTTTATTTTTGCAAAAAATACATTATTGGACTGCAACTGTGATTGAGGGACAATTTGTATACTAATGATTTTAAACAATATAGCAAACAAGGATTTTGTGAAAAAAGGATATTGATATGAAATAGGTTGTTTCTTGCTATACCAACTGCAGTTACAATAATGTAACATATATCTAAATCTATAAAGCTATGGTATGTGTTGGTCAGCAGTGATGTAAAGAATACACATTTTAATACATGTGTGATAACTTCACACATACTAAGCTTTTTCTGTTTGTGGAACAGAAGAAACTCATCAAAATGTACACGACTAAGATCTGCAGCTCACAATAAAAGAATTATTCCTTTTTTCAGTGTACTGTTGTTGGCTCAGGCTGAAAGAAACCCAATTAACCCGAGTTAGAGACAGAGCAACACTTCCAGCAGTACCCTTCTACAACACTCAGGAGATCACTCTCTACTATTAAAGTGAATACACTCAGAAGCACCGCACTTTTCTAATTGAAACCTTTGGGACTGACTTTTGTGCTTTCGAAAAAGCGTATAAATGTTAGGGAAGAGACAAAGAGCTCAAAAGATCAGGGCCCTCCATGGTGAAAAACAATATGTACTGGGAAGGAAAAATGTGTCAGACACACTGACTAACAAATATATGTTTCCACACTTGATGGAGTTTTTGGAAAATTGGTGCTAGATTAGAGATGTATATAATATCATCACACTTCACCAGAACATTTTTACATGCAAAATCTTTGCTAGTACATAACTCATACATTGATTTCAACTTTACTCAAATGACTCAATTTAGTCACTTCAAACTAATCATCACATCACTTATGCTGTCCAAACACACACACACACACACACACACTCATTCTTGCACACACAGCATCAAGGGATAAAGCAAAAGAACATTTGTCAAATTAAGTGAAACCTGTGCTATTGATTTCTTCTAACCAAGGTAAATGAAAGAGAATTAATTAAAGAGGATTAATGGATAAATGAGAACGAGGCAGAAACATTTCCTCTGGCGCTATTAATGACCCACAAGGCAGATGAGAGCCCCGGTTCATTTTGTCACCACAGCACGACAGCCAGCAAACACCGTCTTCAGCTCTAGGAAGGACCAGCTATAACTCAGGCTTGGTCCTTAACAGCAGGTAGTCATAAATAATTAGCACAATTTCCACAGCAGCCAGAGTAGTTTCATGCATCAAACATGAAATCACAAGTCAATTGTAATTGTAATTCAAATAATATTCACATCTAAAGGTGACTAGAAGAAGTATTGAGATCATTCCCTTAAGTAAAAGTACCAAGAATAAAATGAAGTAGTAGTCCTTAAGCACAGAAGTATTGTCATCAAAATGTACTTAACATAACAAAGGTAAAAGTATTCATGGATGCAGAAAAAGTACCCCTGCAAGTGATATATTATTACTGAATAAGGTCAATAACATAATTATATATTGCAATTTTAAAGTAATACTAAAGCATGTAGCATTTTACTGTTGAGGCTGGTTGAAGTGCACTTCAAGCTAGTATGTATATGTATGTTATATGTTTAGTTCACAAGATTAATCTGAGGGTTTGTGATATGATTAGCAGGTAAAAAATCAGTTCCACTTGACCAATCCAATTCTATTCATTTACATGAAAGCATTTGAGAAGTTTAGAGGGAAAATCTTTGGGACTGCCAACAACACAAACGTAAGAAGGGGCCCTCAAGTAGGCACAGCTTTTTTTGTAATGGGAACCACTAGTGTAATTGCATTTTATAAGCTTATCATATGTATTTCTTTTATGTAAAATCATACTATGAGATCTGAAGTAGTGGAGCAGAAGTGTAGTGTTGGAAAATGGAAGTATACTTCTACCACTCAACATGACTGGAGTTGTCACACTGCTGAATGATAAATTATGTGCTTGAATGATAAAATAAAAAATAAAAAAATATATTAACAGTAAAAGCAGTACTGTACACGTGTATGAAATGAAATGAGACATTCAGTAAAATGACTGGCCGTGTTGAATTTAATGGTAGTGCAGAAATAAGGATAGAAGCTGTAATTATTTTATACAATGTGGCAAGGCACACAGTGTTAATAACATATAATCTCAGCTCTCTAAAATCAAGGTTCATCCTCCAAAGGCAGTCTTTTGACTGTAGGACTAATCCACTAAAACCTTTTACGCCCTTCAGCAGAAGTAAAAAAGAAACACAAAATGTTACTGTATCTGCAAAGATGCAATTTGAGTCCCGCATGTATTTTTTATATTAAACTCTGAAATAACTCTTCAGTAAATTCAAACTCCTTAATGGAGGAGCCTGTTGGATTGTTAAAGCCCTCTGAGAGTCTAAAACCTTGTTAGCCTTCTATATGAGTCAAATATACTACCAGATTTTCTCCAGAATACAAGAGCCTTTGATTGGCCTTTGTTAGTGTTCACATCCAGCACACAGATCAATGTTTATTGCAGCTTTAAAGCTGAGCGTGTTATGTTCAAACAAACACTGCAGAAAAATCCCAGGATCACTTAAAAAAGCTGTCAAACTTCAGATTTGTTACAGCTACACTTTCAAACGCATTTAGCTTACTAACTTCGCAAAGTTGAGACTCTCAAAAAGTCATATCTTCCAACAAAGTTAGTTACTGAAGAAGCAATTATTACAGCCACATTTGAAATAGATTTCATGTTATAATAGGAAATTCTGGATTTGTTAGAACAGTATAGTTGTTCAAACACTCAGTTCTTCTTTAATTGACCGGTCAAAAAAATATGTGGTGAGCTTCAAAATCTGAATTCACATGATGTACATTAAACTCCCAGCAGTCTGAAAAGTTACACATTTTGTGTACCCAGTTTAAACATACAGCATGGCTCCGTGGCAAGCTGTGCTCTAAATCATTTCCCAGCATATGAGGAAGTAAAAAAAGGAGAAAGAAAGAAAGAAAATCAATGGAGGCTTCAGCAAAATGAATTTCGCTGTCCAGAGTTGAAAATCTTCGAGCTCAAGATCCATTGCTTCAGCACAACTACATCAACTTGTTGTGCTTGAAGCAGTGGATGTGGAGACCTTGAGGTTTGTGGTGGAAGTCATTCAACACGCCACAAATAAAAGGAAACTGTTGGCTGGCTCCAATATTCTACAGTTTCTTTTGTAATCACTTTAACAAAAATTTAAAACATTTTGGGAAATATGCTATTTACTTTCTTGCCGAGTAGTGAAGAGAAGATTGATACCACTCTCGCGTCTGTACGGCAAATATGGAGCCAGCAGCCAGTTAGCTAAACCAAGCTAATGGGTTTATCATAGTTTAGCTAATCAGCAAACATCAAAACAAAGAAATGTGAGAAACAAAAACAAAAACAAGCAAGATAACATGTTAATTAGTGAGCTTTAGTTACGTTGGACATAGCTAGGCTAGCTGTATCTCCCTGTTCCAGTCTTTATACTAAATTAAGCTAATGACATAAGAGGTTACTCAACTCTAGGAAGAACATTTTTTGGTTTCTCTCACAGCATTTTCTGTGCAGGTCTGCCCTTTAAAAATGACACAAAGGTCATTATTGTCTGGTAGACATTACATTTTGGTAAAATTGAAGGTTTGCAGCTTTTTATTTAGATTTGTTGTCTCTAACTCGGGTTAAAATTGAAAGTCCTAAATCTTTCCCTATAAATGAATGTGAGCGTATAAAATAAATTAAAGAAAAGTTCCTGGGGTGATGGTGCTGTAATATACTCTACTATCAGTCCTTTTACTTGTCATTACTGTATTTTTCTATTCGGGCTACAGTACAATCCTGTTTAATATTTCCCCCATTGTCATTGTCTGAAATCTTGAAGTTATTAGCTCACTGTGGAATAGCTACTGTCAATAGCTCTGTCAAATTCCCCATTGTCAGTGCACACCAAATTACAGTGATAAGGAAAAAAAAGAACATGGGCAATAGGAAGGAGAGGGGAATGTGTGCCTCATTTCAGTGGGAATTAAGTGGCCTAGGACAGTGTAGATTAACTGTCTTACTTGGCACTCAGGCAGACAGTTCTCGGGTGTTCCCCTGCTTTCAATTTGTCACCCAAAATGCAAGACGCTCCTCTCATGCTTGTTGCATTTCCATAAATTTACAATTCATTTGTGCGTGCCGATTTTGACGGAAGCGCTAAGACAGCGGTACTTTAACCGGTCATTATTTATTTGTTCTCATTCGTGTGATTTAAAGGTCGGACCAGAGGGTAATTAGGCTGAGTCAGCTTCCAGTCATGCCAATAGTGAGGAGGCCTATTGATTTACAGTAGATAACCATCTTTAAGAGAGCGAAGGCAGCAGAGTGGTTTGTGCTCTCGAATATTCCCTCAAATATATGTGTTAATTGCTAAATTCAATGGTCATTCTCTAGTGTCATTATAAATGGTTTGCACCTCAACTCATATTTGACATTATAGAATATAATTTTAGTATAACATGTTTAATGGACAAGTCAATGCATAATATGTCATATAAACTAATAGCTCATTTCTAAACTAGATTAAAGGGTCTTTAGAACCAAGTACAGTCAAACAAAAAAGGCTGGTGCAAAATGTTTTGGTCTCTATAGCTAATTTCCTGATTCAAAACAACTTTACGGGGGTTCGATTGTTTGCATAACTAACCTGTTTAATTTATACCAAGACTTAAAATTATGCATAATTAAGGGCATGTCTGCTTTCAGATTAGGGTCCATTTAAAAGCTGTTTTGGAAGCTTTCAGTCATATCACATCATCTCAGTTTGCTCAGTTGTCAAATAACTGTTGATTCAAAGTACTAATTAGACCTTGAGATGACATTGTTCTCTCAAAATGTTGTTTCCATGGACTTCGAAATTAAACCTTTGAGCCAACATGGACAACAAAGCTAGCCTGATCACTTCATTCATTCATTCTATTCTTTTTGAATCACTGAACAAATTTTGTTATACAATGTCATTGAACGCTCTGGAATGGTGACTAAATGGACCTTGAGGTGAAGCTGTATGGTCAGCTGCTATTTCCAAGGTCAAGAAGGAAATTTGAAACATGTCATTTCCCTTGTAGTGAAGTTACACTGCCAGAACCTTGAGCCCCAAACTACAACAGTGTAGTGCTTAACAGTATCTCCATTTAATGTTCATGTCCAAGCCTGGCTGATGGTTACACTATTGGCTCTCCACTCTATGAACCCAGCTAGTGCTACTTTATCTGCTCTATTGTATCAATGCGGGATCCATCCAAGAAACACTTATTCCCACTCACCGACTCATGGAGTTGAAAGTGCTGTTGGAAGTGAGGATACAACGGGTAATGGCTAAAAATATATCTCTGTGTACGTGTAGTATATGTGTGTAATCATGTGTGTGTTTGTATTTGTTTCTAACAATGTGGGTGTGGGAATTCAACACTTTCTACTGATTGTGTTTAGGCAACACTGAGTAACTGTGTGTGTGTGGGGTGGGGTAATTGTTAAAGTTGATCTTTTAAATTTAGAAGTATGAAATAAATTGACGTCAAAACATTGTGTACCCATTGTTACAGAAATTCTTCTCCTGAGGGTGGAGGTGGTTGGAAAACAATCATTTGGCAGTACAACCTTGGCTTCTAAATGCAGTTTTCTTTGAATGGAGTGCTCCCTCTCTGCTGTTTATAAGACAGTAAAGTTTGAAATAAACTCATCCTCTGTGCCAGGAGGATTTCCTGTCAGTGACCATAGATGGGTTTCCCAGCGATGCCATTCTGAGTCATGTGTGCAGACAGGGGGCAGAAAACAGCAGTGGGGGAGCTATGATAAGGTGAGTTAAAGAGGAGTCGTGGTGCAGTAAACTTCAGTGTGAAGTAGAATGTTCTCTATCCCAAGAGGGAACATCCCTTTCAGCACACAGTACATAATTATACACCCGGTGATTTATAAGCACACAGACTCTCTGGGCTTCAGATAGGTGTATAAATTGGCCACTTGGACTATCACTTACCCATTTTCAAGTGCAGAAAATTGAATTGGGCCGACTGGGCTGGCACCCATGGGCCTCCAGCTGTATGGTTTTCAAATTAATACACCGACAGTGTGGTTAACTCCTGTTGAGAAACTCCCATCCCCAAAGAAGGAATCAATGGGACTGTGCAAGTTATGTCAACTACTGCACCCTAATTAGCAACTCATTTTTTCTAATCCAGTGAGTTTTAAGAACACACTGGCCAGTCACAAATTGTGTGGGAGATTGCTTGTTTTCCAAATTGGGATGTATAAATATTTAACTAATTACCTAGATGACTCAGGAGTGTCTCAGTTTCTTGTCTTATAAATACGTTGGATAATTCAGCTCAGAAAAAGGTGAGGGAAAAAACATCTGTTTTAAGGTAACAGCTTACTTTGTTACTGTGTGAGCAATAGTTTTTGATGCTCTGTGATCGGTGCTTTGCTCATCAGTAGGTGTAGGATTGGGTGTGTAAGAGTGCAACTTGGTGACAGCTGCCACTTAGTAGTAATTCAGGTTTTATAAAATTGACAGACTGGTGGCTCTGGACAGAGAATGCATCACTTTGTTTTCATTTTTCTAAGAGGAAAAAACCCTCTCAAACAGATATAAGACAGTCAGTGATTCACATTTGTAGAGTCTCTTCAGATGGTTCCCTACAGCTGATGAATAATGTTGTTTATTAAATCCCGTCTTGGCACAGTTACATAAAAGTGAAACTTTGCATAGATTGCAGGCATCTAAAACTACAGTGCTCTGCTTAAAACAGCAGTGTGTGTCACATTTTGCTGGCAAACATTTGGAGTTTCATTTGGACTATCAAAGTTGATGGTATGGGATTCCTATGTCTAGTCTGGGTCACCTGGGCACAGAATCTGTGCACAGCAGTGCGTAAGATAGATAATTCGGTGGAAACTAGCTGTGTAGTTGCTAATTGCAATGTCCTTGTTTCATCTTCCCATTTCAAGTGTGTAGGTTAAACTATGGTGGCCGCGAACCTTACGAAAAATGTGAAAGCCCCTATCTGGAGCGTGTTTGGTTCGTCCGTTCAGAGGACTGGCTCCCTCTGTTGATAAAAATGGCTTATTCTAAGGTAACAAAAACACAACAATTCTTATTTGTTTCTAATGTAGTGTATGCAGGGTGTGAACAAAAATATGACACAAATAGCCTCCTTTATTGATTTAGTAAGGACAGTGTATTTTATTTTTCAACGATCCTGTACTATACAGGATGGGTGGCAACCCTAGGTTGCCTTCCTGAGTTGTAATGAGATCTCGCCCTTACTGGGACACTATAGGAATCAAGACATTTATAATCACATACATGAAATGTATTTACACACAGTGCGTTTGGTGAATAAAACTAAAAGTAAACCTAACTTTAATTTTTTTATTTGTTTGTAAACTCCACAGGGCACCTTTAATTTGACTAAACAGAACCAGTCTAATTTGGGAATAATTCCTCGTCTTTTTTGCAGCTCTAAATGATGATGTAAAGTGCAAGAGAGAATATTCTTTTGCATAAAAATCTTGTGTAACTTTGATTTAAAGTAGTAAGAGTCTTATCTAAGAAGGTCAGTACTGTATAACAAGAGCACAACTACTTACGGGACATTGGTAATTGTTAGAATTAAAAAGAATCCTGATTTTCTTCTTTGAAGTTCTGCCTTTATATTATCATTTAAGGTGTCTTAAAGGTCCAGTGTGCAGGATACGGGATATA
The DNA here is from genome assembly GCF_004916995.1 of Morone saxatilis. Lineage (NCBI taxonomy): Eukaryota > Metazoa > Chordata > Actinopteri > Moronidae > Morone > Morone saxatilis. Next base: position 15,739,168 of record NW_023339696.1, on the reverse strand, counting down.
GCGGTGTAGTTTCAGATTACAAACCCCTCGCCTCACCCTCCTGCTGACCCTATCTTAAAAAAAAATAACATAGACAATTAATTACAATGTTTCTCTAGTTGGTTTATAAACCCACATTGACATTTGTAAGAATAATACGTCCTCTTGCATCAAAATATTTTCATGTATTGTCATCATGCGTTCATTATCAGCCTATTTGTTCATTTCATCAAACAACATGCAATGAGGAAAACATTTAGACAAGATAATATACGCTTTTTTTGATGAGAGACGTCATGCAACAGCTATATGAAAAGCTTAAAAATCTTTTTCTCGAATATTTTTCTGTTTTCCACTCTTGGATGTCTGAAAAAGGACCAAAAAACATCATAATGAGACTAAAATGTGGCAGTGTCCTATCATTATTCTGACACGGCAGAACCAGTATTGCCAGCATCCTACTGTGAGAACTGAGCAGTTTGCCAAAACACAGCGATGACTGACGAGCTTACAATGGAAGCTTGATTTGTGTCCCCTGAAGAATGCAACATGCCAGGACACCATCCTGCAGTAAACACTTGTACAATGTCATCACACATGTCATGAATACATCTATCACAGCCACTCATCTGTCCAGAAGACTAACAACAATTGTTAGAAAGAAACAAACACATTTCTTCAAAATAGAAACAGAAATGTACAATTAAATAATAATAATAATAAAATATATAATTTTAAACCATCTTAACTATTTTATTCAGCGATGGCTATTTAATTTCTTAGTTAGTAGGGGTACTTTAAAATTCTCATGTTAACTCACTCTCATATTTCAGTCTATATTTAATTTTAATAGACACACTTTCTTTTTTCAAGGTTGACAAAACAGAAGAAATTCTTCAATAGCACTTCATGTGCTACACGTTTTTATGTTTTTACAAAACCATAATATGTAACTCTGGACATTCATTATGATTCTCTTTCAAACTGTATCCACGTAGCTTGCACACTAACACTATTAGTCACAAGAGAAGAGGCTTGAAAGTTTGTTTTTAACATCATGCTAATTCTGCAGAGTACAGGAGAGATATGCTTTGGCTTTTTTCTACTTCATTTATTCATGACATTGTCGGTGAAAAGCCTCACTCTTACTGCTCTGGTCTTTGATAGAATCACAGAGATATTCGACATGTAGCGTGCATGTGCAGAGTTTAGATCTCAAAAGCATTTTATGATAAACTGTTTACAATTTGGATAGCTCATTAGATGGGGATTGTGTCAGGGAGTGATTAATTATGCCAGACTGTAAGACTTCTGTTTGTGTCAAGTTGATGTATATTCTGTTTTTTTATCCTAATGAACAGAAGAATTGCAAGCTCTGCACTCGCAACAACAACTGTGATTATGCCTCATCTCAAGGCTGGCACCATTTCAGTAGAGCGCAGATCATTTCCAAGTCTGTTTGCCCTCACACAGGGGAGACATCCTTAATTTTCAACTTTGAAGGAAAACATTATTGGTATAAGGGACATATTTACAAAGACCACCCATTAAAAACTTCAGTCCTCACTCCAAACGCACAAGTAACTATCAAATCTGTACAGTATGAAGCTGGACCAACTGCCGGTACCCCTAAAGGTAACCAGTTAACACGTTATATCTCTGTTTAATCCCTTCAAAAAACTGAAGGGTAACAACAACAATGTAATGTTTTACAGGGAGTTATGTACCAGACTATTTCTTGGCCGGTAGCCGTTGCCAGGCAACCAGTTACTGTTCCCAGCCAAAAAATAGGCAAATTGTTGTTTTTATACTTTGGTTTCTATGCCTACAGATTTAATAAACCAGATGTTTAATCCATGTTAAGCAACGTGTTAATTAGTGAGCTTTACAGGTGCTGGTTGGTGGATTCTGTTACCAGAAAATGTAATTGAACATAAGCGTATTTCCCACAATGTGGAACATTTGTTTGAAGGTTTTTGGGCACCAAATCCAAATGCTCAAACGTGATATATAAACATCAGGTCAGCTAATTACCTTTTTTCTAAAACTTTGGGGGCTTTTGCCCTTTTTTTTGACAGAGACAGCTGAAGGGGAAAGGGGAGAGAGATGTGAAGAAGGGCAGTAAAGGGCTGCAGATTGGAATCAAGCCCAGACCTCTGCAGTAAGGACCCAGCCTTTGTACGTGTGGTAGAAGTTCTACCAGGTGTAATGATTTAACGTTATGCTCTGCTATATACTATTTATACCATGGCCAGGCAAAATATTTGTTTTTTGTTGATTGGCAGGTGATAGGACACCTATTAGGACACCTAAACATGGATTAGACAGATTACTGATAAACATGAAACAAAACCATCTTTCTCTCTTGGTAAGCGGTCAGGGTACAGTAGACGTGATAATGTCATTGTTAATAACCAGGTTAGTTGTTTCCAGACCTCACTTTGAATTTTAAAATAATGGAGACTGAAGGGGGTAAAATCACATTTATGAATAAACCAAAAACTGAGCCACTTGCTATAATGTGCACTACATAAGTGGTCTTCGCTCAAGGAATAATTTACCCAGTTTTATATAAATTAGATAGATAGATAGATTTTCTTTCACCATATAGTTCAAATATGCTGATATAAGTGATGTGCAACACTGCACCGACTTTGCACAGTCATTAGTGATAGGCTGTGCTCATTAGGAATCTAATTTGTTGCCGTTGTGTTTTGTAGTCAGTGAGCAGACTTTCTGCCAGTAAGCCAAGTTATTGATGAGGGAGTGCCAGGTGGATCCCAGAGGACAGACAGGTAGAGCTGTGCCCATTGTTATTAGAAGAACAATGCAGCATGCAAACAGTAAAAAAAAAGTCTAATTTTAACACTGCTCATACTGCTGTTCCTACCACCAGAAATAAGTCAAGATTTCTAAGGTTATTGAATACATTTAAAGTAAAGAAAAAGGGAACATTAGAAGATATTTTATACAAAATGATCAAATAATAAAATATCTCAGAATGACAAATGAGGAATCACTTTTAATACCATGAGCCTATAATAACAGTTAAAGTAGAGTGAGTAATTGTTAATATTAATGCTGAGTGATCTAACAAGATTAACTGATCAGTTTGACATTAATTGATTTTCCATCAGAGAACCAACCATTTTACAGGAAATGTTCCCCTCGTAAAGGGACTTCTTAAAGAATTCAAGCAGGAACGAGGGTTGTGCTGTTTAATATTTAATAACAGGAAGCAGGTCAGACACCCAACAACAGAGAGATTGCTATCTATTCCAGTGGTTTTCAAACTATGGTACCACTAGAGCTGTCTGACATTCACTTAAAAATATATAATCAATACTATCAAAATATTACAAAATTTCAAACGAAAATACTGAAACTATGAGATTGCTGAAATGTATTTTTAAATAAGTTTTGCTTTTTCTGCAGCCTGCTACATTGTCATGTTCATGCACATAGTGCATCCATACATCCATGATTTGTTACGAGCTAAAATGTGATGTCAAGATTAAGTTGAATGGTTCAAAAACACAACCAATTAGCTCTGGTCACTGAACCATTTCCTTTAACTGTCCGTAGCTGAATAGGGTTGGCCTACTCTACTGTATTTTAACGTTGGTCATAATGTTGGTACTTGGAGAGCCTAATATTTTCTGAGGTGGTATACGGTGTATGAATGTTTGAGAAACAGTGATCTTTGCAGCAAGAATGTTGAAATTCCCCTTCAATGCAAAGTCTGCAAAGTCTTTCTTATTTAATATGTAGTACAGAAAACATGCGTAAGTGTACTTAAGTATCATGACCTGAGGGGAAATAGTTTACGCTTATGCTGAAAACTCACAAGTTAATAACAGTATTAACAACAACACAACTAAATACATCACTACTATGTACAATATTGCAATTACATGCAAACAAAGCCCTAGCAAAATTAGCAATGAGAGTGGCTGTAGAGTAGTAGTTCAGCTTTTTATATCCAAGTATGATAATAGTTAAGTATGAAGAGACATTTTTTGTCAAACAATACAAATGCAACAAATTTCACACACATATGAGTGTCGAATTGTGTTTCCTCATGTGTAAAGCCCAACTCATATTTGTAATGGCTAACCTTAACCCTAAGCAGCAATAGGAAACATGTGAAACCAGGCCAGAGCGACTCAGACTCGGGAGCAGAACTGGCACATCACATGTATAAAGCTGAACCAGGGATTTCAGTGGAGAAACTGAATTTTACCACCAGCTGAAAGAAACTCAACACAAACAAACACAATTATTTCTACCAGAAAGTCTGTACTGTAGTACACAAACTGGTTTTCTAACTATTGCTACAGCACTATGAAATGTTGGCATGAGAATATCAGCAGAATGTGAAAGGTCAGGACACGAAGACTGCCCTGTACACCTATAGAACTCAGCCCGAACCAACGTAATGTTCTATACATCAAGTACTTCATTGATTTTAATTTCTTTCAGAGAACGGACAGTGACATGTACTTGTAATTTATTTTTCAGTTTGAGATAAGAGTAAATTGACTTAGTCTGGTTTTAGAAAAGTAGTGATGGATGGTGGGGGTAAAATACAGTGTAAGACACATAAAACTAAAATGTGACAGCCTGAGGTTGCCAGGCAGATCATTTGAAGCCCTGTGTGTCACGATGGCAAAGGCCACCAATAGTTCTCGGCTTTGACCTTGGACCAGACGAGTTCTTTCCCTGTGGCGCTAATGTGGATACAAGGTCAGGGATGTTGGCCAGGGCTAAACACAACAGAGATTCAGAGGTCAGAGAAAAAGGGATTTACTCAGATTTTTCTTTGTTATAAATCTTGAGGCTGCATTTTTACTTCAAAGCGGGGCAGGTGGCATGTGTGAAAATATGAATCTGGGTAATATTTTTATTATTTTGTGTTACAAGTAGCTTTAAAGGACCAGTGTGTAGTATTCAGTGGGAGCTAGTGGTGAAGTTGCAGATTGCAAACACCTGAATAGTGCTCGCCTTCCAAGTGTGTAGGAAAAAAAGGAACTATGGTGGCCTCTAGATAAAAACACCTCATTGTTATTTTCAGTTGATTATAGATTGATGAAAACATGAATAACGAAAATAAAAAAATTATGCCAATCGATCCTCCTAAATGTG
>NW_023339696.1:15731710-15734002 GCF_004916995.1 Morone saxatilis | reverse complement strand
AGACATTTGGTGACTGTTTTCAATTTACTTTAACGCAGTCTTTTAAGAGGTATAATCTTTTAAATCATTACATTTTATGGTTAGATGCTGATGTGTTTAGGAATTATTTGGCCAATTAGAGCTTGTACAGAGATAACACGACTGTGCTAAAGATGGATCCCTGAGGCACACTGTGGCTAATCTAAGCCAGCAAAGACACTGAACAACTAGACCGACAGCGAATGGAAAACCGTTGAAAGAGGAATCAGTTCTCCCACAGCTCCTTCTGTTTTCAGTTTAAAAAAATAGTATTACCAATAGCATCTAAGACTGAAGAGAGTCAAGGGAACAAAAGTTGTAAAAATGATTTTCCGAAAGACTTTGGAAACAGTTCTGTCACATAACCAGAAAGCAGAAAGCTGCCATTGGGGGATTCTGTTACAGCTCTTTTTCTAAACTTTATATATTTTTTTAAATATTGAGAGATGAAGCTGTTCAGTATTATACCATGTACATTAAGAACTACATCATCCTCCAGGAATTTCACAGGTCATTGAATTAACTAGATCTGAGCATTTTTAACTAAAGTGGCACTGGAATCTAATAAGAATGAATATGAATAGGGAAAACTGACAATATAATGACAAGTGCCTAAATTAAAAACTCTTAACATATAATTTATGTATCATGAAATCTATAAATGACTGATGTATGAAACAATGTTATATATTTGGAGACTTTTGTTAATGACATAATTGTAATTTGTCATCAGGCATATTTAGATTTATTCCACCCATCTCTGTCACTAAGAATTGTATTGACAAGAAGAGAAATGAGGGTTGCACTGTGGACGAGGAGCATCATTTAAAAGAGCCTCGGGCACAGTTTTCTCTTCTCTTCCAGTAAGATGCCTCTTCTGCAACTCTGACTGCTTGCTGTTTCATTATGATGAGGCTATGGGCTAAACGTAGCCAAGCAAATCAAATATCCTGGAAGCACATACTAAATAAATCATTTTATTCATTCCATTAGTGGTGGATGTGCTTCCCTTGTAAACCATCTTGTGACCACACTGGCAAACAAAAAGCTGTTGTGCCTCTGCCTGCCATCGCAGCTGCTGAGATTAGGACAAAAACACACTGAGCACCCGCTTCTGTAAAGCGCAACTGTTCCATCCATTTAGGTTTCATGCCTCTCTTGGCATGCTATGCCCATGGTCAGTATAGGTTCCCTGTGTCCCTGTAATTTGTCACAGTTGTCTGACTTTGCTAGTGCCAAGATTGGAGTAAAAACACACAGCACGGGTAGCGCAATAGTCTAAACATGGTTCTGTGCAGATGTTGTCTTTTTTTCCTCTCACTGACTCAATAAATGACTACATTTAATTTGTGTTATTCTTGATAGAAGTCAGAAAGTGAGGGCAAGGTTTTGAGTGAGAGGGTCAGACAGCGAGATGAGGCCTAATGCTATGGCAGGTCGAGGTGACTCAGCTGCTGAGTTACCTTTTAGTGAATGTTCGGGAAGGTTCTTGCAGCAGAGTCCAAAACAACAGGGGGACATGGCCAAGCAGAGGTGACACCCTCTTTAGCTGAGGGTCACCCGTAAAGAGGTCCAGCAGCAGATGTTACAGGTGACACGCTAAGTCTGGCAGCAGATGGTAAGCACTGTTGTGGTTGGCCCGAACTGAAGGCCCTGGCTGTCCTGTTGTGGAGACTGTGAGAGCTGTGACTGCAAGAGACAGGGAGGAGGGGAGAGCTGGTTGGGCTACATTGTGTTATATTTGTCTACTCATGCTCTCCAGCAACAAAGTTAAAGCTTGATTTGATGTAATCTGCAGACTTTCTAGCTCTTTAACAACATCAGTAGGCAAGTTACTTGAAAAGTGTAATTGATTACTCATTGAAATAGCAATTACAGTACCATACTTTACTAATAATTATGGATTTCCTAGACGATGCTAGGGATCGGTATCGGGACCAATCTGGGTATATTTTAATTGATCGGAAACAACTAAAATAAAGCATCAAAATCTCATCCTTTTTCTACTGAACTCTGCGGTGTTTTGTCACCTCCGGCTGCTAGTGTTGCTCTCATTAGTGGCTCTACAGTATGAGTATTTTTATGAGTGAAAATTAGTGTTAATGTGAAAAATTCTTCGTGGTGCAAGCGATCGACACACTAAGCTCCAGCTCGATCAGCTCTGTTATCTCTCCTCTCAATATAGCATAGGGCATCATACAAAACATCCAGATAGTTGCCAGATTAGTAACTTGATAACAGACCTGGGGTCAAGTTTTGCGTGCGCCAAAAAAT
>NW_023339696.1:15715530-15731610 GCF_004916995.1 Morone saxatilis | reverse complement strand
GGTTATAAATGAGACCCCTGGTTTTGTGTGCTCTCTGCAAGTCTGTGCTCAGCCAAAGATTTATGAGGTAAAACAAGCATCACTCTGTAACAATCATTGTACAACCGCGAGTGAAGTGAGTGTCTCTCCAGGCCCCACATCTCCAATTATGTCTTCTCTCCAGCTCTTTCAGGTTAACTTTCATTCAATTTAATCGGGATTTGGATCAACTAGTTTGAGAAAAATAGGGTGGGCCGAAATTTAGAAGACTATAGCTGTTATTCCAGTGTGTCAGACAAATATTTAATCAACAGTTAGGCAAACAGAAATATCAGATTGGACTCGGTATCGGCAGATGCCCAATATTAAAGGACTAGGATCTGGGTTGGGGCCAAAAGAACTTGATTGGGACAACCCTAATAATAATGCCGCCAGGGGAACACTGGTTGCACTGTTGGTGGAGAGGCTACAAGAATGAGCGGAAAGAAATAGGAGACAGGCATAGCTTCATTTCTGCAATCTGCAGCATATCCACCCTATGAAAAATATGGAACATTAACTGATAGTATGTAAAGAGTCATTTCCACAGGGAAATCTGCTCCCTGTATCAATGTTCTTAATCGCCATCCTAGGTAGTAAAAAGTGAAAAATGGATGGCTGATGCGCACACGGTTTCGTTTTTTTGTGTGACGGCAACAACCAAAGTTTTAGGATAAACTGTCAACTGATGGCAGAGGCTAAAAAAGGGAACTAGAGGGAGAAAAAATGTACCTTTAAGCCACTTAAGCCACTTTTCTCAAAAGTAACCACAGAATGGCGCCACGCTTCAGTGATGAAACCCTTGATTGACTGTGGACCTGGGCAGAATTATCACCAATTACACATGTGAAGCCCAGTTGTACCTTCCTGTGCACCTGGCACAACTGAAGAAGGAGGACAATAATGGAAATGGGAAGAGAAAATTCACCTTGTGCCACTTCCCTGTCAGGAAGTAACAAGAGTGAACAGGACACAGTTTGTGGGTGACGAACTTAGTCCATCAATAAGAACCAGAGTTGTAGCTCAATGTGTGAGCTGGCATGGCAGCATGCAGCTTTCATGGAGTAAAAAAGCCTCACAGCAATGTCCCCGAGCTTACTCCCACTTTTCCACCTTACATGCGATGGGGAGAGGAAAAGTCACCCCTTCCCAACAGGGATGCCTCTTCATAAAACGTTTCACTGAGAATCATGGTTGCGCATTCCTGTGCACCCACCGTGGTGAAAACGCAGCGGACAGGAGGTACGGCAGAGAAAACATAAAGATGAGAGGTCGGGAAAGAATGAGCATCAGACATAGCTGTCCCTTTTATTTACATCACCTGAGTTTGGGAGAGAGAAGCAACCCCATTCTCCTCATGCCTCTACCCAACACATGCATCTGAAACAGTCTGTGTATCAGTGTAGCAATGTGGAAATGCTTAGGTTGCTCTTTACTGGCGAATTGATGCATGTGGGGAAGGGAGATAGAGGCTGGGGGAGACCTCGAACATCCGACAGTCTCATTCACCCCACCTGAGTAAGGGAGAGAGGAAGCACTTCCATCCAAGGTGTCTCTAATCAACATAATAAGACAGCCTGTGCTTCAGTGTATTACAGTAAGTCGCGCCTCTTCAAAGTTGGCGAAAGTGGCATACTGCAAGGGGCACTCCGTCCTCACAGTAAAGACGCGAGGTTTACATGCCTTGCAGCTCTGAACAAAACCCAGAGAGTCTTCAATGCATGTTTACCACTAACTCTATCTAAATGAGACAACTTTGGAGGAATTGGGAATTCTGTCCTCTGAACCAAAACATTCCCACTCAACACTAAACATCACACCAGACTGACAAAAGTCATAACTCCTACAGCTTTCTGTTCTGCTGTTATTCATTTGCTTTGATGTATATGTATCCACAATTAAAAACACAATTTATCATAATAATAGATTTACAATTGTGGAATATAATGAATAATGAATGAAAGCTTCAGTGTGTGAGACTTATACATCCTTGATTCTTATGAAAGAACTAGCTGAACAAAAAAAACAGCCTTGCTTGCTTAATTATCTATTATGAATTATATTTTTAAATTTGGCATTTCATTAGTTGATTAATTGAGTTTCTTGTCAGTGGTTTCTTTTTGATCAAGGTCAAAGGTGGACTGATTCACTCATTGTGTGGTTATTGAAACATTCATGTGAAAACAATACTGTCAGTTATTAGTCAGAGGGTTGATGTTCATGCTTGTTGGAGACACAAAGAGACTGAACACAAACACAGGGAAGAACAGGCTACTTTTTATCAAACAGGTTTGTATTGAGCTTTTTTAGAATTCAAATTACTCCAAATTGTTTGGCCCCCTTGGTGTGATGCCCGTCTTCCATGCCTGGATGGTGTAGTGACACAGAGGGTCACTGTGACAATGTAAAGGTCATGTAAGACAATCTCACCTTTTTTTCATTTGAATTTTAATTAGATTTTGTTAACAGCACCATTTTGCAGTAATTATTTATCACAGATAATTACACAGTCCATCACATTATCCGCTATCCATTCTGAATAATGGACTTTGAAAAAAAAAGTTCAAGGACATCAACTCAAGGCAAGAACCAAGAAGCAGCCTTTTTTCTTTTGTTTGATATTACAGTGAGTTTCAGGTTCACTGATCACAACACTATATAAAAGATAAATGTGTCTGGATAAAACAATCAACTTTTAAGCTTCTCCATTAGACAGAACCTTAAAGTAAACCTTTTAATTAACCTAGCAAATTGTGATAATTGTATGCTTCCTGCCAACAGGTTCACCTAATGTTTTTACTGCAGTTTTCACTTTCTAGCTGCACAAAATTGGGTCTTTTGTCTGTATGAAGTTACATGAAGAGGGAACTGCAGCAGCCCTTTTTTCACAGTTTAGGTGCCTATTGTATTCCATCTTGTGCATAAAAATGTAAAATGCAACATTAAAAACCTATAATAATGCCATATATTATGAGATGTAAAGTAACATTCAAAACCTTAAAAGAACAACAAAAAAATGATAAATATTAACATGCAACTCTATTCCATGTAGAGGGGATATTAAAGTGAAAGAAACAAAATACATAAAATATGAATCAATTTGTTTACGATAAAATGCAGTATGATTTATTTGTGAATGTCCGGATATTGCAAAATGTATGTCTGTTTAAATTAACATACATACAATAACGTGTTAACAGTTGGAGTCACTAACATGAATGGTATCTTATTACAAAAAAAATCTGGTATCTTCACACTGTAAATGCTTTAGGAGAAGAATTAAAGAGACAGGGGATGGAAACAACAGCCAAGCCTGTGTGTGATACGAAGATACTGTAGGAAAAGATACAGTCCATCAAAACTGTTCCTCCCTGGTGTGTTTTCATATTGTGCAGATTGGGAAGGTTTTCTTTTATGCAGGTGTTGAATAGGCCAGGGCTTGTGCAGGTATTTGTCTACTCTCTGGCAGGGCCAGGGGATTAGAGAGACAAGCACTGTGTTGCCATGGTTTCCAGTTCAGCTCTGCCTGCCTCCAACACCAAGGATAGTTGTTCTTTTTGGCCTTCAGTATCACACCAATCGTAAGTGGGAGAGCTGAAGATAAACAAAAAGATCCTTATACAATAGAAAGACAGGTTGTGAGTCATTATATACAGTAAATGTGGTCCTTATGGCTGACACCAATATCTTTTATCACAAAAAACCCCAATGTGTGACCAGAACATTTGGGCTATTCTTGGTTTTTCTTCATAAGATGCCATCTGGCATGTTCTCTGAGACCTAATGTAACAATAACGCCACAAATATCTCAACTGGACTACAAAATCGATTAAATTGAGCGTGAAATGTATCTTTTGCCTCACAATTTAACTCAAATAATGTCTGAAAATATTGAAATCTACAAATTGTGTTCTACCACCCTTGTTCACCTACACCTTCACCTTCTTTTTCATATGACACATTTAAGTACAAATACCAAAAATAGCTTTTCCTTTAAATTTGTGGATTTGCTTTTTTTCCCTAATAATTGGAACCGGAATCAAACCACCAACTCTACAATTAAGGGACAGCCTGCTCTACCTGCAGAGCCACAACCACACCACTTCAAATTATTGTCACTTTTGATTAAACTGTGAAGTGTTAAAAATGAGGTCAACAAATTATTTGAGGAAAAAAAAAGCATTGTAATTAATTGCAGGCTTGTGGAATTTGCTTTGGTGAGATTCTCATTTTTTGCCCCTGGTGCAGCCAATTTGCCAGAAACCCAGGCCAGTGCTTCCTTCTAAAACCAGTTCTGGCACTGCCCTGAAATATGAAATTGTTAAAAACAGGAAACAGTGAAATCACCTTTTTGTTTCAAATACAAATGCAATTCCATATCAAGGTGAGCTCCAAAATAGCACTGATTTGCATACGAACAATCTACTACCACACCTATGGGCTTGTATTCATATGCCCTGATCCCAAATGCTCAACTTGCTGTATAAACGCAATGGATAATAACTTCTATTGTTGCTGTTTTATTGAGTGTGATAGTAAGGTGTGGAATTCATACAGTAAATGGAAACATTTTAAAAGCCATACCATGTAATACCTGGTGTTTACAACACTAAATCTCTGGATCTCTAGAAGATTAGCCACGGATCATCAGGGTAACAAGATAGCATCAGATACATGTAAAAATACGTGAGAATAATCATCATGAACTTCAAGAGCCTGATTTTCATGAACCACTGGTGCATAGCGAAGTCAACAGCACAAAGCACACACAGAGCGGTGAGTATCTTTGTTATTTTTACACCTGTGCATTGCCAGTGGGTAAAATGCTTGGATTAGGAGGAGGTTTATCAGTGGGTGTGTTAAGGATGTTCTTCCCTGTGAAGCACGACTGCTTTTTAAATTTAAAGGTCAGAGTTTCTTCCCAACAGGAAACTCACACAGTTGTCCAGGAGGTGGAGAGTCACATGGACCAAATAAGCTGCCAAGAGCAGATGGCGTTCCTTCTTAAGTGGATTTCACATTTCTAGAGATGTCCGTGACCATGTTTACTATTCAGAACGGTTAACATCTCAAAACTTTGTGCTGAAAGTCACTGTTGGTGGTTCTAGACCTTTAGATATGGGAAAGCTAAATAGCTTAGTTGTTATGACAATTGGTGGTGGTGGCAGTGAAAGAGGGATGGGGGTTTGACTCAAAATTACAATAAAATTTCATATTATCAGTCTTCACAAAAAACACAGCTCACAGATTGCCCCGTAATCCTATTTTACCAAGTCAGAGACATAATTCATACTGAGCTGAAAATGAAAAATAATTATAGCTTTTTCTGCAACAATGACAAAAATCTAGCAGACAGGCAATACCTTACACGTTATCCGAGTGTAAGCCCATAACCTTAGATACAGTAGGCGCTGACCAGACCAGAGCGGGTCAAGGCAAACTTGACACACAGACTGCCCAAAAAACACTGCATATTTTACTAAGTTGTCCTAAATCAGCACATTAGTCTACCCAGACCACAACAGTTTAGCAGTCAAAACACATCAGCAGAATATCAAATATGCAACTTAAGAGAGAGAGCATGAAACAGCAGAGGCACAAAATGCAATAAAGTCAGCACAGCTTCCAAATAGACCAGATTATTAAAAATATATATTTAAACTCACCATCGATGTTTTCAAAGCAGCACAATCTGCCGGTTGTTGTTAAAAACAAGTTATTATCCAACACCTTCTGTCCGAGAAATTTGAAAACAAATCCATCAATAATTTCCAAACTAATTCAGTTTACTAATTTTAAAACTGCAAAAAATAATGGGAAAGGTGTGCTCACATGAGTGACACAGTGACATGATGTGTGACAGAGAAGCTTCCCCACTGATCTCAGGCCAGTCTATGTTGAATACCAATATGTGGGTACTCAATGGTAGATCTGCAACAGTAACTGGTGAAGTGACTTGTTTTTTTCAGTGATAATTTTGGGAAAGCTAAGCTTCCCCTAGCCTTTTATTAGCACCTATGACTGTCAGTATCACCTAAGAACTTAATGATATTCATTTATTTCACACAAGGTTTCATTGTCTCCCCTCCCCTCTCCTGTCTTAGCTCCTGTCTTTCCACAGTGTAGGTCCCCCTCTCCTGCTCCCTGGAGCACCTCCTCCAGTGGAGCCTGAGGCCTGTGGTGCCTCCAGAGACCTACGCCGGGAAGTCTATCACCTCCCCTGTAGAACAAAGTTCTCTGTCTAAAATCAGACATCCCAATGAACACATACAATCTTGCATTCTTACTAATTTTGACATGCATTGAGGAACTGAAAACAGCTCACCCAAGCACTCAAACATTGTATCTTTTATCCCCAAACATGCACTAACTATACACAGGCTGTAGATACAGCTGTGTTGTTAGTATTCTAATGGGAGTCCCTGCTTTAACCCTGTTTGATGCATGAGCAAAGTTCACTTATTTCTTGGCATGGGTCATCACACTTGCAGTGATCCTGGCTGCACTCATTACAGAGTCGACAAACATGGAGGAGACAGCATGGACTGAGGTGAAACTGAAACTGAGCTGCTGTCAAGTTTAAAATCTGCTGTGTGGCAGAATTTTGGATTTCCAACAGATAAAGAAAAAGGCAACAAGACAACTGACATGAAAATTTCATGGATTGTAAGGGAGCCTTGTCTTGGGAGACAGTAGCAGCACCCCTTACAAACACAGTGAAATGTGGTTGCTATTAAATATACTATACAGTTTCATGTTGCCAGGTCTTTTGTCTTTGTACTGCTGTTCTAGTGAGAAAAGCAGCATGTATTGAACAAGCAAACAAATATTATAACATGTTTTCTTTGTTGGAGAGAGTTAGATGAGAAAATTGATGCAGCACTCATCAATCCTGTTGACCTATCCTGTTAAATGCAACTCAGAGACACTTAATTGGCCTGCGCATGGTGTGCCAATGTCAATGCATATTAAAATAACGATGGAAACTATCATTCAAGTTAACAGAAACTAAGATGTGCTAATAAGCATTTTATCTATCAAAACAGTCAAGGGTTAACTGTTTTAATGTTGAATAAAAGAGCAGAATAATCTAAGTTAATCTATCAAAGGAAATGCCTCAGGTACAGTTAAAAATGAACTGATGTCGTGCCACGTGAAGTTCTGCATGGCTGCGTCTGCATCACATGGACCCTGCAGCCACTGGAGCTCTGCTGAACTTTAAAAATAACAACTGCTGTAGTGGGGGGGCTGGTAGATTTGACTGTCCATCTCCGTGTAGAAATCTTAAGCTACACTTTAACATTCACTATCATCTTAAAACTGAAAATACATTACACCCTGTACAAGTACAATATAAAGGAAGTGCAGTAAAGACATTGCAGGTTAGAGGTAATTTAGGATGAGTGTTATTTTAATATTTACTGGCATGTGCACCATGAAGATGAGAAATAGTCTTTGGTGATTAGACTTTATCGTGACTTCATTATATTTTAAGGGGGTAGTGTACGATACCTTCCTGATGAGACTAGACACTGGTGTTGGTGGATGATGGATGAAGAAAATGCTGAGATCTGGATCAATGTGAAGAGGAGTGGGCTTCTGGTGAGTTCAGACCTGGGTGCTGGGAGTGATGGAACTGGAGGTGGGATGGAGGGTCGATTCATGATGAAATGGAAGCTGAGCTGACTGAGGCAGAGAGACGGACATATTAAAGCTTGACAGCAACGATATGATTGGTTAATGGAGACAGTTGCAAAATCTCTTTGGTTAAATGAAAGAGTGGCACCCATAGTCAGCTGATTTCAGAGAAAGCAGGAGAAGAGGGAGAGAGAAATGTGAACGAATGAGCAGCATATAGATTTCCTGATTGAACTTAGGCCAAGCTTCATTTCTTGTGACATTTGTAAAGGTGGTGAGAATGTCTGAGTTGCAGTCACTTTTATCAGGATCAATATAAGGTTATGGACAAATAAGGGAAAAGTGGCGCTTCTTCCAAAACTACAGTATGGGACTGAAGACTGATGATACACTCTGTTTCAAGTCAGAAGCTAAACCTGCTAAACTTTGTTCAACACACTATATCTTGACTTTAGAATGACTGCTTTTCAAATAAAGGAAAAAAAAGAGAGAACAGAAAAAGTGTCCATTTTTTGATGGAAATCAATTAACGGCGATGCTACTGTGAGCCAGTGAGAGGTGTATTGCTTGGTCAATGCTATTACAGTATGACGATACAATTATTTCACCACCAGGCGGGTCAATTAAAGGAAGAGTTCATAATTTTAAAATCCATTTAGCAAAATCTGTTTTACATTACTCACTCATACTGCTGTCGCTGCACAGCAAGTGTCTCTGTATTCATAAGGCATGCTGGGAGCTCAGCGTACTTGTGCTGCTGCCAAGGAAATGAGTGAAATTCCATATGAGCCCCACGTAATATAAGAAACTAACTATCCCGTCAAGGACAAATTTTAATTTACAGTTGGCAGCAAAAAGTAATCCAAGGGGTGTATTCACCAACCAATGCTGTGCCAAGTAAACATAATGATAAATAAATGGAAACCTCCTGGGAAATATGAACATGTTTGCTTTGTATAAAACAATGTTGCAGCCATAACGCAGGAGGATGGTGTCAGTATCAAAAAGTCACATATTACTGTTGCATGTTTGTTTCACAGACACACTGTACCTTTATTAAAGGTTTCACTCCGTACTGTTTCTGCAACATTCAACAGATGACAGCAGTGATGTAAGCACAAGCAGCTACTTGAAGGGGTCCCCGCAGTGTCTAATGTCCTGATGAGTTCATTCTGCACAGAATCGTTAGGGTTCAAATGTTAATGCCCACATTAAGATGCTTTCACAAACCCAAGCACAAGGCTAAAATTATGTGTCACAAGAGCAGTAATTTCCCAGCAGACTCAGGGAAATGTTGCGTTGTTGAGCTTGATTTATATTCATTAGACACTTTTAAAAAGAGAGGACGATGTTAAGAATAAAGCAAAGAAATATGTCCGTGGGAATTCTCAGTCATCCAGGTCACAGACTTAGTAAGTGAATTTAAAATAAGCAAAGTTCAGAGAAATCTGTAAGACTAAAAACATGGCTCCAAATGAAAAAAGTAAAGTGCACATTAGGCTGCTGATGTTGTTCTCACTGAATGTTTTTATTCCTGCGTTTGTTTCACTAGATCAAAATAACTTTGTGAGACAGCTGGACTCATGAGATCACGTCACATGATCTTGCTGTCAGGCTTTAAGCTATGCGCTTGTGTCCAAACAACAGTGGTTTGGACCAACCAGCATCCAGTGAAAAACTCCTCGCAGCTACGGCATGAGTGGCGGGCGTGGTTTAACGTTAAACGTGTGTCAAGTGACATTTAGTTAATTTTTGCTTCACTTAAGGCTCTACATTATAGTAGTATATAAACTACGTTTGTACCAAACAACAGAACTTCTGTTCTCACTTGTATTTCAATTGTTACATATCAGTATCTAAAATTATACCTATTTAAATGATAAAAAAAATAAAAATAAAAATAAAAAATCTTACAATTATATTCAGTGAGTATTTAATTACTGGTGTCAACTCAGACAAGGTTAAGATATAGAAGGTGAAAAAGTTCAGGACAGCAACTTAATTCCTTCAGTGAAATTTATTGTGCTGCTGCACTTTGGAGAACTCTCTCCTCCCTCAGGCCACACAAAATATGAATGACAGAGCAGGTTCTCACAAATACTGTGACCAGGCAGCTTCAATCAGACAAACTGTTTGACCTGTGTTACATCGTTAATGTAATGTAACTTAACAAACTTGGTTGAGGTTAAGATTGCTGTCAACACTGCATATGAAAAAAATATATACTAAAATGTAACCGTCAGTTGGCGCAGTAGCTCATTAGTGTTGAAGCTGCCGATGTGAGTTGACGCACAAAATGGCCAGTTCAAGTCAAGTTTCAAGTTCTTTATTTGTCATATGTACAATAATTAAAGTGTCGCTGGCAATAAAATTCTAATTATCAGGGTCCCTCCAACAATGTTCATAGTACATGAAAAAAAAGAAAACATAGCAATAAAATGTATAAAACACTGAATAAAACATAATATAAATATAATACTGTTGTAGGCTGGTGTACAGCAGTGATAGAACTGTAATGTAGACAGGTTGTGCAGTAATGTAGGATGTCTGGTTATGTACAGGTAACAGGATGTAGACAAGTAATGCACATAAATAGCTTGTAACCAATAAATATATACTGTATGTATATTGTGATGTGTGCAGGCATAAACCTAAATAAAAGTTCAAGTTTACCAGCGCAGTGAGAGTAAAGGAACATAGTAATGAGCTTAAGAGTTTGCACAAAAAAAATCGATAAACTTGCACCTAATGGACACAAGAATTAAAAAAAAACTTCACAGATCTATTACATAAATGTCAAGCAAATATGATATTGCAGGTAATGAAAATCCTGAAGTGGCACTCCAACTTCCCTATCCAATCTTTCTCTCAAGATGGTACAGTGAAATCACAGCAGTGATCCTTCATGGCAGCTTTGTGCAGTGGTGCAAAGAAGATCTCGCCAGCATCTCATACCAAAACAAATGAGCAAGCTTTGGCCCACCAGACTCCATTGACAAAAACATTAACATTTTTACCTCATACATTACTGACTGATTGACTGATTGATTCATTGATTGAAGCCTTTGCTTTGGGGGAGCAGGGGTGAAAAAAGGGGCACTATCTACATCCGCTGGGGCACGAACACAGAAAGTCATGATGCATTTATGGTGAAACAATTTCAAAACCTGGATAAGATTATTTTATTGTGACTCTGATTTAAGGTATAACTACACGACTTCTGTAATAAAAACACACAGGGAACTACTATTTAATCATTTAAACACGTGGAAGCCAGCTAATTTTCTAGCATGTAGGGCAGCCTATATGGCACTGCATTGGGTTTTCTCCATTGGAAGCGCAGCCTAGAGGGCACTTGATCATGTTTTATATGCCATAGGGGCATCCGAGAGGGTACTTTTGTGGTGTTTTATTGAAACATGGATGCACAAAGGGGGGTGCTTGTACTGAAAATTGCAAGCAAATTCTATAATTATAACTTGTAATCAACCAGGGTTAGTCTTTAGGCAAGATTTTGCTTCGGGGCCTAGAAGTACAACATTTATTTGTTAAGATTTAACTAACACATTATAAATAACATGATCTTTCCCCCCTGTTGAGTCCAGTCTCTTTGACTCAGTATTAACTGCTCTTTCTGTTGCTCTAAGGTGTTTGTGTTGTTTCTGCTCTTGCTTTCACTAATTAAACAGCTCATGAAGGGCAATTATTGCATTAAAAATGTACATCACCAAAATAGTTCTTCTTCTGTTGTGGTGTCAGCCAGAGAATAGACAACAGGCCCACAGTGGATGAGCAGGAGAAGACTATCAAACCTCTCATAGCTTTAAGGTTTATTCATAGACAGTCTTGGGTCATATAAAAAAATGGAATTACAACCCATCCTCATCAGTTTCATGCATTTATTGCTCTTTATTGGAGGTCAGTGAAGTGGATACACAGTGGATTAAAATGAGCAAGCCCCCCTTCCTATCTCCCTCCTCAGACTTTACTTGAACATGGATGCAGCCTTGCGACCACGTAGCTTATGAATAAATAATGAAAGAAAAAGCTTTGTATGTGACGGCTCCGGGGAAAGAGTTGAGCAGTTGCCTTGTTCACCTGTGCCGCAGGCTGGTTCCTGTAACTATTTACCTACATGGATACTGCTGTAATTAGTTTGTGACTCAGTGTTTTGTACCGTGTTTTTATATGATGAATATCTAATGGCTTATAGTTAACTACAATAGGAAGGATAGGTATTAATTCTAACTGCACCTCTCAGCATCATTGAAAATCGTTAAAAACATTTGTACCTTTTTTGTATCTGAGGGAAAACAACTTGTTTTTCACAGTTATACACCTCAAATGCAAAACTGATGGAAGAAATGGTTCCCATAACAACAACACTTAATGATAAAATCTGGATAAATGAAGTGGAAGTCTTTTGTAGAAAACACTGAAGGGATAGTAGATACAGTACAATGCAGCTGTGATATCCTGCTGTCAAATCTGGCTCAGGACCTTTGCCTCAGGTCACTGGGTGTCATAATATTCCTGTTTTTAATGGATTTTTTTTCTTTTATCATCTAAATAAAATAACTTTGGTATCAGGAGTAGGCCTGAATAACAAATACAAATAAACCATAAAGCACATTTTCACAACAGTCTAGTTTTTTCTTGATCAGCCTGAAGGCAACTTGTGTAAGCAGCAGTAATCAATCATTGTGTCGGACAGAAACACCTCAGTTGTGATGTTTAATTTCCATTTGCCACAGGGTTCCTCTTTTTTTATTAAACAATTACTTAACTATGATGCATACTTGGCATCATTTATAAATAAGGAAATTAAAAGAACAAAAAACAGGACATGCCAGAGAGTAAACTGACTCTATTTTTACCTTGAAACAGTCCATTGAAAAAGTCTCTATCTTAGAATTCTCAAATAGTCCCTATAAATAATATTTTAACAAGAACAATAATGTTATCATAATGTCACTTATGAGAATTTTAAAAGAGTAAATAATGCAATCTTTGTCTCATAAGGTACTCAAGTCAAATCAAGATCAAATGTGCCACTTTTGTGGCCACAGTGGATGCCATCAGCAAAAGTTACGTAGTCTCGCCTCCCAAATATCCCTTTAACTCAGCATTAAGCTCTACAAACAGAGTATGATGCATAATTGGTGGTGTAAATTATAAAAAAACAGTTTGAGCATGTGAAACACACTCACATATTACATTATTGTTTGATTCATTGCAGTCTAAATACTAGTAAATCTATGGGAAACTGAAACAGGACAGTAATCTGACAGATGATCAGCTGTTTTAATGAAGCAAACTGAAGAATCCTCTCCCTTTTCACTCACTGACCCTGCTTTTCCTGAGACACACACCTGGCTGCCTCCTCCTGTGGATGTATTTGATCTACCACCATTTTTCTTCTCCATGATGACAATGCTGCTTTACTCCAGAACGCTGCCCTATTTCCAGTCCTATGCCCCCTCACCCGTGTTCCACCTGCCCTGCAGTATTCATCTTTGTGCTGACGGTGCCAGATCTCCATTTAATGCTTTCTCACAGGCTTTTCTGCAAGTAAACAAATTAATCATTACTAGTAAACCACCTCCACCTTCTCTACAATAAAATATGTGTTCTTAGTTACACTTGCTGCATAATAAACTCCACTTAATGAGTAATAAAATTCAGGTTGATTCAGGTTAATGGCAGTAAATGAACGGCACGTAAATTGAAACAATACTGTGCCTAGTTTATAAAGTGGGGGTAATGTATTATGATCATCAGTAGGTTTCTTTAACCATCCAGTCAAGCATCTCTGACTTCTCTAATCCAAATATCCGTGAGGTAGAACAGGTCCTGTTCACATTAAATACATATTTCCATTAAGTGGCGTGGCTGTAAATTCACTGGAACTGAATTCAATCACTGCAAAACACCTGGTCTGTAAATAACTATAATCAAATCGTTATTTTCAAGATTATGATTCGAAACATCAGGTACAGTTAAAACACTGCATAAACAAAACTGCAGTTTACTAATGAATGGACTGAATTGCCCTTTCTCTAAAGGTTCTTGAAAATAAAAAAACAAGAGATTTCATATAAATCTTCTTGTCTTGGCTTGCCTCCAGATCAGACCATGATATGAACATATGTTCAACCGCTGTTTGGTTGTTTGTGCTGAGCCATCTGGTCCCGTCTTGTCAAGGTCATGCACTACATCAACTGCATCATGCAATTTCACCTGTAATCCCTGAGCCACTTCCTTGGGATGCTAATGATGCTTTATGTTCATCACATGGGATTATGGTCAGGGTTTCTGGGGTGTTTTTGACCCCCTGGTGTTTTTTGAGGAGAGTCCTCAACAGAAAAATGACAGCAATGTTTTTTTAGGTGCTCTAAAATTACTTTTTTTCCCTGAAGACTGACCTCAGGAGACACAACCATTGTGCGAATAATTAATGCCCTAATTAAGCCGCAAAGGTGAAAGTACTGTGATTTACTGCCACAACAATCCTGATAGGAGCGGTAGATGTTTAGCCATGCAAAGTGCTTGACTTGAAAGCAGGGCCGGCGGTTCATGTCCCAACAGTTAGTATTGTTTTCTTTTAACCCTGAAGTCAATCTTTCTCCCTAAAAGCATTTTAGCAACAAGCAACAAGAAACCTTTGAACAAAATCGATAGTTTCCAACGCCTCGTTTCATTGATTTCAAGAGAAATCCGACCAAATAACTATGTAGAACTAATCAATCGTCTTGCCTATGGTCTCGTGTGCTTATGAAGGTCATATAGAGGCATCTGTATTAAATTGAGACTGTTTTAGTCAGTTAAAAACTCCTTGCAGCAATTTCAAACCTGCAATTGCTTTTTGGGGCACTTGGGGGCAGCAAACAGAACTTTGTGAACTTGTAAGCGAAAACTTGCTGCTTATGAACACACCCAGCACTTATGGGGGACATTCACACATAACTCATTTAACTTTCTACCAACTCCTGAGGGAAATATCTGGCTCTCGCTGCTAAATACTCAACTATGTTCATGTTCTGCTAATTGCTGTCTGTCTGCTTTATTGTAGGTATTGTACAGTGGGTTTTTAGAAATGTTTCAAGGTGCCTGTCTACAGTTTGGTTTGAGGTCCACCTCTACAAGTGAACCCTTTCACATTGTCACATGCTTTTCACATTGTTATTTGATACTTCATTCTTCTGTTCAATTATAGACACTTTAACTACTCTGCAGATCAGAAACCACTTATGTGTGTCAGTCATACAGTAGCTCGTTGTGGAAGGCCCTGATAATTGGCCTGGATTTTTCAGTTGGCACTACTCACCATTTCTCCAGGATCATCAGTGAGAATATCAGCCCTTATAGTATCTTTTACCTCATATACTCTGATGCACTCAACTTCTTTTTCCTTCTTACTTACTTGTCATGCATATTCTCAACTGTTCGGATAAATATTTCATCTACAAAAATATCAGCTCAGACAGGTTAAGCAGAAAAAAACCTTCAAATGTTCCCGAAACAAGAAGTAAAAACACTCCCACTCATCGCATAGCTGTCGCGTAAAGCTTTGCCTAAGTGGGTTAAAAAAATGTCTACAAAGAAGGCAAAGTGGGTGAAGAAAAGTGTCACGTGACCCCCTAATGACAGCTGTGAACATTTCAGGTGCATTTTTAACATCTACCCCTGTAAGTGCTTGAGGAAAAAATATGAACAAACACATTACAGATTTAGTTTTCACTTCACGTGTGGCATATCGTTTCATAGAACAAGTTATCCATCATCTATCCATCCATTCAGGATTTCAGGAGGATTTTAATGCAGATATTTCAGATAAAAACACACACAAGGTAACAACCTTGGTAAGTCTTCAGATGTCTGTCTCTTCAGGGCTTACTGTATAAGGCTCGCACAGTGTAAACAGACGTTCAGCCATTTACAATGATGCCACCACATGGGAGTTTTCTTTTGTTATGTCTTTCTCAGCATAAATATACGCACATGTGAGGCAGTGATAAGCAACCTTATGTATAAATGTAAGTGCAGATTGGAGAACTGCATAATTGATGCAATGCTACATCCTACAAAAAGCTGCACACGTACATCCAACAGTCTCTGGTGGTGGAGGCTGTTTGTGAATTTGACGCTGAAGTTTTTAATTGCAACTTATAACCTGCATAAGAAGGGAAATCTATCATCTAAAAAAAAAAATTAAGAAGAAGAAGGTATCATTGAGACAAAAGGGGAAATAATGTTTGAAATTGAAAGTTCAGTCCTGAATAACAACCTGAATGACAAACGCAACTGAGGAACAGATTGAAACCTCCTTGCATTAAAGTGCTAGTAACCTCTTCCTGGGGGTGCCTCTCTACTGTATGTAAAATACATGAGGCAGAAGAAGACGACACTATGGTAAAAATACTC
>NW_023339696.1:15697318-15715430 GCF_004916995.1 Morone saxatilis | reverse complement strand
GTGGCTCGGGAAGTAACAAAGGGGAGAAGACATTTGAATGCATTTATGTAACCAATTCATGTCATCTTTATGTACTATGATATGTGGATTGTTCAGCAGGACTTAGTTTGGGAAGAAAAATTAAACCACAACACAACACTTCTAATGTGGCCTAATGTATATGGATATATGTTGTGTGTGAGTGATTTGGATGTTTGAATTTTTATCTGAGTCACTGGTCTGAAATAGATTACATTGACTGACTGAGAGATGAGATATGTGGGTCAGTAGTCCTTTGAGACATTGCATTTGATCCTTACAAATAAACTTGACTTGGTTAATTGACTTTCTTGGTTCAGTGTTCAATATGTGTCGGAGTGTATATACGCCATACATACATGTACACACATACAGATTTCACCTTTTTACTTCTATACTTGAGAACAAATATTAGAACAACCCTTACCCCGATCATAACCTAAACCTAATCCTACACATTTTTAAAAAAAGAAAAACGTTTGTATTTAATGTGCAACTGCATCCTTGACCAAGCATGTAACTGATCCAATATATGGCTTAAAGAACCCTATACATTAAAGCTGGTCCACCAACAGGACCACAAATGTAAGAGGAAATATAAAAAATACTACGATCACTCAGTGTAGTGGTGAAATGCAGTTGCCGGTGCCATTGACATTTTGCATCAAACTCATCATATGCTTGCAATGAACCATGGAAGCATCAAATGAGGAGTGTTAAATGATGCACGTCAATCACAGCCTCCAGTTATTAACTGACTGTAAATATTTACTCGAAGAATTGCACTTTAAGTAAACAAAGGGGAATTCTCAGAGCAAATGGGATAGCTATCAGAATATGTTCTGCATGACACTTGCAGAGGTAATCTGCAGAATCACCTAGTGGCATATACAGAATGTCCCCAGAAGTCTTATGGGAGCAGTATGGTAAATATGACTGATACCAACATATGCCAATACATTTTTCATGTCGATTCAAACTATAATGGTTAACGGGTGCCTGCTTTTGGGCCCTGGAGTCATTACGTATTTCCTTTGCCATTAAATCTAGCTAATCTGGTGATGAGTTTCAAGCGTATAGCAGTTCAAATAATGCTTCAATAAATATGGTTCTTTGAGTTTCAACCTTGATATTATAGATTAGATGATGATTAGACGATAAAAATGTCAATATTAGCCATGTATAAATTGCAGTGTTGCAGCATTAGAAATATTATACACCAACAAAAATGACAGAAAGAGGGTTAAAATGTATAAAGAAAGAAAACTGGTAATACATGAGGATTATGTAACAGAGAAATAGTGCATGAAAAGACCACATGGGGGGAGAAAATTGTATAACATCTGCAAAAAAAATGCTTATGTGTTCACATTATTCCATTATCATTCTCATTATCAGCTCTGCAGGAAGCCACACAAATTAGCAGAAGTGTTGAGGTAAGTGTTATGGAGGTGTGTTCATAAAATACACTTTGCTGATAGATTCACTTCATATTACATTTTTCTAGCCATAGAAAACCCACTGAGAAATGATATATATTTAGAAAATGTGATATTTCGTTTAACAAGACATACACTGGTTAAAAGCATATGACTCATGTAAGCAGAGCTGTATAGAGTCGCCCTAAGTACAAAGAGCCCATGATAGTCAGCATGTGCAGGCATCCTGCTTCAGCACCCTCTTGGTTGGCCGAGGCTGGGGCCAGTGGGGCAGGAAGCTCTGTACGGTCTGAAGTCTGATGGCTGTCGGCACAAAAGAGCCCCTGAAGTGCTCTGTGCAGCAGCCGGGAAGAAGGTGCTTTGTAGCTGGATCAGCACACACTGCAGGGGGTGGCAGGTTTGTTATATGGTGTGAAACAAGTGGTTCTGGATTCAGCAGTGATGACACACACTTCCCTCTGTGTACCTCTTGGCAGATTTTAAATAACACACGAAAAACCCCTGGCATATCTGACATCAACATATTGGTCTGACCAGGCGCAGAGCAGGGGTCTCACTGTAGACGTGATACATGATTTAGAATGGACTCTACAACAAACTGGATTTGTGATTTTTTATTTTTTTTTATGTGCTAAGTGACTCTTGCTTGATCCAGCTCCATTTCTCTCACATACACAAACATACAGTGTTTTGGTTTTCAGTTGGCAGAGCTCGCCTAGTGTTAAAAAACATACTGTGTTTTAGCACTTGTGAACTTGGCAATATTACCCTATAAGAAACAGTAGCAACAGACTCCAATACTGTGTGACGATTTGTAAAATGTCTGAATTTATACTACTACTTTCAAAATGCTTGTTTTCTAAATGCAGTTCAGATTGATCAGGGCTGTGCTATCAGAGTTAATAGTTAAGTAAAACCGATACACGCAAATGTTTTGCTCATAATTAAATTTGCAATTTGTGTCATTTGGGTCTATTCATGTGTTTGCATTGCCTTTGCATGTAATCCCACCATATGAAAATGTTAGTTTGACATGTTAGCATACTGGCATTAGTACTAAAAACAAAGTACAGCTGAGGCTGACAGAGATTAGTTTTTTTAACAGGAAGGATAGAGCCATTCTTACAGTTTTATGTAATTTATTTCTTTTTACATTTTTAAAATGACTATTGCAGTAAATTCCTGTCGTAT
Organism: Morone saxatilis; assembly: GCF_004916995.1. Classification (NCBI taxonomy): domain Eukaryota; kingdom Metazoa; phylum Chordata; class Actinopteri; family Moronidae; genus Morone; species Morone saxatilis. Next base: position 15,712,782 of record NW_023339696.1, on the reverse strand, counting down.
AGTCGAACAAACGAATTAATTTATTAATCATGGCAATCACTACACAATCACTCCACAATTTCACAGCTAGATAAAGGTTAACATTTACCATTTAACACAAACACTCTCTTATTTCAATATTATAACCATCATAAGACATTGAGCACCATTGACAACGACTATAGATTCTTTTTTTTTTAATGAATAATGCAATCAGTGTTTTGTCATATGGACATAAAAAAACATATTTAGTGTATGCAACCAGCCGTCCTTCATTTTATCGAAGCTGTTTTCAATTTCACTGAATGCAATAGATAAGTGCATCTGCATGTATGAAAAGAGGTCTGGGCCTCTCGCCTCTTTGAAAAGTGCTGAGACGGTACAAAGGAAAAAATATGACAACTGCATTCAAACGACATGTAGCCTTTCGATGATAGTTCTAAATGGAAAACTTATTGTTAGAATGTAATTTCATGCCCAACTGTTTGTGCTTGTTATTATACACCAATTCAATTCAGGTCATCTGAATCATTTCCTAGAAGTAATTATGCCAGGATACCAATCAATAGAATATATCAGTGTCACAAATACTGAAAAATTCCAGCCTATGAAGGAAACTACTGTATGGATTTGAAAGGAAAGTCAGCAAACACACTGAATGTCCAAGTCCAAGTTAATAATGCAGGAGTTAATAGATTCAGTAATTTTGGAGCAACAATAAAATAACAATTAAAAAAAGCAGTGGATAATCATACAGACATTAGTGAAGATAACTGTGACAGTTTCTGGGCATAACAGTAAGATTTTTGGAATTTAGCTTGACAAACTTTCTGTCGCCTGGTGCAGCTGCAGATCACGTGAGTTGCCTTAATTATAAAAATATTCCCTGTTTTTCCACTGATACCCAACTCTGCCCTGAGTCACTCTGTGAAAGGTTTCTGTCTATAGAATTGGGAAACAGCACTATATTTTGTACTGTGCATATCAGACTTCTTTTACTTCTGTCTCATGCACAAATCCAATGTACTCATTACTTTTATATGTCTATAAAAATGTGATTCTTTGGAATGTGTGATAGTTAATTGATGATCTCAGACACACAAACGGGTTGATGAATCTCTAAATATAAAACAAATATCATTAGTATTGCTTTTAAAAAGTGCTGTGGTGTACACACAGACGGAACTGGTATTGGAGCACCCGTCAATGAAACAGTCTGAGGTTGGTGGTCATTTTTTAATGCTTATTGTTAACGATTCAGGTGCTACTCTAACATTCAATATTGAGTATTTGACATTAATAAAAAATAGAATTTTTATTCAGTAGCTGGATCCAGGTGTGTTTCTGGTGGTCGGACTGACTTCCAAATATATCATTATAGCATTATTAAATAGGTTTTCCTTGTTTTTGACTTGGTACAAAATGGGAACTCATATATTCCATTCTCTCTCTTATTGTGATTTTATTATTCTTGTTATTTCTCATTTTTGGCTAGGAGGCAGTTGGTCAAACCACCTACACTGTTCAAGGTTTGCTATGCCCACATAACCTCTTTAAAGGTGAGAGTAGTAAAATTGCCTCAAGATAATTTCAGCAATTTAATGGATGACTTTGAATGTACTGTATAGTATATTATCTTTAGGGAAATTAACACCATGAGTTTTAATTACCTTGTCATTCTCATTTATTCTTACAGGGAACCAATTAATACATGTAATTGTACTTGTAAAGCTTCTCATTAAAAAAGCTTTTAAACAGCATCCTTCTGTGAAGTGTGTAAGAGAGCTCTTCATATCAGCCGTAATTATAGTTTTTTTTTTTTTTTTAACTTACAGAATTGTTTCGAACTCCTGCTCCTACATAAACATTTCCTTGTTTATTTCCAGGAAAACTCATAAAACAGACCGAAAAAGTAGGAATAAAATCCCAATCCTCTAGTTCTCAGTCTGAAACCAGAACTTTTTAATAATAGAATGACCATGATTATTAATATTGGTAAGATTTTAAATTCCTTCAACCTTTAATTGAGCAAAATAGTCTGATAAGCTGAAATACATTTCACTTTCTATGCTGTTGTTTACTCAATGTTGGCCAGACAAGTGTAAAATGTATTTTTGTGTTCATTTCGTATCTTTGCTTGCATTATTAATTTCACATTATGTCACATTTTCTTTTTCTCCTTTCATAATAAAAAAATGAGTTGATTTGTTGGTTCGGGTGCTTGATGAAATTTTGTTTATTTTGCTGCTATTCCAGGGCCCAGAGTACTTTTTGTTCTCGATCCTATACCTGCTCTGCTGAAGTCACTGATTAGACGGTTAGAGAAAAAAAACTTGATGACCAAGAATGAATCCTAGAGCTCTTTCACTCCTCCCTCAGGAAGTGATTTGGAGCAGAAAAATGGAGGAATGAAGAGGCAGAGAGGAGGGGAACAAGGGAAAGTCAAGGCAATTTGGCAATTTCTACTCCATCATTAAACACGGACGTCAGTTATTTATGAAGCAGCCCTGTTCTGACTGACGTAGCCCGAAACCCACAATATGCCTCATAGCCCATCAAAATTATACACACATATGAACGTCTTATGTGTGGTTGTATTATAATTTGAACACACACTCAGTCTTTTCACTGTTGTTATCCAATAGGCAACACTAACTAACACTAAAACTGGCTAATCCAAGCTCACAGCCCACCTAGTTAAAGGCATGTGCAGCCTTTTTAAGATGAGAGTTTCGATACTGTCTGTGTAGACCTAATATGTTTACAGCAGGAGACTCTAGTTCACTGTTTCTCAAACTTTTTACATTGTATATCCCCTTAGAAATTAAACTCTCCATGTACCATTATGACCGATGTTAAAATACAGTAGGGACTACCATATTGTGCTACAGACAGTTTATGCAGGAGGCAGGGGTATTCCTAAAGAGATTATTTATTGTTGATTGTTTTCAGCCACAGACACGCTGTACAAAGGTGTAGCACTAGAACTGACACTTACAACACTGTGACTATGCCATGGCTATGTAGTAGGCTGACATTAAAACAAAAATATTGAAGGAAAGGTAGAACTTACTTTGAATTACATTCCAGCAATGTCATAATTTAAGAATTTTGTATAATATATAAGTATATATATAATATAAGTATATTGATAGTATTATGTTTTTATGTCATTTTGAAAAAAGATTTTGGAGATTCCTCCGCCTACGTGTAGAGGCAGCTTGAGTACCACCAGTGGAATGTGTACCATAGTTTGAGAACCACTGCTGTAGTTGGTTAATGCAGTGGCTAAATTTGAGAGCAGTTTTTGAGCTTGCTTGCTGAAGGGAAGCAGGAGGCATGTGGTTAACTGAAAGGTGAGAGGGCGATTATGACATAAAAACATTATTTAGAAAAAGTGTATATTTAAATATATAAAATCTAAATGAATTGCTCCCAAAAACGCTGTTATTATGAAAACATAGGAATCATAAAAAAATATTTCATACTAATTAACTGAGTTTTAATAACTTGAATAACTTTTAATTTCATAACATTGGTTCATTTCTTTATTTTACACTATGTGTTTATGATTGTTTATTTCATAACTAGTTTATTTATTTAAAAAAAAAAAAAAAAACATTTTGGCTCCATATTTGCCTGTTACAACACTGAAGCAGTTGTGAAACTAGAAACCCAGCATTATGTTGTTTATTTAGTCACCTGAAAATACCAAATCACTTAATGTGAAGCATAATATTCCATGTTGCACTTTGCAACACCTTTTTGACCCTCCTTAAGCTATGGGTAAGTTCTTTTTTCTATATATAATTAGAATCTAAAGCTCCTTATCTTCACAAAGTGATTTCCTCAGTAACCTGGAAAACCTGAATCTGAATACAAAAGGGAGCAAACAGAAGAGAAACCACAGTGTCATAACCAAAAGTGTCCTTGTGAAAGTACATACACCAAAGGTAAGGAACACTGACAGCCATTAAGTGCAAGGAAAATACAAAACATAAAAAGTCCTGCCAACTCTTTCAAAAAATAATGGAGCTATCAGCTGTAATGACATGGCCTCTGCAGCGGGAGACTCAGGGAATATTCAATCTGAAGGCTGTAAAAGAGCATTGTCAACCCTGTTAACAGCCGACCCCTAAAAGCAATGTCTGGTTACATGTTAGGACTTAACCGGTGGAAGCACTTCCTCTGTGCACTCCATCTACCCCAAGGAGATTGAGTGTGAAGATAATGCACCAAGAAAGATGTCATAGTCACAGCTTAGGCCTCCCCTCCCATACCAATGTAGTCGTACTCTGGAGGCATCAACAAGGTGTAGGGACAAGAAAGTGATAAATCTAATACACGCTGACTGAAAGCTCACAGAGTCAGATGCTGTTAAGGCATTTTTTTCTTCTTCTTTTTTTTTTACATCGGTTGAATAAGTGCTTCACTCAGACTCAAGCAGAACCAGATTTCTGTATATTCCAACTATTCCACCTTGAACGTGATAAAATGAAGCCTGGAAATTCACAGTATTCACTGTCAATGATTACTGACGTCATTAAAATTGCACCAAAGGGTTCTCAGTGTAGAGCATTAGCAACCCCGCCCTGATGACCTTGTGTGACTGAAGAGAGAAAAATGTCGTAAGTATGGACTGTAATATATTTTTGACAGGGTTATTTCATGTGGTCACATGGGAAATAGAGATGTCAGCACATTGTTGTCAAGCTATAATGTAAACAGATATTTTACATGCCTGTCAGACTGGGGCTGACGTCAGGAGACTGTGAGAGAGCAGTTGCCTCAGGATCACATCTCTAATATTAGGTTTCCAACAAATATATCAGCATTTTATACACCTAGGCTATAGAAATTGCTAGAACAGCTAGCAAATAATATTACCACAAAATGTATTAGTCTGGGAGAATAAATACAGTCAATTGCATGGTTTAAGACAAAATGTTGAGTCATAAATTATGAAAAATTCTCTTTTCTCTTTTGTTTTAAGGGTGCTGTAGAATATTTGCTGGACTCTGTGTGCTTGCATGGTAATTGTGTCCTCACATTAGCAATCAGGGCTATGTACTTTAAGGGTGACAGTAATGAATTACTTGCTCTTTATGGACAGCAGGACACCCAGATAAGTGATGTCTTTCCCTACAAATTATTCTGTTTTAAGATGTGCACTTTCACATCACTCTGACAACAACAATCTCCTGCTGATTAACAATGGCCATCAGTTAACTAACACCTCTGTGATTGTAACTTAAGATAATTATTGGTTGAATGTTCTTTTTGGTGAAACACTTGATGGATATTTTTGTTGTGACATTAACTGTTCTGAGAGTGACTGCTTGGCATCTCACTTTAGATCACTCAATCTTTACAAAACTCGGTGCACTGTTTTTTCACTCTAAGAACATCTTTAATGTCACATTACATATTAGAATACTAAGTGTATTAAAAAGAACATAGGTAAATATGCTTTTTAAAACAATATTATTGGCATTTTATGCAACACAACAATGATTTAACACCAAGTCCTCCATATTAAATGACAAAATTACTTAATTTGTCCATGCCTTCTAGAATAACTCCCATGTTAAAGGTCAATGTTTTGTTGATCCATGCATCCACCCCGCCTTCCTCCCTGTGCGCTCTATAACACCTGTTTACCTTCACTCACATTGCAACTTTTGTCACAATGTGAACATGTTATTGTGGGGAACTTCCTGAAATGCCAGGACAGTCTCTTCAAAGCAGTATTAATTCAATTTGAGAACATATCAGAATCGGCTGCCTATTTACACATCCAGCAGACAAAGTTAACATTAATTTGAACTTGATGAAAGTCCAATGTTCTCTCTCCTATTAGCTCTATTTTGGTGCACCAGCTCCTGAGGGAAATGGCTGGCTTTTTATCTGCTATATGCAACACTGTGTTCACCAGCTAGTTGTGACGAGGGTAGCGTACAGTCACATTTTAGAGCTTTTTTCCTGAAAGCAGTCTTCGGCAGGAGCAAACTAAAACAGTAACCTTGAAAATCAAAACAAAGAGCTGAAGGATGCTAAAACACTCTGTATAGCTGGGGGGATTTACAGAGTTGGGTGACAATTCTGCAGGTTTGTCACTAAGAGTAACATATTTCATATTACACACAGTAATTGAATCCATTGTTAATGTAAGAATTTTGATCAGTTTAGCTTTAATTTAAATATCTGATTTTAAATAGAAAGCTGACACAGACCATTAACCTAATTCATGTTTAAATGATCACCTGCTCATGTTTTTTAGTAAAAAAAAATCATCCTACATGAGCTAAAACACAAAAACTTTCAAACACTTCAGGTGAAAAAATATCAAGTACAGCAGATATCAATTCAACAATTCTGAAGAAGTGGGAGCTATAAAGCTTTTATAGCCAACAGTAACTATAACAACAGCCTCAACACTTCCACCACCTCTGGAACTACACTTAAGAGCCACTTTGAGTACACACCCCACCGCGCTGGCTCAAACCTCGGAGTCACACGGGAATATGCAGCCTCCTGCAAGACACACGCTAGAGGTCATGAATATGGAAATCGAAGCCACCTTCAAGTTTTAATATGTGGAGTCAGACCTAAACATTACACTCTCATTTATGCAGCCAAATCTCTGAGTTTTCCAGATGTTGTTTCCTTATGTTAAGCTGGAATGTGCATGCTAATAAATGTTCTGGACAACAAATAGAATAATGATGTAAAATTCATCATTAAAATAAAATAAATGTTAAAAAAACCCCTTCATCCTTCATCCTTCATCGGATGCTTGGAAGCCTTTAGTTTGGACATAAGTCTTTCATGCCTTTCATGTCCACTCTGGTATGCACAATTTTTTTATCACACTGTGATGGACAATAAAGTTCCCTGGATTCACACAGCTTTGTCACGCATGCACCATCAAAAGAAACAGCACTATCAGGGCACATGAAGGGAGCCAAGAAATTATTTTTAATGTGTTGAATTTAACATTCAGTGCAGCCATTGTACATGGATAGGGGTCGGATCAGTGGGGTGTGCTGCCATGTTTCCTCTAAGCCGGTGGTGTCCAGTCCTGTGCCCTGGAAGATATGCAGGTTTAAATTCCAGCCAAATTCAACACCAGCTGATTTGTTCCTCTCTGTCTGGTTGAAGGCATGCTGATTAGCAAAATTACTGGGTGAGGTTTGATTGGATTGAAAACCTGCACACACATTTGTGCGAATAATGTCTTGCAGAGCCAGGTTGCACAGAAGACACCCTCCCATTAGCAAACAGGGTGTCCAGGAATGTTGTAACATACTCATGTCCATTATTCTGAAGCACAATGAACGATGCAACAGAAATTATGTACTGGCCAGGAATGGACCTGTTAAGACAAGCGTTAAAAAAACACAGAAGGGTTTCAGATATTAATTAGATTTTGTTTGTAAATGTTTTAATCCAAGTCCAAAATGTTGCAAGCTATGATTATTAAAGACACCTTGCAACAACAGTAGACAGACATGTGGTAAATTGTACAGAACTCACTCCATGTGAGTTGCAGGCTTAATAATTTAGTTTTATTTGGACCTTTTTCACTCAGAAACTGTCTGAGCCTGTGATAGCGTGATAGTGTTTAAGCACGACAGAATACGATAAAAGCCATCTTTAATTGAAACTTTCTCTGTGTCCTTGTTGGCTCAACAGAATGACCCAGAAGTGACAACTGCTTTCACTTCAGTCAGCCTGCTTGAATCCCAGAAAACGTCTTATAAGGACATTTCTTTAAAAATGTATTTGGTTGAGTTCCCTTTCTCCAATACCTTTCATCAAGTTCCATTCCTGGCATCTGTGCTTTGTGAAAAAAAAAAGGAGCGAGGGTGGCAGCAAAATACGCGAAAAATGCAAAAAGCTCCATCAAGAGCAAGAGTTTGTCTGTTCTGGGCAGTAAAACCATGGCGGTTCAACGTGGCAGACTCTGCCGCGTTTGTAGATAATGGCTCATTCTAAGGTAATGAAAACACAACAATTCTTATTTTCAGATATTTATACACTAATGAAAACATAGTTATAGATATTATATTACATATTACACACTGGACTTAGTAAACGTACTGTACAAATAGACTACACTATAAAAATACTGTATACAAATAAAAGTCCTGCATCAAAAGTATAATCATGAAAATGGACTTCAAGTATGAAAAGTAAAAGTTCTTGATACAGAAAAATGTCCCCTGTGACTGTTATATCATTAGATTATTATTACTCATGGTTTAATGTAAAAGTAGGATTTTCTGTTGTTTGGTTGTTTAGTACTGTAATTATTATTTTCACAATGTATTAATCTGCTGATTATTTTTCTCCATTAATCAGTTGATTGTTTGGTTTGTAAAAAAAAAATGTCACATTGCTTGCTGGAAACATTAAATGTTTTTGCATGAAAAATAACTGAAATTATCATCAAAATAACTGCCAATTAATTTGTCAGTCAATAAATGGACTAATGGTTTCAGCTGTACAATATTTCCCTCTGAATACTTGTAGAAAATGGCATGAAAAGAAAATACTTGTTAATTACTCTTAAATTTTCACTTAGGTACAGTACTTGAGTAAAAGTTACCACTCTCTCTCTTCGCCTTAAAAGCAGTGGCATTTTTACGCCTCCCCATCCACCTATTGTATTGAAACTGGTTCTGTATTACACTGCCATTCACTGTAATACTGCAGATCATGCAATATACAGCAACATGTGTAAATCTTGCACATAATAAAAGGTTAACACATATGTCATGAAGGCACTAAATAATGTTAATGTTGAAAATACTACGCTTCCAGTTAAGAATCACACAGATGAATCATTTACAGGATGTATAATTGAGTCTGTAGCCTATTTTATTTATATTTTTCATTTGCCAAAGGCTTGCGTACCTGCTTTAATAGACTGGATGGAAGACGTTCACTGAAACACACATAAGAGTCTTGTGTTTCAGATATTAAATAACTTGCTTAGTATTTTACAAGGACACTTCACTCACCCTCACACAATAAGCACACAATGCATTGATAGAAAAGGCTTTTGTCAGAACAATTAACAAACAGTTTATATGTGTAGTTGCAGGATATCAGGATGCTGATATGGAAATAATGTCTCATAAATGTGGCTTTTCATTGTGGTCTAGGTCATTTGAATTCACAGGGTAGTATTGCTGTGATGCTAAGAGTCAAAGATAATGAAAAACTTGCCGCGTAGCTCTACCCAGATCCTTGGAGTTATGATTTCAATTGCTATGCACAACTTGATGTTCAAGGTCTGAAGTCTTTCTTGAATGAATGCTTGGAATCTGGCTCTAGGGGTTAACAAGGAGGCTCCATATACTGTTTAACAATTCAGCCCATGCTCAACCCACGTGACGGTGCATGCAATAGGGCCTGCACTTGTTTATATCTCTGGATAAAGCATCCCACTGGCCGCAAATTAAGCATTCAGGCTTGGCAGCCTTGTTGTGCTCCAGTATGACGTGTTTAGAGTACTAAATCTGACTCTGCGCCCTAGGTACACCGCAATCTTGTTTGGGGGCTTCATAAGTTCTAAGGCTGTCATATCCTTTGAAATGATTTCAATACACATGATTTGCACTTGATATAGAAATAAATGAATTCTTTTCTTTAAATGGAAAGAATTTTGTGCTGTTTATTGCTGGGGAGTGGTTACAAATTAAAGGCAATGTTTGTCAAACAATAAAAAAAGAAAATGTAGAAAGGAACCCTTATTTTTTTCAGACACCACTTTTCTGTTAAAATGTTTAAGTATGAAAAGCCATACTATTTGCAGTGCAATGGTTGGAACCCTATCAAAAGACAGAAATAAAGATTAAACTCAATTAAATTTGCCACATATTTAGATTCCTCAGCTGCTGCCCTGACTGCATTTGTAATCCTACCTAACCTTATTAATCCTATCTCTAAGATTAATAGTAACCTGATACACTGTATTCACCTAAATCCAAGTTAAATGAACTGTGGCCAAAATAAATTCACAGGATAACCACTCATTCCTACTGAGCCTCAGAATTCAGCTTGATAGGACAGAGATGTCAGAGGAGAGATGCAGATCAATGAAATGAAATGATCCTCTCAAATATATTTCCATGATATTTCCCTCAGTCATTCTCAAAACTACCCAGAATACAATACAATTGCCATCAATGAAAAGCTAAATTGGACAGCTAAATCATCTGTATGAGCCAGTTTACTAGAAATTCCTATCTATTCTTATTAAAAACGATATAACAATGTTTATCTCACATATGATCATGTTTGAGATGTATGAACCTGGGCACGAGGCATTTTCTACATCCGCATTAACACCTGCACCAGACATTTCAAACTTCACTGTGTTTTGAATTCAGTCCCCTGGATGTTTCAGTTCAACACGGCCTTGTATCAGATAAAATATAGTCTTCCACATATGTCAGAGAGACGATAGACCGAGTTCTTATTAGAGCAATTAATAGATCGTATCTTGTGCTGATGATAGGGGAAAAGCCAGATCACACACTTTAGAGACAATTCCTCTGACAACATATTACATGCATAATTAAGCAAGATCTCAGTTAAGTGCTGAGAGGTACGTCTCTGAGGATGATACATACAAGAAGAGACATGTCCTTATTTCATATTTTTAGCTCTGTGTCCTGTGTGTTTGGCCCTGCAGGGCGGTGTGGACAGAGACAACCCATAGCGTGAGCTGCCTTTCCTTTTTATCATGACTCCGTTCTTCAATTAAACTCCCTGCATTTTACACAGATCAATACAGAGGAGTCTATAAAAATGTCAATACCTGAAGTATTGGCTGTAGTTCCAGAGAAGCCATAGATAATACAGCATCCCCCATGTGTGTTTGGCTAACAAGTTTCCCCCTTTGAACTTAATGCAGGCTTCCTTTGTGAAATACCAAAGCATTGATTAATCCATCTGTACTGATCTGAATTTTCTCTGAGTTGTGTTGCATCTCTTTGAAATATTCAAAGCAGAGCTTTTGGAATAACTATTATATGGACCTCTGCTCTCCTAGGGGCAAGCAATGAAAGTGGCTGCATACAAATTAAGTATCAGCAAAGCAAAGGGAGCATGAGTGATTGAAACCACACTTGCATAATCATGCTTTCAGATGAAAAATAGCAAGTCATTCATTACAGAGTAGTTGTAGACAGAATTCCTCGCCTAATTAAGCGCAATGCAGGTGTATCCGTGAAAATATGTAATCTATGTACACATATGTTGTCATGTGGAAAGATTAAATCATATCGTAGCTGAGAATAATGGATCTCCATATTTGGGGATTTTGAATTTTTCAGATAAACTTACATGTTCCTGCAAGGGCTTTTTACATTACATAAACCGTTTATTTTAAAAACCCATGGATTTGAAGAATGTCACAAAGATAAAAACAGGGCTATTATCTTAGTTAATGACAATAATAATAATAAAAAAACAATTTTAATAAAGTGATAACAGCCCACAAAAAGCATCTTGACATATGTAACAACACTCGTCAACTTGTTGGGATAGATTATAAACAGCTCTATTTGCCAGCATTGCAGCACATCAACTGCAGAAAAGTAGTCTTTTTTTTCCACATTTTCTTCTCTGGACTGGCACTTCCTGACAACTGCAGTTTGACTACTTCCTCTGTATGTATGATGCCTCCAATGTGTGCTATGGGTGTCGACGGGCTTGCACTAAAGGACCAGTGTGTAATGTTTAGGAGGATTTATTGGCAGAAATTGAAAATAATATTCATAGGTATGTTTTCATTATTCCCTCAAAAATAAGTATTGTCACAGAGTCTGCCATGTTGAACCACCATGTTTCTACAGTAGCAGAGAACGGACAAACCAAACGCAATCACTGTGGTTTCCGACACACTTGGAAGGTTGAGCTGTATTCAGATGGTTGCAATTCACAACTTCGCTTCTAGATGCCACTAAATCCTAAACGCTGGTCCCTTAAATGACGTGGCGCTCTGCTGTGTTGCTGTTCTCCTTCACTCTGGTTACAATGTATTACTGTCTCAACATCTAATTGCTATAATCAGACATTATTGTGTTGCAAGTTGAACACAACAGCAAGCAATGTTCTGTTTACATTCATAAAACAATATCATATCAGGTGATGCATGCTGGTGAAATTTAATAATTATGCTAATAGGTCTGTAGCTTGCCTTAAATTAATTATATCTGAAAATATATTGAATGTGGATGTATGGGTACATATTTAATGAGCAAATATTTATTTTCTTTTTTAGTGTTCCACTGCTGTCACACTGGGAAGCAGAATACTATTTAAAATAAAACTGAAATTAATTGAAATATTCAGGATTAATGAGGGTGTTGTGTTTATATTACAAAGCATTATATAAGCCTGCAGGGTGAAGAAAATATAGATGTTGTAGAAGCAACTGGTGCTTGGCAAGAAAAACCTTGCTGGATCTGTGATAGGTGGGAGGAGACATGTGCCTTAATCCTAAAAGGCTAAATCAATTTTGTCATAGAGCTCATTCACAATCAAAATGCATCCAGGTTTATGGCTTTATAGAAACTGAGCTGTGTCAGGCATATATGGTACATTAGGTCAGTCAATTTGATTCAGCCTGTTTTCAGTTTTGTTGTTAAATCCATCTAAAACATTTAAAAAAAAATATTTAATCTTTATTTAATCAGGCAGTGTCGTTGATATTAAGATGTCTTTTCCAACACAGACAGCACACAGAAACAAGAGAACAAAACTACTACAATAAACTAGTAAAATTAGTAAAAACAGCTACAATAATCATAGAAAACATGAAATAATGAATCTTAAAGATCATACACATTTTTCATGTGGCTATCACTTTCTTTCAGTGTGAAAATTCCAGTTTAGGCGCTTTCAAATGTGAGAAAATGATTTGCATTCAAGGAAAATTTTGTTTTTCTAAATTTCAGCACAGATTAAATTGTCCGGAGTCTCTCAGTGCAGGCGTACAACCTAGAATACTCGTCAAATAGGTGACACTTATTGTTGTGTTTATGCTTTTCTGTCTCTGAAAGACGAGGCTGCCGGTCAGAAACACCTCATCAGTGGGATCCATGTTGGCACAAAGAAGCACTTCATGCACCTAGCTGGATCATCTGTAGCCCTCAGGGCGAAGCAGCCTGGACCTTGACAGACCACAGACAGGCCCTGCCCTGACACCCCAGGCGTCCACATCCTCAGCTGCTTTATTCTCTAATTTTGCTTTAAAATATGCAGCAGTGTAAAACTCTTGGCTGTTATCAGTATGGCTGGCTGTCTCTGTACAGAAATGCAGGGTGTGTTTGACTTTTCTTAAGAGATTCTGCAACAGGGGTAAGCGTCTCAGCTGGCCTCACAGTGTTATCTCTGGCACACTGCCAGCGTGATACAGTGTTCTGCACTCGACTGGTTTCATCACATTAGAGGCCGACACACTTGTGGCACGATAGGAGAAATTAGTGGTTACAGCCAGCCACTGACTGTCTCCCATGTTAGCAGTGGACACAGTGCTGCTCAGTGTGACTTTTGGTAAACTTTTATTACCGTCACTACAAATTGTTCCACTGAAGTGAAGTCCTTGGATAAGTTAATTCCCTTCAAATAAACCCATGCAGTAAACCAATCGCCATTCTGCGGTAAGAATACTTGTGAGCCTAGAACATGCTGACCTCGCTGATATGCCTCAGTACTTATCCATGGTGACTATTGTGCCTCTGCATACTTTTATCCTAAGAATACAATGATGTTTGTGACAAAATTACAGTGTTATTGCAGTAAAATATGGTTAAACTCAAAGAGGATTGATGGACACAGGTTTTCACTGCAATCTCTTATTACACAATTGAACCCATGACACTGTATTTCTAGTCTACTTGAATTCATACAAAACATAACAACAGATTAAGCATTACATGTTCAGGGAAAGCCCTTAGGATCAAAATGATTATTACCAAAAATATACTTTATAAAAAAAGCTAATTATGTATATTCAGGACCATCATTTGAGTCCTATGTGCAAGAACTTAATAAAATGTGTATAAAATAAAATTATTGACATCATCACTGAAAATGCTGCTAGTGGTGTTTTAGTGGCCAGTGGCATACTTACAGTAACCACTTTTGATCTTATGGAAAGTGCATGCTGAATTAAAACATAACCAAATAATAAAATACATTGATTACTTACTAAATAGATTATTCATTCATTGTTGATTATCTCTGAATGTCACCATACTTTTGGAGGATTCTTTTTGTATGTATCAGATTTTAAATGTTGCAACTGTAACAATAAGTTAACACAAAGGGTTATATGTGAATGTGATTATATTGATAATATAAAACTATAATCCAAGGATTCTAATTAAAATCTGTAATTAGGTTTTTTAATGAAGTCTCAGTTGACAAAGAGCAAATAATGAGTCTGTGTATTGCACCACCTTAAGAGCCTCAAGGGGCAGCATTGGTTGCAGTATAAAATGCTAATGAACAGACTCATTCAAAACCATTTACATGAGAGAAAAAAAGAAGCATTCAAGTGCAGTTTTTTTATGATATTGAGGAGAGAAAGACTAATGCTAAAAATAAAACTGTACAGTGTCTACTGCAGTCTTGCATGTTTTTACCAAGAAACATAAAGTGCCAACAAGAGCAGGGAACATAATGTTCATATTGTGACATAAACCTGGTAATGATACGGAAATAAATAAGGATTTTTAAAATAATGCTAATTTATGTCTGGGAAGACCACTATAAAACCGAGCCCACATGGCTGTAAAGAGTCATCACTGTAAAGGAAAGGCCATCAGTATAGACTACTAACCTTTGTGGATTGCAGAGCTGGTAAAAATCACACATTATTCTTTATTCCCTCTGGCTGCCATTATTACCACAATCGAAATAAAATATTTTTGTGCGTGTGATCACATGTCAACTTTTTGAAGAATGTAAAATGAAAGTGGAAAGAAGAACAAAGCATTAATAAAAAGCACTGTGATTTTAGAGAGGCTTATGGCTCGTTCACACTGCCTACCTGAGTTGAGCGTCTTGCTCTTTATTTCAGTGCCCATGTTAACAGAATAGACCAGTCACACTGCCCGCTGCAGCAACGCTTAACTAGAGAGTCGAGGTCTCACCTATTCTGTCCGGTGAGTCGGGCCAGCCATCGCTCCCCACGTGCAACAATGAGCCTTGGCCACCCATGACCCTGTCGCCGGTTCACCTGACCACTGCAGACCAGGAACACTGCACAAGAGCTGCAGTTTTGGAGATGCTCTGACCCAGTCGCCTAGCCGTCACAATTTGGTCCTTGTCAAAGTCGCTCAAATCCTTATGCTGCCCATTTTTCCTGCTTCAAACACATCAACTTTGAGAACAAAATGTTCACTTGCTGCCTGATATATCCCACCCACTGACAGGTGCCATGATAACCAGATAATCAGTGT
>NW_023339696.1:15681882-15697218 GCF_004916995.1 Morone saxatilis | reverse complement strand
TTTTTCCTGCTTCTAACACATCAGTGTTCACTTGCTGCCTTATACATACCAGGTGCCATGATAACGAGATAACCAGTGTTATTCACTTCACCTGTCAGTGCTCATAATGTTATGACTGATCCATCTATACCCCGCCCTAAAACGTGTTTTTTGAGCTGTAAACCATATTTATATAACTATACTGTGATGAAACACACTAATACTGGTGTATGTAATAAAATCTGCATTTTGTGGGTTAAAAAGCCTCCACTTTGAGTGGGAGTCTGTGAAACTGCTGCACTCATTTTCAACCCAGACACAACGTTATAAAGCCTTATCTGGTGGAATTTCAGGGTAACAGCAGCTGCTCCACAGCTCACTGTTTCTGCTACGCTGCTGTGGTCAGGCTGTCAATCACCCTGGCCGGTGTCGAGGCCACGCCCCCTGAAGTCACTGTCCTTCTGAGGGCTCTGATGCATTTTTTAAATTTGCTGAAAGGGAGGGAGCTAGCAGAACTGAAGGGCGTAGTAACACTTTAATTGGCTATCGCCAGTTGTGCTTATAGGCTCATTTATACTTTTAGTGGAGGTGGTTTCACTTTATTTGCATAATCTGCCTACAGATAGTTTATAGTTTAGTATTTGTAACATTTCAGCAGCTAATACTGCCAAAACTGTTTCTAGAGAATCACCTAATTCTGACACATTGTTTTCTTTTTAAAGAAAAGCCACATGTCGTCAAACATTTGGTGCTGCGCCATAGATACTTTTTAATTTATTTGGTCATTTGGCATTTTTATCAACTGTTATAAAAACAAAAATAAAATCAATTTAGTGCAGTAGTATTTGCAGATTAGTAAATATTGGTGCCAAGAACTCAGTTGTGTAATTCATTTAATAGTCATTTTAATTTCTACTGACCACTGATAAGCATAATCGAAACAATACAATCCGCCCAAATCTGTTTCTTTTCTCTCTCCTAAATAGCATTTCAAATCATTATTCAAAAGCTGTATTGCACCACAATGATTTGTTCTCATTATATTGCAGTCATTACTTTCTATCTATCTATCTATGGGAATGGGAGCATTTCTTTATGCGGGTGGAATTTTCCTCTTTGATTTTCCACCTCAGATGATTCTTCATATGAAAGGTGCTTTATAAATAAAATTTGACTTGAATTGACGTATCTGTCCATTCTAAATATCTGCAGACACATAAAAAACATGTTGTAATAATATCCTGAAGTTTCTGAACACTGAACACTACTAAATGTAATACTGTGTTGCTATCCCAACCAGTCTGTGCTTTCTTTACAAAGTCAGTGTGGCTGCATGTTCCCATGTGTGAGAGCGACTGAAACTGCTGTTTTCTCAGTGAATTAATAATTCATTTCAACCAAACCAGAGTTAGTGATTGTTGGAACAGTGGATAGAAAGACGGTTTTGGTGAGTTTTGAATAAAGTTATGTTGTTACAGTGATAAGCAAGGTAAAATGATTATACTTGTCTATGGTGTCTGGTGGTGAGCGATAGCGATCTGTCTCTGTAGAGCCCCTTTCCATAATGTTAGAATAACAATCTGAGCCTGTCGATGGAAAACACAGCAGTCTTAGTGGGTGCACTACGATTGTCCCAAGGGATTAGCTTACATTGTGCCACCACTGGAGCCCTTTTCAGGAATATTTTCACATCTAAGTCAGTGAATTGTCAGTTTATTTCGACCAAACCAGTGTTGGTAATAGTTGCAAAGATTGTGAAAAAAAATATCAAAGACGGTTTTGGTGAATTTGATTTAGTTTCTGGTCTGTTATTAAGTGTGTTTTATCATTATCTACTAGTTCTGGTTTTGTCAGTGGAGTCTGGTAAGCCATAGCACCCAATGTTTTGGTCTGAGATGCTGGTGGCAAATGAAAAATAACCTTTAAACAGACTAAACACCATTGTTCCTTTGTGTACATGATGAAAAACATGATTTGATTACCACCAAACCATAAACAGTATTCTAAACTATTAATTGTATCTGTTAAAAAAAGTCAACAGATTTAAGTTGGATTTCAGGTGTACTAGCTTGTTGCATTTGAATCTTAGGTACATGATGCAGAAAGCACATTCACAAAAGCTCCACAGTCCCTAATGACCATTTTATGGTTTGTACCCAGCACAAAATCCTACAGCAACCCACAGAGGTACTTTCACCAAGTGCTCTCCCCTCTAGACCAAACTGTTGTATGTGTAAGATACAGGAAGCCTCTTGTGTCCATTACTTAGTGGAAAAGAAATGATGGATCATTTGAGACCTGTGATATGTTCAGGTCCAAAGGTTCAGCCACATTTACATAACTCCATATTGTAACTCTTCAGTATTCCTCCTCTTTGTTTAGAAGCTTCTCCTGGTTAGATCAAATTTTGGTTTTGGTTTTAATAATAATAATAATAATATTAATAATAATAATAGCACTTTTTAAAACACACAGTTACAAAGTGCTAAAAATACACATAGTGGATAAGATACACATATACAAGTAAATGAACGTACATACATAAATACATACACATCCGTACACATATATGCATAATACGTAGAGAAAGATCAAAACATACGACCACAATAAACAAAGCTCAAGCCAAACAGAGCGTTTCTAAAAAGACTAACCTGTAGAAATTTGTTTTTAACAATCTCTTAAAACATTTAAATAGAATGGAGAAAGAATGGTCGCTTCCGAATTTAAAATGTGTACGGCGAGCAGATTAAATGTTTTGATCAGATTAGTGGAGTCACTGGGATAAGGAAAAAAAGTTTTCTCTCTTTTTGGGACCTGGTGACTGAATCTATTTACTTTCTACTGAGATGCCTGGGATTGCTGCTTCACTTTAACAAGACAAGTATTTTCTGCTTGTGCTAACATGTGCATGTCCATGTTTTGGTTGTGTTGAGTCTATTTAGTGTGTTTGTTGGCTGGTTGCTTAATTTCTTGCCTGCAGATCTGTATTCAGACAAAATGCTGCTTCTATGCTGCCACCATCCCCTATGTGTGCTCTTTCCTTTTGATTGTTTGGCATGTTCATTATAATGCTTTCATGCTGTTGATTGTCACAGTGGTGAAAATGAATACTCATATTTCAGTGTTATGAGTGTTGTGGGCTAAATTGCTTTTGCAGTATATTTTCCCCATGGTTGTTGCTGTTGTTTTATTGTGCTCCTTTCTGTTAAGACTGCCAAGTCTCTAGCAATATTGTGTGTTGACTATAGAAGTGTAATCACATCTGTAGTTTTGCACACATTCCTTTCACACAAATATTTTCACTGTAATATTGGTTTCATGGGAAACTCAACACGTTATTGTCACACATACAGTAGGTTGACGTGTACATTTTTCCACCAACATCATCCTCAGCTGAGCAATATGAAGGGATTTCAACTCAGTTCTCACACATCGTATTTCACAAGTCAAGTAATAGTAAAAACAAGCTATTTAGCTTTCTCTTCACTTTCTCAACATCAACAGTGCTCAAAAAAACCTCAGCTGGGCACAGCTGGTACTTTGTTTTAGTGAGATCACAGAATGGTCACCTTTTCTAAGAAAAGTATTTTATTGTACAAAACCAAAGCTAATTTAAAAGAATCCAAAAAGCTTCATTTGTGGATGCAAGTATTTTGTAACTGCATAAGTATAATCTTTGTAACATCAGATTACACACATAATATGTGTAGAATATGCAGAGTCTAAAATAAGTAAACTCTTCCACCAGTGCTTATGAACACAGAAATGTCTTTTTAATGATCATTCAGACACTGTTCTATAGGTTTTAATATTGCTGTCATGTAGCTCTCAAACGTTTAAAGATCTTAAGCCATCTGGCTATGTATTTGCATAACAAAGTGTTATTCTAAATGGTATTCAAGTGGTATCGTTATTGTTGGTGTGGTTTTGCATCCTATCCAAAAATGGGAAGCTAGCAGCTAAAGGATTTTTTTGGGATTAAATTTCATCTAGATTTTGACTTTTTTAAAATTTTTTAACAGCTTTTTTCTGTTGCTGGATCGGACAGAAACATATAGCCATGGTGCACTCATATGTCATATTGCCCAGTCTTTTTTTCTGACCAAATTCATGGTTATTCCAAGTTTTTTAGTCTGAGTTCAGACTAACTCACTTATGTTATAAAACAAGAAGTAAGACGGTACATTCAGCTGTCATATGAAGTGTAATGGCAATAAGAAAACCATTTATTCTTT
The DNA here is from genome assembly GCF_004916995.1 of Morone saxatilis. Taxonomy (NCBI): domain Eukaryota; kingdom Metazoa; phylum Chordata; class Actinopteri; family Moronidae; genus Morone; species Morone saxatilis. The sequence goes on along the minus strand of NW_023339696.1, from coordinate 15,693,001 downwards.
TTTCTCATTATGAGATCTTCTTCTGCAGAGGAATATGGTGGATGACGGCCTACAGCCCTGGGACTACATTTCGGCGTAACAAGTCAAAGTAAAATATTTAATTGAACACACCCTCCTGCTTCAGTGATCACAGCAACAAATCAAATTTAACTTGATCATGCTCTTCTTGCCACGCAGAACATTCTGACACCTCACGAGACCTGGGATTTAAGCGCTGTCTCATTCAGACTTTTATGTGTAGGAAAATGGGAATAAAATTGTTGCCTCAGGTCACACAACACTACTGCTCTTAACTAGTGCAAATTCATTTTCATGATTCAAGATAACAATGACAGATGTACACTGTAACTTTTAAGTTTTGGGTTGAACTTCCATTAAATAAGCCAAACAAGCAATATCCAAAACCCTCCAATACAACAGTGTGTAATGCATGTTTTATTGAATCCTAAGCTTTTTTTTTTAAATTAAGTTTACTATTTCTGAGGTTTGCTTAAGCCATTGGATTGGATTTCTCTCTTTACTTCCTACATTACCCACAACCCTTATGTATTTTTCTGAACTTTGGAATTCAGTAACTGACACCTGTGATGCAGGTGTTTGATTGCACCTCTAAATGAATATTCCAGTATTTCATAAACTGTAGATAAAGACAACAACTATCAGTGCATTTGCATGCATCTAACCAGGTTACTCAGAGAAACCAGGTAACACATGTAATCGGAGATTGCGTTTACTTACACTGTAGTAACTTGGTTACTTCAGACTGACGGTGCAGTGAGACTGTAAAACTCCTAGTCCAGCCTTGTGAATCATTTCCTGTTTAGCTTAATGTTCTCTAGCAACGCAAACAACAAGAATTTAAGGACAGGAACTATATTTTATGACATTTAAAATATAAAGGCACAGTCAGACAATAGCAACAGCTGCACTTGTATACGCAGTGACCAGTAGCTCCTTCAATCTTGGTACCTTGAGACAATCCACCTACCCAGATCAGTGGGACAGGTCAACCACAGTGGGTACTGTTGCTCTAGGAGGAGAGGAAATTCAGATGCACTGCAGAATTCTTTCTTGGGTGTGTACATGTATATGCACCGATCAGCCATAACATTATGATCACCTGGGCACCCTAGTGGTCAAAGTGGTCATGGCAACAAACTGTGATGCACTGTGTGTTCTGACACCTTTCTATCAGAACCAGCATTACCAGTATCTTGTCTGTTGGATTGGACCACACGAGCCAGTCTTCGCTCCCCACGTGCATCAACGAGCCTTGGTCAACCATTACCCTGTCGCCAGTTCACCGCTTTTCCTTCCTTGGACCACTTTTGATAGATACTGACCCCACAATAGCTGCAGTTTTGGAGATGCTCTGACCCAGTCGTGTAGCCATCACAATTTGGCCCTTGTCAAAATCGCTCAAATCCTGTTTCTAACACATTGACTTTGAGTTGCTGCCTAATATATCCCACCCACTGTGGTCATATTATTATGGCTAATCAGTGTATACCCTGCCTTAAAACATGTTTTTTAAGCTGTAAACTGAATTATATAACTATACTGTGATGAAACACATTAATGCTGGTGTTAAAACCGACATTACCAAATGTATTAAAAATCTGCATTTTGTGGATTAAAAGCCTTCACTTTATGTTATAGCTGATTGGTGTACATGCATGTATATATGCATACATATAAATAACTGTATATATTGATTTATTGCATTGCATTATTTAACTCTCTTACTTTCCCTTGTATTTTCTATGTTATTATATACATTTAATCTTTTTCTGTGTGTAGCATGAAGGACTGTAAACTTTCATTTTACAACATTGTGTTATATAATGATAAATACACTTCCTTGATTCCTTGAAAAGTGGTTACGTAAGTAATTGTATTTTAAATCCCCTCCAGACATTTGTTAGGATACAAATACTCTGCCTGGAACAATGTGTGTCTCATATGTTTTTTCCACAAAAAAGTATGATTTCCACATTACAATCCTTAAAAACCTCCTTCAAGAATGTAGGAAAATGCAAATTGTGTTTATTTCTGAAGTTTTCCTGCTGGACACAAGATGTAAAGTGTCTGTAAAGTCCATTCTCAATGTATGTGTGCTGGTGGCTTTAAGTTTCCACAGCATATCATTATTGTGTAAGCTCCAAATTTGAATGAGAAAACATCCTTCTAGTGTAAAACTCTGCACATAGATCATTCTGCACAGTGAACCTCACACATCAGACTGTAAGAACAAGAAGAAAAAGCTATTTCTGAGTCTCTATTTCTGGGACATGGTGTCTAGCTGGACATGGTATAAGTAGGGTAATATTATATCGTCCATCGATTTTCAGCTGTTTACCTGGGGTTGCAGTGGGTGCAGGCTAAGCACCGTAGTTCAGACATTTTTCATGTTTTTCACCTCCTCCTGGGAGATCATGAGGCGCTCATGAGCTAGATGAGATATATAATCTCTCCAGCATGTTCTGGGGTCTACCACAGGGTCTCCAACCAGTAGGACATGCCTGGAAAACCTCCAGAGGAGAGCGCCAATGGTGGCATCCTGATCAGAAGGCGCTTATATCTGCAATCTCATTCTTTCGGTCACCACACAAAGTTTAAAGTAAAAAAGGAATGTTTTTACTCAAATGTAATTATTGTTCATAAAAAGTGTTCAATATTGTATATTTACTTTATTCAATGTATAACAAAATCTTTAAGGAAACAGTAGCATTCAAAAGTCACATTTTGAGTTGGTCGGTGAAAGGGGTTCTTTAAAATCTAAAGAGACTGACTGAATAACCTGCATGCCTGTCACTGGGGATTGAACACAATAATCAACCAATCTTCACAAATAGCTATTTTAAATTGTTATGGAAATTCAATCTGAGAGATCATTGGATACCGTAGTCAGTGATTCAATGTAGCAGCTGTATTTTACATGAAAATGCCATCAGAAATATATTGTGGATCTTGACGTGAGTATTTAAGTTACATAGCACTGCGTATATTTAAATTTCTCCACATTTCTTATCAAGAGCCATGGGAGTGTGGCCTCCATGACAATGTTGTCATGAATAGTAAAACAGCTTTCAAACCCTTGAATTATGTAAAGACCGACACTACATCTTGTGATTAAGTTCCCCAAAACTCTCTGAATGAGCTTTGGGGGGGGACTCATACTACGCCGTCAGATTTCCCCATCCCTCTACCACAGAATCAGCTGCCCTTAGGCAATTAGAGTAGCTGTCAATGCAACAAACGGGACGGCTGATACCATTTATGTGGAGAGAGCCAAAACTGGAGAGAAAGAATTGTAACAGAAGGATACAGAACCTCCCCAACATGCCTCCTTGCATCCTGATAATTTATTGTTTATTGCCAGTAACGCCTTAATTATTTGTTAATCATTTGGCTACCTGACAGAAGCAAATCACACTGGTTGGTTACTGGCATTAAATCAACATTGTTGCCAGAAACACTTTTTAGATTCACAAAAATCATAATTAAAAAAATGACTGTTTACTTGTTGTGTTTGGTGTCTAATTCTTGATTCCATGAACATTAAATAACTTGTTCAATCCTGCTTCCTTACCTTTAAGATATAAATCTATAAATTAGATGTGCTATTCCAGACATTGAGCTGGTGAAAATTAAATGCAGGGATGAGTTTGAATGCAAGGACCTACATGGTGAGCTGAGCTGGAATTTCTGTCCTATGAAAATATGAAATCTCTTAGGTCCTCTCACCAGGGTTTGGTTGTCCTGAGGACAAAGTTAGAATTCAAAGGGGATCGTGCATTTGCCATCTGTTCTCTAAAACTTTGGAACAGCCTCTCCCTTGATATTTAACTGTAAAAACAAGCTTACTATATGTTTGTCTTTTACTGTTTTTTGGCACTTTATAACTGTAACCTACGAAAAGTGTGGTAAGAGTAGTTTGTTGAAATTATCCAAACTATTGTAATTGTGGTGGCATTGGACAAAACAACATACTGTCCAAAAGACACAGCCGATCAACAAAAATGGTAAATACAAATAGACAACATTGGAAACTGTAAGAAAGGAGGACAAAGAGTTGTGTAAGACTACTACTTATTTAGTACTTGAGACAATTTCTTTTCCTGGAACTTTTATATTATGATTGTGCAAGTGGAAAATGTATGTCCCTACTTCTTGTACTACAGGTAAAACAGGTGTATGCAGACTACACAACATCGAGTCTTTAAGCCTAATACAAAAAGCAAAACATAAAAGGTAATACCTGGAAAAGCACTATCATGACCATTATTGAGTCTTTCAACCTGTGGTGCAGAAATATAACCAAGAACCCAGAAGTTGCATTTGAAAATAGAAAGTCATGGAAAGTCTAATCATTTACCTCAGGAGCAGTACTCATGTAATACTAATTGAGTAAACATGTCTAATCATTCAACCAGAACTGTTGATTTTATTACGCTGATGTGATGAGTTATATCTTTTGCAAAGAAATTCAGTGGAAGATATTTCATTTAATTTCTGCTTCATTTTAGTTTGAACATGAATGAATCTGTAGGCTTTCTCTGGTGCTGTTACAAACTCTGGTGTGACTGCAGTTCTTTTGTTGGTTGTACAAAATGAGGATCAGATCTGTGAATGGGAAACTACATGGAGGTGTCATGGCCACACAGCACTGCGTCATAATGGGAAGTTGGCTTAGTCGGAATGTGGTTCGAAAGTAAAAGACTTGAGGTTTCAACCAAAGATTTCATTGTTCCACTTATATGTAGAAGACACTGGAACACTTACACTTACACACACTTGTCAAACAAGGCCGTATTTTCAAGGCTCTGACCAGAGGCCTTCTTGTTGTAAGCTAACTTGCTGTGACTCTGGTTGGCTTTGGCTCAACACTCCTAGTTACATAAATATACTGTATTTTATGCTGTCATTGGCATGGAAAAACAATATTCCACCTTCTGAATTTCCTTCAAAAGGTGAAAATAATGTGGATGATGGCTGGCTTGCTGCCAGTGTGTCTGGCAGAGTTGACAGGCTTTCCTGTCACTGCCAAAGATTCAGCAGCATTTGATTTGCCTGGTGGCTAGTGTTAATTTGCCGCCCCATACGCTTACATGAAATACTGCTCTTCAAGTCAGGCAAAGTGTCTAATTGCAAAGGACTGCAGCAACCAGGGCCAACCTCATGTTTTGATTGATAGACAACCACCTTCATGAGAAGTATCATAATGAAGTAGAAATGAGGAAATCGCATGTCATTTGAAGAAAAGTTACTGCTTAATAACAAACATTAAGAAACAGTTTTCTAATTGTGAAGTTTTGAGTATTAGTATTATATTTTTATATTCATTTAGTTATAAGTAATTATAATTATTTATTTATTTTGTTTATTTCTATACCTTATTTTATTACATTTTTGTATCCTGTGCACCCGTTACTAAGGCACAGGTTTTATTATAAAGGCAAAAGGTTAAGGTAAAGTTAAGAAAAATTTGTAAGGTTACTTATTGTAACCTGAATTCTGTGAGAAGAGGTGAATTCCTCTAATGTGGTTTTAATGTATTTCATTTAACATAATACTATTATTGCTATTGCCATTTTACAAGTTATTTACTGTTATGGCCATACCCCAACCTGCCCACCAAGACACAGTCAGTGAGCAGCAGGGGGAAATGATCCAACTGTTCTCAGAGAACTGAAATTACAATGCGTAACCTTCATTTTATTCTTATAGTCTCTGCTGTGACACCAACATAATACAGGGCCATGACATTGAGTCAGCCCAGTGCTGTAGCACCCCTCACCCTTTGTATTGCCACTCCAAAAGTTTCTGTCTTTCTTATGTGTTCAGGTTTTCAGAGAGGAGGAGTTCAGAGTTTTCCCTTGTCATCTTCAGCCCAGCCTGGGATTGGAAACCCCTAGAAACCTACATTTTTGGACAGAAGCTTTCCTTACTTTTTTCTCCAGCAAGTAAAATAAATACATAAGCCTCTTATTTATTTTGGTCAGATGTCACAAAATGTGTTCAACAATAGCAACTCAGCTTTATCTTAAGATTAGGAATCAGAGCTTTGTTCCATATATTTTTTTTAATTCTGTCTTATCACAAACAAATCCTGGCAAGAGGTCTCTTTGGTGCATCATAATTGGACTCATGGATTTACGCTGGATTTTGCATTACAGGCTCTGCAGAATAGACTTTAGGTTCAGTATCGACACAAGCAGCTGAACACATTCTCCATCATGATGTTAAAGCAAAAACCATTACAGTGTATACAGGAAAAGAGGAGGTCAGCACCTACGGTAGACACACTGTCTGGGTGTGCTGCATGCCTGATGTTTCATTGGTTTAATGAAATGACATACTTCATAAAAAATTACTTATAGTTGGCCTTAAAGTTACAAGACATTGAATAAATCTCCTGCAATTAATGGGGCAACCTATATATGTTTGAATCTTTTAAGAGTCTTGCAACATTTAGGATGAGAGGAACGGAGTTTTTAACATCTTCATCCTCATCACTATCCTTTTCATGTTTCCACCTTAGGCATCCATCCACATGTTTTTTGTTTTCTCCATTTTGTAACTTCTGGTTTGAAATGTACTTTGATTATACTTTATATTCGGCACAGAGCATGCAGTGCAAACCAAAGCTGAGTTAATACTACCTTAGTAATCACATGTCATTGATCTCCTATTCTATCATAGCTTATGTTCAATACATAATGTTTGTATACATATGTACCAAGTTTATTCCAAAGGTGCTTGATACCCCAACACCAAATGTTTTTTTTGCAAATATCTATCTTTCTACACACTAAGTGTTGTAAAAAAGCAACAATTCACAGATGGGTGATAAAAGAAAGAAAAAACTTGAATAAATGAGTGGAGAAAGATAATGAATTCAGATGTTTCAGGGCATAAGGGGTCACTGCATGGTTTGATGAATATGAAAATGATGTGAATCATATGTGATGATTCACTTCATGTTGTTGTTTTTCTCTGTCACTAATATGAATGTGATTACCAGCATCTTAAACAAACAGCGTTGTAACTACTCATTACAGTACAATGTAGATGCATCTGTGTCTCTTGAGAAGTAAACCTAATGTCCTCTGAAAAAAGACATAACAATACTGTGTATTTGCACAAATCCTGCACTAAACCCCTTAGGCTCATTATGAACTACCTCAAGCTATAAAGTGCACAACTTCTAAAGTGCATCAGATATTTTGGTTTGCTTTCTTTTTTTCTTGGTGCTCTTGTATAAACCATTTTGGCAAACCCCATTTCATTTATACTCTTCTATTTATCTGCATATTCCAGTTTAAATAAGTAAAATCAAAATCTTCCTTATCCTCCCTGAGAGGAATAGGCTTCATCTCTGGCTATACTGTGCCTCTGTCTAGTGTCTTCAAGTTTTATTTAATAAAGATCAGTAGTGCAGAGCAATGTGGAGAAACAACATCCCCGCTGTACTGCAGGGAGTCAGGACAGAAAGTCTTCACCCACTCCCGTCAGCAGGGCAGTGGAGCAGAGCCATAGGGCACTAGCAAAAGGAAAACTGGCCTCAGTAATACTAAATTAGTGATCAAAATAGTAGAATATTCAACACAAAGCACAGGAGCAAGACTCGTGTTCTGTTCTGTATTTGGTGTAGAGTATCGTTATGTGTTGAACATGTTCATGGGTGCACTAATTAAGCAGCTAAATAATACGGAAAAAATGGGTCGGAGAAGCAAAGCACATTTATGTTATTTGTGTTTTTGTCAAATATTGACAAGACATATATTTGTTTATATTCTGTAGTCACTTTCTCATGGAATATATAATTAGTGTAATCAAAATATAACAGGCCGAAAGAGATAAACCAACATTTTCTCTTTGTTACTTGTGTAGCTGCCAGGCTTTACATTACGGCTGAATCCATTTTTAAGTTTTATTCCATGAAACATTGAAGAAAAACATAATGTACATAAAGTGGATATTCATTTTGAATACACTGAGATTTAACCAAATTTTGTTGTGAAACAGTGCTACAAAGGCCCGATTTGTCTCTGTTTAAGTAAGAAATTCTGCATTTTAGGTTGTTGAAAGAGCACTGTAGTGATTCTTGAGTAGCATATTTAACTTCAGTTACAATCAGTGATGATTCTGGTATTTTTGGTTCTCTTAAAAATGCACATTAAAGAAAACCATTTCCAACATATTAAAAGTGTACTATAGGGTATAAATACCGTATGTTGTGATATCACAAATACAGTATAAATTCAGTTAGGTCCAGTTAGTATGGAAAACAAGCACATGTAATCAGTGGTGTAGTAGTGCCTGGAGAAGGGGGTATACTCACAATTTATGCCCCCCCTTTTTTTAAGCATTGTGTCCAGCAAAGTATAAACACTCCACTCTTGCATATTAAGTTCACCCAAAAATAAGCCAATAGTATTTGCACATTGTCACTGCTGCTGCCTGCATGTGAATTATTATGAATTTAGTCACAGAAGAGGAGCAGATTTTGCAATCAATACTGGCCCACAGACAGGTGAGTCAATAGAATTGTGAAAAATTAAGTGACGTATTCTTTATTCCTTACTCCATCCACTCAGGAAAATTTGTCAATTATATCATGCCCTTGCCATCCTAAGAAATCAATCAGCTGGCAGAATTTAGAAATGGGTATACCCAATGCATACTGAAAAATAAGTGGGTACACTCCGTATATCTGTGTATACCCTGCACTATGGATACATACAAATAAAGTCAAACCAGAGTGAAGGCAAAAAAGCTCTTAAAACTAACAGGAAGAGAATATGTCTGCCTGCAGTACAGAACATGGCAAGGCTCTGCTGATTATACTAATTTACTTTACAAAGGGTTTTAAATCAAATATGATGGCTGTATTTGAATTTAACTTACTTTATGTCTCTTAAAAACTGAGAACTTTATATAAAAAGGCCACTTTTCCTGTACTGTTCACCTTCAAATTAAAGCAGATAGACATTGTTTCATTCAAAATCCAATGCAGGGAATACAGAGTCAACACACACACAAAACTATTACAGTACTGTCAACATACCTTTGTGTCTACACTACATGCATGTGTGTTGCATTAAGGTCTGGGCTGGGATTCCTATTCCCATTTGCAACTGGAAGCAGAGAGAGCTTATTCATTTCTTACATAGTTCCTTATATAACATTAAAGCCTGTCTTGTCCTCAGTGTGACCGCTTGGCCCCACATCATATAGGATCCTCTCATTTCATGATTTTGCTGCTTCAGACTAGCACAATTCCAAGTGTCTGTCTTACTCCTTTCTGTGCTTTAACAATGATGCTGACTTGTTAAGGGGAAGATGTGCATACAGAAGTTCTTGCAGTACCTTTACAAACTGCATTGATTTTACCATTCAGATATAATAGACAGATCATTACTGTAAATAAAACTTAAGCACATTCAGCTAGGGTCATATAGCCTGGTGAGGAGAGAGCAAATAAATGCCATGTTGTTGGCACTACAGCTTCCAAAACCATCATCTCAATGCTAAAAACAATGAGCTTCAAAGGCCAACTAATAAAAAACTCTGTAAACTCTGCAATCACCAATAAGGCCAGGGTAAAGACATCAGGTCTTTGGATGAGACGCATTTTTTGACAACACAAGAAATCCACATTAAACCCCAGCTTTCTTCTGTATCACATTGCAATAATTAGAAACTACTTAGTTACCTGTTTTTATGGCTAGACGACAGGATTTCTTTCACACTGTCTTGTTTGGATAAAAGGATATATAAAAGACGGAAATGTGTTATGTGTGGAGGTTTTTCTAACGTTCTAATGTTGATGGGTTGACTCAAAAACATCAAAATATTACATGGACAGCTGCATACGGCAACGCACACACACTAAACACACCAGCTGTTTCTGGGCACTCTCATATCCCTCCCCAGTTCTCAGGATCTCCACCCAGGCAACTGCGAGAATGAGTTCATTCTTTTCAAGGAGGTCAATATGAAGACAATTTTAGCCAATGATATATCCTCAGTGGTGTAGCCCAGCATTTTTCAACTGTCATCACCATCCCGGCTCAATAACTTTGAAAGATTGTCCTGGACAAGGTCAGTCCTCAGTCACCGTGTCCCAGTAGTTTCCAGCCGATCTTACTGCAATCACGGGGAGCTGGAAGGAGCTAAGGAGGCTAAAATGATCTAACACATGCTGGGCAAATTCTTATAGCAAGCAAACTGGATCCTGATAAACAGAGCAGTCTCCTGCAGCGAGTGGAGTGACAAAGACAAAACACTAAGAAAGAGGGAAGAATAAATAGAATACAATCTAAGACTTCTAATATATAAGTATATGACTATGACAATGTACAAATGTCATAATTTCAAAAACCTAAATTATCAACATAAAGTAAATAATCCCTGTGAATAATAATCGTTAGGTTTTTATTATTATTTATCGATAGATGCCTTTCATGGAGGCCATGTTGAACTGCCATGTTTCTACAGTAGCACAGGATGGACAAACTAAACACTGGCTCTAGATAGGGTGGGTTACGTTATTTGTGCATTTTGCAGCCACCGTAGTTTCTTCTTTGTGCTTGAAGCAAGGGAGATGCGATCTGCAATTACACTACTAGATGCCACAACACATTGGCCCTTTATAGGTACATTAATGTGCTCTTATGGTGTATTGTATGTTTGCGGAAAAATACTAAACTATAATGTTGATGCGCAGATGCTGTATTTCAGTCTCCCTCTCTTTAAAGTCATTATTATCTTTTTGAAAGCTCTGCTTGTATGACCTGACAGGAAGCTGTCAGAAAAGCTTCTGAAATGGGATGAGGCCTTAAATAAATGTCCTGATAAATTCCAACTGAAAAGAATGATTCATGCTGGGTTTACATGCTGGAAACCCCACTGAGTTTCTGCTCAGACTTACTGTAAGTCTGAGACGCTGTCAATTGTCAGATGTCTCCAAAGAGGGGAAATCTAAGTGACTTTCGCAAACATTAGGCAACTTCAGCCCTGTCATTTTCTGAATGCACTCACAGCTACTGAGGTCGTTGAAGTGTAACAGTGCAGTGTACAGTACAGTACAACAACAACAAAAAAGAGAATA
>NW_023339696.1:15670899-15681782 GCF_004916995.1 Morone saxatilis | reverse complement strand
ACAGCTAAGGCTCATGGGAATGCCATTCATTTTGCAGGCACTGATAAACCAAAACATGGGACAAATTAAAATGTTGGCACTAGATGAAAAGAGGATCACCAAAGTTATTACAATTTGTCCTGAGAGGGACATGAATGTGTGTAACACATTTCCTGGCAAAACACTAAACAGTTGCTGATACTTAAAACCACAAATGTCAACCTCATGGTTCTAGTGCTAGAGGAAAAGTCAGGGAATCACCAATGACAAATTAAAACAGTTATCTGGGGACCATGAATGTCACAAAAATGCATGGCAATCCATTCAACAGCTATTCCATTCTGGATACAAAGTGACATCATTGCCATCCCTTGAGCCAGGCTGCTAGCACGGCTAAAAGGACAGTAATCTATTCTTGCATGTCTTATAATTTTTTTCCTTTGTATTTTTTTTTAGATCTGCTGATATGTTTTGGATTTTGGTTTGAATTGCCACAATAACAGATGGTAAAAATGCCCTTCACAATGAAAAACAATTTCCACCACTGAGCCACAAACACCTCCTGTATGTGCCCTTAACAACAAGGGCTTGGTTCTCAATTGCCAACATTCTCTCCTTTTTTTCCCGAAGACCAGCAATATTAAAATCAGTTACATTTTGAAAGATCATTGTGACATGCTAGAATAGAAATACCAGGGTACAGCATGAAAGAATGGCAAGGATATGAACAATTGTGAATCCATTATCGGGGGAATTTTTTTTTATCCTACAGCGAAACACAAAACAGGCCTGTCAGTCCACTCTGATTTTAACAAACATGGATTAGCTACAGGATATCAGAAAATGAGAAAGCAGGAACCGCTTAGATAGAAAAAAAAAAAAAAAAACATTTCATTGACTGGGATTAAATCATTGGGACTTTAAACATAAATAGCACTCTATGCCTTCAGTACAAAGCATAACACTCAATTTCTCAGCAGTGGCTTGACGTGGCCCGTGTGTAGCAGGGACTGTACTCAGCGGTAATGATGTTGCCTTTCACTCTAATAGACAGGACAAAGGTTACATACAGTGATTTTCTTCTGCATGATCTATATGTTTGCTGCAAATTATACTGCAAAATGTTCACAGTAGGCCACAAAAAAACATCAATATCTCACCATCCCATAAAGATGGACGACTGCAGCTGCACTAAAAGAAATATGAATCGATTTTAAAAAGGTACTGTGATTGGGCTCTTTCTTTAGTTTATGTCATGTTGTTGAATTATAGCAATTGGATCATTAACAGTTTTCACGCTGCGACCACAAGAATAGTGTACAGACAGTAGGTGGTAATTCTAAAGACTTGGAGTTTGTGTTGTGGTATACTATTAGAAAGAAATACACACAAGCACACACACCCCTTTCTATATCCTTGTCTATAAACTGGCACTGAGTCTCATTCTTGTGATAAGGAATGGCAGGCCTTTGATATTAGACATAGCTGTTTGATATATTATCTGAATAGACTTGTAAAGATGCAGACTATAAAGGAATATGTTTTTCATCGTGGGTTTATGGCACCATTTTCTTTTTCAAACCTATATTATGGTTATATTATGAACAGAATGTTTAAAAAGCATTACTTTTCTCTTACCAGAGTAAAGTCTTTATTACGAATGTGATTTTTGTGCTAAATAATAAAACAAACCAAGGTGCATGATTTCTTTATTTTTACTAATGCATTTATGTCACATTGTTATACAGTTGTGTCACAAGAGCTGGATTTAATGTGTTTTTTAAAAATTATTATTGTGAGTAAAAACCTGGGAGTGTGTTTATGTTAGTAGTGATGTATGGATTTTGGACGTCTATTAAGTCCAGTGACCTGGACACCCAGAGGACACAGCACTTAAATAAAACTAAATATCTTTGTCAATATAGTTTTACTGTATTGTTCCTGTGTATATTGCTTTGGGCTCTGCTGTTGGAGTTCAAGTCAACCTTTTGCAATCTATTCATCAATACTTAAATGCTGCAATAGAAGAATCGATTTTTTTTAAGCTGAAAAATGTTTACCGCACCAATACGTCATTACAAATAACAGTGGTGTAGCAGTGCGCTGAAAAATGCTGTTTTGACAGACATCTGCCTGGCTGAATGCATTAAAACACAAACTGGTCAGTGCTCTATAAAACAGAAGCCCCCCTCCAGCATATTGCAAGTGCTTTTTTTCCTGACATTGTGGGCAAAATGCAGGTGCATTCATTATCCTGTAATTACCCTGCTGTTAGTCTTCTGGTATATTATTCATTACATGCATTCTCCACACAGCGTTGTGACAGGAAAGGTAAAATGAATGAGCGCCATAGATAGGATCAACTACACCAACCTGCACTCCCATCATTAATACTGTGCTACAGCCAGGAAGTAACCCGCTTTCAAGGCCACTGCTAAGTGACCGCTCACACACACACACACACACACACACACACTAAACCCTGGCAATCTAATACTGAAACAACATGAGGGCTTGTCCAAAACTGGTCGGTGAGAAAAACAAAACTCTAAAATCTTTTGTTCACATCACGCTGAAAAGATAAAATTTCAGTCCATTATTGTGGGTACAGGTGGCACTTCATTCTTGGAAGTTTTTCATTTTGGTGCAGGGAAGCGCCAACAGCTGGAAAATGTAATGTTTCCGTAAATGATGCTTCGCACTTGATGGTGAACACGATGCTTGCAGACTGATAATGTTTCAGGGGGTTGAAAGCAGGCCAACTTAGAAGGATTTGGGAGGATGTAGGAGAGAGATGGGACAGTGAATCACTCTGTAGGGATCACTGCACAAGAGGAGCAGCTCACCTAAATGCAAGCAAAGCTGGAGGAGCTAGATCCCTGTGAATAAGGCAAGAATACATCCACATTGTGCTGATCCACTAGCGATCCCTGCAGTGAACCAAGCACCGAGAGATGTCTCATGGAGATGTGACACATCATTATATGCAAAGGGGAAAAAGAGATTAAAGGTCCAATTAGAAAAAGTGAAGAACCATAAAAAGAGTGTGATATAAATATAAAATGTAAGACATATTCTGTACATATTCATTATAACATGTATAAATGCAGCTTAGTACCCCCAGGAATTATGCTCATAGTATTCCTCACCTGCAATTTACATCCAGTGCTAACATTCAGTGTCTATGCAGTAAATAGTTTTGACCTTTATGTAGGCAGGTAGAAAATAAAGCTGTTGAGGTCAGGATGATGCAGGAGCATGTAGAGTGTTTGACTTTAATGTGGGAGACTGGAGTTCGCTTCCTGTCACATGCCTGAAACTAATGTGCACTTGGTTTAAATGTACTGTTTTTTAGCTGCCTAGCTTGATTTTCTTGTGCTGCAAACACAATGATATATTACCAGTTTCTAAATCCCAACTGTTTACACATTCAGCACAATATCAGCCTTTCTTCGTTTGTTCACCTGATTAATGGTAGTTCAATATTCACTCTCTTTTACTTCTGTCTTTGTTCTCCACCAACTCCTGAGGGAAATAGCTGGCTCTTTAGCTGCTCCACTATGTCCACCAGCTAGTCGCTAACATTATCTGTCTGCCATTTGGTGATGGGCAGGAAGTGTTCAGTGAGTTTATTAGAGCTCCTGCTGCATTTGGAAATGATGCTGATGACACTGAATCCTTAACTGTTCCCAGGGCACCGCTTCCCTCCAACAGGGGACATGTGGTCGTCTTAAAACAAAGAGAAATTTGGATTGGAAATGATCTATCTTCCTTTTTATAATACTTCAGTATTTTGATATTGTCTCTGAGAATGTTATAATTAAAGAAATCAAAGTTTCGATGTAAAACCCTTTAGAAAGCAGAAGACATAAAGCCTGTTTGTCCAGACTGCTCATCAGCAGATTCCAGCAAAGAGAAAATCATTACAACACATTTCACTTTTCAATGCATTTTTATGAAGTACTGCTGTGACTTTAATATCTCAGTGGTGCATGGCGTTATCACCTACTTGAGATTTTTTGCAAAGCATAATCTGAATGACAAAATGTTTCACATAATGACCAATTAAATGGCTTTCTTTGTTTGGCTGCTCTCCGTGTGTCTCAGGATAACATTCAACATGCTTTGCTGCAGGTGATCTGAGTAGGACTCACCCGTACGTTTTTCCTTCAGCCTTTAGTCCCACTTGAGGTTTGGTTCTGGCCCTCATCTTGTGCCTCTGTCTAGCAGAGTTTCTGCAACACAGCAACATTCATATTTCAACGGCTGAGTATGAATTATGCACAATAAGCAGTGAGAAGGAATTTAATGATGCCTCACTGGTACAGTCTGCCTCAACAAACGAAGAGTGATTCCCCCTGTCTTAGCTGCGGGGATGGAGGTGCTGATTTGAACAAATCTTTGACCTCATCCTTCTTGTTGCTTTAGGTTTGCAGTCAATGCACAGGTTTGGAGAGGGAGATGGGAATGAGGGTATCTCACCCCGTCAGAATATTGATCCTCTCTGACATCTAATGTAATGATTCTTTGTCAGTAAAGAAATGACTGGACAGGCTGAATTTGGGTCGTATCACCAGTGACTTTTAATTAAGACTCCTCTGCCATCTCCTTCTGACCTCGTCATCTATATCAGACTGCAGCCAATGAGAGTTGATTTTTTGTCATCTGAAGAGAGAACACTTCTTCCACAGAAATTGGATGAGTTATCCTCTGTCGCTCAGCATAACCTTGATTTGTAAGGCAGATAAATCCTCTGCCTTGAAATCAAATATTATTTTGCAACAGTATAAACAGATTCTGGTATGCGCAGAGTGTTTCTCTGAGTCTTAAAAAGCTCCGCACTTGCATCTCTATAAACAACAGAGGGACTGTTTGCGCTTTCTGCACAAACATTTGATTTAAGCTCCAGGACAAATTTAAACATTTAAGCATCCGTGTAAGCTGATACACACTTCTACCGGTAACATCAGTGTTTGTCAAAGACACAGAAAAAATTTTATCAAAGATACATCTTTGACAAATATATTTTATTTTCTAATTCTTCAACTAATTTTTCATTCAAAATCTAATAAAATATTATTTAAAAAATAAGTCCGTTGTAATTTGAAGAAGAGGTCAAAGAATTTAGCATTTTGTATCAGTTATTAAATCAGATGTGACTTCTCATTCTCATAGAACCACATTTATATTTGATTTTCCATAGAATATAATGGCTGCTCAGTCTCTACCTGTTAATTTACAGCTAACAACATTTGACCCCTTTAGCCCTGTGAATCTATTATTATCAACATGTGTTTTACACACATATTTTAAAGGACGAATTGAGGTAATTAGTACACATAAAAAAATCATCTACACACACACACACACACACACAAAATACAGATATGCAAACATGACAATGTTAGAAAGAGTCGAAATATACAAGGATCAATGGCAGTGGCCAATCCGTATCTGCCCATCAATATCCAACTCCACAGAGGCACATTATGTCAAAAAGTGTGTAAGTGCATTTATCAAGCTATACACAAAACCAATAACATAAACTGACCTTGTCCTACTGTGGCTGTAAGTGTAATGGCTTCTTCTTCTTCTAGGCCACTTGCTGACTGAAAACAGCAAGATTTTATAATCATCAGAATCACCCTGCATGGATGAGTGAACAAAGTTGGAAGCCTTTTATGTTTCACTTGAGGTTTCTTGCTGACACAGACTGACAGGGAATAATACATTGATATGATGCATACAGATTAATCCCTATCGCTCCTTAATTCTACATATCTAAAGGTTAATATGGCATGAGAAGGTGTCTTTAGCATGGACAGTTGGTACATGCTCAGAGGTCCACATGAGATAATTTCTGCATTAGCAGTTGTTGACTTATTATATTAACTATGATGACTTGGATAAAAATATGTAGGACCGAACAGCAGGAAGTGGATGTCTGAAGGAAGATTCATGGGGTTTGATTCTCAGCCAAATCAAACACTTTTAAAATTAGAAGCCGCTGCCTGGGAGTCAGTGTTAAAATAGAAAGGTGAAAGGTGGCATGTTGGCCTGGCGTCGTGTTTGTGGGGGTGCTTTTGTTTACCTGTGGTGCAAATATGTATCATGACACGGAGAGCTATAATTATAATAATCGTGCCCCAGTGGGTGAATAAATGCATACATGTGCCACATTACTGGATTTCCTCATTGATTATGTGCATGAACATATGATGTGACTTACAGATTACCACTGTCCTTGTGGCCAGGTAGCCGCAGCCATCAAGTCATTTTGTTTTTCTATTTTCAAAAATAGGCCAGAAAATAAAACACATTTGAAGGTGTGATGTTGAAGGGTTCTTCATTTTTTAGGAGCTGAAATGGTTTTCAAAACATTTTAGTTTGTCTGTGCATGGCCTCGGGCTTCCATTTGATTCAAGTCACAACACTGTAGATGCCTTTGGACATTCGGCCATAGTGGTGAGTTATATTCAGTTCACTGCAGACTGCCTTTCTCAGAATGAATTTTGTCTCAATTTAGGGGCAGATTCTCCCTGCTGTATGTCTGGTTTGCATATCACTGAAACAACAAGGAGTGTTTATGCTCAAAATCTTCAGCCTAGTAGCCTACGCAAATCTCCTCCTGAAACAGATCAATGACTCAGACGCTGAAAGCATCTGAATTATAATTGGGAGGTACACATACTGTAGTACTATTGTGAAAACACTCATGGTCAGTCGTCCACATATTTCTGTAACAAATGAATCTGCCTCAGACAGCTGAGTTTCTACCTGCTATGGATCAAAAAAACTTCCCCCACAACGAATCCCCACCTGCTCTGTCTTTCTATTAGACATCTATGGGATGCAGTTATTTTGTTTCTTCCGCACATCTTTCCTCATCTTACTATCTGCTGGAATTTCATATGCTGTCAATTTTCTATTCAATTAAATGATAAGCCTTTTTTTCCACTAATCAAATGAAGGTGTCCAAACAATTTTCAGGAACAGAGGTTATTCTACTACAATTTAAGGTCTTTTGTTCAAAGAGATTTACCTTTAAACCCCCAAAGTTTCTTAGTTGCGCTTACCTGTAAAAGATTTTATGCCATTTCTGTTCTCTCAAGAAAAACTAAAATCAATATGTTTGCTGAATCTGTGTGCACCTCTGGTAATATGATTCTGCTTCTTCTTCCTTGATTATAAACTAGGTCTTTGAGAGCCAGTTTCTGCTACACAAATTGGCATCTCCAGCAGACAGGAGATTGTCTTATTTGTCGAAGACATTAACATATCGCTTGTTGTTTGACAGCATGGACAGCAGGCTGGGAATACCTGTGTACAGCAGTGTAATCCCAAGAAGGTTCATTACACTAAACCTGCTCAAACCGTGCTCCCAAGAGGACACGTCTAAGAAACACACACATGCACACACACACAACTGCTCGATATCTGAGGTTGTGTTATCTTTATATTTCCTCTGTTTGGAGGAGATTTTTCTTATTTTTTTGACTGTTATCCTTCTCTTATTGTCATTCACTTGACATCTATACTGCAGCATATGATGCCATACACTGAAAACAACTTATCTTAATTTAAGCCAGCATATGTTTCAGTCCTTATATCTATAAGAGACTAATGATGTCTTCATGCACTAACCATATTTTTCACCTTAGCATTGGTTTGCACTGTTTTGCTTAGGAGTTGGATTGCTTGAGGCGAAAACCTGACATGGCTTTGGGTCCTGCATCATTTATTCATTGTCAGCATCAGGATGCAATGGTTGCAACAGACTCTGTCCAGTGAACAAACATATTGACATGTTGCCACCTACTAAAAGATTAAATCAGAGCAATTGTTTGCTCCATATCGTTCCAATGAAAACAAATCAAATTTTTATTTAAAGTGCATTTCACACTAAAGTCTGTCAGCAAACTAAAAACAAAGGAATTAATGTCATTAAAAGAGAGGTAGAATAAATAACAAAAAAACAGTCAAATGCCACCACCAAAAGTATCCACATGTTACATGTGTGCATTGCATGTGTGCACGTCAAGTGAATGTGTGTTGGCGTGTGAGATTTTTTTGCAGTGTGTGTTCTTGTACCTTTACGTTTGTGAGAGACGAACTGAGTTGCAGGCTTTAAGAGTCAGAACTTTTTTTGCTGAAAATTTAGGTGATTTTGGCAGGCACTTACAACTTCAAGAAGCTTTTCGGTTAAGGGTTGAGGTCAGAATTGGAGTTTGGGAAAGGATTAAGTTAAAGGTTTGGCATGTAGTGCTTGAACTGTAATCCTCTTCTTATTTAATGTGATTTCACATTAAATTATCTTTATTTAGTTATTTAATAACTCGTACTATGATGAGTAATTATAGTTTGATATTTTTCATTCGTACTGTAGTCTTTAAACATAGTATTTACATGCCTTTATACAACACATAAGTTAGAAGAGACACCCTCGGTCTTTTTGATGTTGAAGTGAGAGTAGAGATGATCTGGACTGTAAAATATTATGAAAATGTTGGCTGACCCTTTTGACAAACGTAATGTTTGAGACCAGAGAGCAGATTATTGAGTCTTGATTGAACAAAGTCACTAACAGTTTAAAAAGATAGAAGAAGCCCTTTAAGGCGGAAGTATTAATTCAGTCTAAGGTCATCACTGCAACCGTCTGATGTGAAAAATACTGCGTGTCAGCTGTAGAGTTTCTGCATCTCTCGCGGCCTAAAATCATGATTCTGGTCTTATTTGCATTCAGGCCCGCAATGCTTTTCATCATCCTAAGATTTATGCCTGCCACATGTAGGGTCAAGTGTACTCCTTCAAACTTTATCTCCGGGCTGACAGAGGTACTGCTGGTGCAGGAGTGGATAGTATATCATTTAGTAACATTTAAAGGAAAATTTATGTTGATAGGAAATGTAAACTGTTGTCATGACCAGCTGGAAGAGTGAGCAATCAAACATGATGAAAAGATGCAGCTGTCAGCATTCCTGAGCAGCTTTGACTGAGGTTAGATTTAAAATGAAGGAAATAATAACAAGGCATATTTCATCTTTTACTAGTATTATGCTCTGTTTAGTGCCAGCCCATCGTCTCTTATCAATCTCAATATTTTACTCCACCATGCCTTACTTCTCCTCTCTCCTGTACATGTGTTATGATATTATTATAAAATTATAATTCTGTTTTTAAATAATTTAAAGGTATATAACAACATATGTCTGACTCGCCACTGGCCACTGACAAATGACATTTCCCAGAATTCAGACTATAATTTAATAAATTATCTTCTCAAAAAGTTAATATCTTGCATTCCTGCATTTTTTTTTTTAACAATAAAAAATCTATTTGAAAAATGAATGCATACACTCTTGACACTTTTCCCCACACAAAATAGCCTCATTAGTGCCAGACAATGGGCCACTGGGTGTTGATTCCCTGAAGTGTGAAAGTTGCAGCCTCTCTTTAGTCTTGCTTTAAAGCGACACACTCATTTCTTTCTTCTACCTACGCAAAGCATTCTTCCTCCATGTGAACAATGTTATCTGGTTCTTTTAAGCTATAAAATAGATTTAAACTTAGACATATAGTGTATTCAGTATTTATCTTCTCCTCAGAACATGGCACACTTTTAAGCATTTTATGCTTCATGGTGACATGAATGATGATACTTATTTGGTGTCCCTAATTAACCATTTTCAATGGAAAACCTCTCCTCCACCTCCAGTATGTTGCATTCACCAGTAACTTGACTGCACCATATCAGGCCTTACCATTCTAAGCACATACGCTTTATGTGCTTTTTTTCCAGTTGTCTTGTTTCTGTAAAACTCCCTGTTTGGTGGAGGATTTACTGGACTCCTGTTGTCAGTGTCTTTCAGAGCAGTCAGTAAAAATGAATGAGTGTGATATTCTGGTGTGGAAGCCCATAAACGCAAGAGAGGCTCATGTGTGGAGTACTGAAAGCAAAAACAGTCACTGTAATGTAATTTACAGCATTATGTAGAATATTACCCAATATTCACATGCAGGTTGGCTTACGAGGAAAGATGCCCAGTCAAGCTTGTATTCTCTTGGCTATGAACATTTGAATATTATAGGGTGAAGTAAGTTGTCAGAGACTCCAGGAGTGGCAACTGTAATTACTATCACTTTAAAAATCACTTGCAAGCCATGCAGTGTACTCATACAGAAGTAGTGACAGCGAGCAGTGATGGCACAGTTTGACAGAACTTGAATACAATTTTAAGAGTAAAGGATTCTTCATTGGATTATTGTTGCTAACAATAGAAAATGAAAGCTGCTTGCAACTTTGTTGTGGAACCTTTTTTTTTTTAAATGACCAAAGAGGGAGCTTTGTTAGTGATCAATAGGTTAGACCTATAAAAAAAAAAACCTAATCCCCCTTTAAAAGTTTTTCTAAGGTAGTTTGAGTATACAGAAAATAACAAGGGTGTTTTCTCAGGAGGCAAATAACTGTCTGAAGGATTAGTCCTAATAATAAGTCTGATTGGAAATAAGGAATTCATTTGGGAAAATCACCAATAATACAGATGTGGCCAGAAGCACATCATTGATCTATAAACCCATGTCCATATACTGTATGCCGATCATATAGAGACAATTTCAATTAAAGCGTTTCAACTTTTCAATGATCAATAAAAATGCCCTTAGTGTCAATGTCTTTAGTTTGAAGGAAACTGGGAAGCAGTGAGCAGGTGCTGTGCAGTAATCCCTGATTGCCTGCTGCAAAGTTATGAGTATTCAGAGCATGATAATTGTCCTCAAAATACATGCATGACTACACAAAACAACACAAATAATCCCCCTTGTCACTTTTGGGACAAACAAACCCTGTGTGAGGTGAGAGATTAGAGCAGTTCTGGTGGTGGTGGTTGTATGTGTGTATGTGTGTG
>NW_023339696.1:15639265-15670874 GCF_004916995.1 Morone saxatilis | reverse complement strand
TCAGGAATTGGAATGACGTAAAACACAGTGAGATGCCGTGCGTAACGCAAATGCGCTCTGCGCGGCACTTCTCTGGGACTGCGGATTTATGTGTGTATCAGCTGGCTGCGGCTGGCAGGGCATTTCGTGAACCTGAAGAGGAGAGAGCTCTTTCATCATATTGTTTAGATCAATAAGACACTCACCCAAATCCATAGACCAATGAAAAGGCTTGAATTTTAGTTTGAGTAATGAACGGTTTGATGATCGCCGACACATTCCGTGAGCGCCTGGGCCCGTTACGCGCACGCAGCGCCATCGCACGTTACAGAAGCGCGATACACGACCCGACCATAGCAACGATGCGTGCACTAGGTAGTCCCGGCAATCGCCAGGGATTGCGAGGAGGTGTGAGTCAGCGGTGCAATAGGGGCTGATACGCCGGTAAGAAATAGACCCGGAGAGGTCCAAGTACAACTGGTTTTTCCATGGATGAACGTCATGAAAGGAGACTCTGAAGCGCGTCTTCTTTTTAGAGGACCATGGTCTGCAGCAGAGCAGCTGCATTTATTGCACATGTTTCGGCCGTTCTTCCGTCAGGGAGAGCACGCGTACTCGGGCCTCGGGGCTACGCATCCAGGAGGATTTGGCCCGCACAACGCACCTTGCTACCATGAGTTACATGTCCTCAGTTGCTCCACGGTTGCTGCCACAAGGTTCCCAGGCTGACTGCACCTCATTCTCAGCCTTCTTGCAGCAGCAAGAATAGCAAGATGGCCAGCAGTGGCCTGGATGGACGTCCAGGTGCAGGTTTCATTCAACTAGCTAGTTCAAGGGTCCATCTCAATAGTGATCAAGATTCATTCAATATATTCAAGGTTCATCCCTGGTTCAAGGCATCAGTATCTCAACGGTGTCATGTCAATAATGGTCCGAAGTCCTGTCGAGCTTCGCAGGATCAGCCCTTCAACGAATTCAGTTCCAAGTATAGTTTGCAAGATGTCATTGCGCATATAGGGGGGGGGCCGTATCCAAGCCACTCGTTGGCAAGCTTACACTGGTACATGGTTCCAGAATCAGCCTCGGCACTTCGCCAGGCCATGTGCGTGCCACATACAAGGAATCCTTGGACTCCTGGTGTTTTGATTACTCTCAATGTACACAAAACAGTCTGAGTATAAATGACGACGCACCGCCCGAACAAGTTCAACACAAAAAGCAGCGTGACTTATACTGTGCAGCTTACCGTCACATATCTCAGCTGAACAAGACATTGTAGGACAGTAGGACAACAGGTGCAATGTGGCAGAGCTGCAAAGAAGGCCTGAAATACAATTTATGGCACGGCAGCACTTCTTAGGTACATGGGTAGGTGGATAGAAAGTATGAACCAGATGCCAGAAGCAAACTGGCAATTCTTCAGCATGGAAAATAGGCAGGGTCCTACTGGGTTCACGGCTGTATTTCAAGTGACGGGCGCTAGCGCCCAAAGCATACCAGCCCATACCGGCCGTTCATAAGTGTGTTAGAAGTGACCGACTGTTGCTCGCGTAATTATCAAAACCAACACAAACGCGAGCGTGCGTTCTGGCGGCAACGAGTTTCCTCCCCGAAAATCACGGGCGAACAGCCAAAATTGGTAATAGCAGCTTTTTGTACCTCGACCTCGCAGAGCCTCATTGTCAGACAAAATGACTGGTACAGATAATCATATATCACTGAACAAAATAAACTGTTTTCGTTTAACACATTTCTGGCATTTGAATGAGCTGATTGTAAAAGTTGTTTTGAGCCTTCCTTGCGCTTTTATCACCTAAATAGATCCCCATTGAAGAAAACATGAAGTCACATTGTGTTGTGAGTGATATCCGAAATGCCATTACAAGATTACAAGGCACGTCTGCTAACAGGGAGCTACAACAGGCTCTTTTGTAGGCTCTCCGCTAAAGCATAAGCTTTTCAGAAGCCCACTGCTATCATGATAATATATTGCTTGTATGTGCAAGAGTCATTAGGCAATTCATTTATTGCATAACTTACACACCCCGGTGTCCGATTCGATTTATGAGGGCGGATTGATATTAAAATGATATTCTTCAAATGGCCAGAACATTTCTTTAATTTATGGGGAGGGTTCACATCCACTGCAGCGTAACATAGAGAGTTCAAGAGTTGGTGAGCTTCACATGGTGTACACACCAAAGACAGGTTTTTCTTGGATGATAAATCAGTAAACAGCTCACAGTGGTTAACGATAGTAACACAGAACTCATTGCCTCACTGAAGGAAACCTGGGCACGTCCAGTCTTCCTTTGTTTGAAATATAGAAAGGGGATTAAAATCATTAAAAGAGCAAACATTGAATTGTCCATGTGTCATTGAAGATGGCATGTTTCAAAAAGAACATATTTAGATATTACATGCAGGTACAAGTATCCACATATTAGAAAAAATATCGTCTTGGTACCTCCAGTGTAAGATTATCTCACGTTACAGTGGGAGAAGCACCAAAAGCCGCAATGCAGTTTGTTCTGCCAAATCATCTGATCACAGTGCTTAATTGAATACTGATGTGAAATGCAGACAGCTACAGATAGCAGAGCAGGTTTCACAAGTAATTAAAACATGCTACTCAGCGCATATGGATAATTTGCTTTAAGTTATTTATCCTCTGTGCTGGAAGTGTATCTGCTTTAAGTGTTGGCTTATTGATAAGGGATTTTCATGGTCAGCAATATGTTTACATCTCAAAAAAATGATTGCACACCTGTCAACATATAGAACTGTGCAGAAATTAAGTTATTATTTAGCTTCATAATTTAGCAGGTTTTAATCAGGTAGACTTGTGAAATATATTCCATCAGAAAATTAAATCACAGCGATCCCCCTCTGGCTACATGAAACATTAAGATACAGTCAGTGTACAGGCATGTGTTTGGTAGCTGAAGAGAAGAAATAAACTGTTAATCCACATTTTAACTCGGTAAATACTGACAGGGTACAGGGACAACAAGAACGTAGGTTCAACAGACCATAGAGTCTACACATTGCTTTGCAAACATGCATTTATCAGTTAATAAGTATGTGCATGGGGGCAGTGTGGTACACAGTATGTCTCAGTGCATTATCCAGTCAGCAAGTTTTCTTTGGCAGAGATGTCGGCCAAATAAACAGCCTGTGGTATTGAGTTGGTGGGTAATAATGATGTCAAATTTGCATCAACAACACTTGTTGGGATTAACTGATGTGGCTTACAACTGGGCAGAATTAAATGTATACCTTCAACCAAGAGGACACTGGTTGGATGTATTGTTTAGACATATTAGGCTTCCAATGGAGTTGCTGAGCAGCAGGTTGAGGTACAGTATTGAGGTATGCTTGCCACCCTCAGGTGCAAGTAGTGCTGCTGCAGCAGGCTGTGTGGTTTCCTAAGCATCAACCATATGTTACCCAAGACCAAATGGTTCCCCCAGTGCTATAGCCACACAGCATATACTGTATGGCCCTCAGCTTTTAATTCTTATCTGGGCTGTTTACTTTAATACTGTCCAATGCCTCTGACTGTAAAGGTGTGGTGAAACATGCATGGTGATGGCCCAAACCTGTAAAGCTATTTCTAAGACAACTATGCCAGTATATCATGTGGCACAAAGTTCATGTCTGGCCATAGCTATCTTTCAGACAAAACATTACAAGAAACACAGAAGTTGCTTTAGTCTTATTTCTCTGACTTGCTGTCAGAGAAAATGTGACCTTGTGATGCCTAAAGCTGTTTGTGGGAGCAATCAAGTGGGACTGTTCCATCTAAGGAGTTAATCAGTGGGTTTATTTTGAAATGCATTATTTTTACCCACCAATCCCTCTCCCAACTGCTCTATGCAGAATACCAAAACATAAACCCTCATACTCACAAAACCATGTATGTTGAAGGCACATCAAACATTTAAATGATAGACATTGTTTCCCACTTAAAAAGAGCAGAAATAAAACCAACATCAAAGGGATATTTAAAATGTCAAAATGGCCCTAACAACAGATTTTGTTAAGGTTATTCTCTGTTCCAGCTACATGAGAATTAAAACTGATAACTGCATTTTTATCACTTTGCTCTTGACACAGTCAAGTGGCTGCACATTTCCCAACAGGATAACTTGTGTTCATGTGTTTAGGGCAGGCGACATCTTTTTGTGTTTAACACCCTTGTCTTCTAAATTAATTGCAAATTGCTGTGTGACACTGAGGCACCTAGTCATTCCCTCAAATTACTTGAAAAACCATTTGGATGAAGATCACTTAACTTAAGTCACTAAATGTTGTTATAATACCTGGATTTTATCATTGACATTCAAAGAAGTATTTTGTCTTTTGTCCTGATTTAAACTGGTATACACTAATAATTATTCTGTAAAATATGTTTTATTTAGGACATCATTTCTATTTAATTGAATTGTAATTGATGTTCCCTTTACTCCCAGAATAGAGCTGAACATTTGCATGACAACAATAGAAGAAACCATCGGAGATTAAGGTTTAATATTTGCTTTTATTCTATCTATAAACATTTGACACATTTCTCTTTAAGCTCTCCCTTTGGCAGCCTGGATTATACAAGTTATCTCTAAAACATTATCCTGCATTTGTGATGTGTGTTTATGGCAGATTCACTCGCTGTATCAAACTACCTCTGCTGGGGAGATTAAGGGTGTGTACAGGGGTTTACTGGAAGTCCTCAAACAAGCTGCTCAAAGGGCTGAGGGCTATACCAAGATCCATTCAAGGATTACATCCTCATATCTCCTCCCATCTTGGGTATTGAAAACCAACGAGATGTTCAATGGCTTGCAACAGCCATTTCACAGCTGAGGCGTTTGTCTGTCCATTTTCTCAATGATAAAACATATCTGTGTGTTAGTTTGGGGCTGTAACCAGCAGAAATAATGCGGACCAGCCTCAATAAACAGGTTAGATGTCCTGCAGAGACCTTCTGTGCAGTCAGTTCTTTGGTTGGTGTGCCCACTATATGTTTGCAAGTCTTTGAGTCAATGAAACTGGGAATTTGACATGCTTTGATCCTGAGAATTAAGTATGCATGACAGAAAGAGAGACATGTAATGCAGAGGTTGTTTAGTCACCACTGTCTTTATGACAGCACAGTGAACCCACTCATACTGCAGAGTTTGGTCCTTTAGTGGACTTTGTCTCTAATCCCTTCAGTCTTTTGCGAGTATGAAACTCCAGGAGGAGAAGCAACCCATTGAGATTAAGGTGTTAGATTAAATCTAACAGTGATTAAATAACCGACCATTATATGACTGTAGCAAATTAATTTCCCCAGTGTCATGTCAGCCTGGCTTACACACTGTATCTGTGGAGCCAACTGTGAGCTGCTGATATTAGCTGCAGTCATACCAGCTTTGGAAATAAAACCTAAAACCTAAAAATAAATATAACTTTAGTTCCTGGCCTCTATACAAAAGTCACAGTAAAAATAAAACCCCCAAAGACAAACAGGAATTTAAGGATGCCAAACTCTACATTCCCAAAAATGACACCCCTGAAAACCAGAAATACCTTACATGGGTTTTTTGTCAAATATAAGAGAAATGTTCATGTGCTTCTACAAGTAAATCTTACATAAAACAACCTTTTCTGTGCTTTCCCCTGTCTGCACTCGTAAATACAGCTGTCACTCAGCACATTTGAGTATGATTTAAGTATGGTAGCTGAGGCTATTAAGCTTGTGTCAAATGAAAGCACGCTTAAGGCACTCCAAACTGGTCATAGCTGGCATTTATATGGTAACCAAATGGAATATCCACCATGAAAAAATGAGCTTTTCTAAATGAAAAAAAAACAACTCATTTTTTCTGCACATATGATAGCTACTGGGAGATAAATATCTTATAAATGATAGCAGCTCACATGGCAGGTGAACTATATCGGCTTTTTTTTTCCCCAGCAGACTGTCTGAATTGAGCAATCTCTGCCAGCTAAAGCACAATTTGGATTAGCAAAAGCCCCACTGATAGGTCAGCTTAGCCCGTAATGGAGCAGCTTAGGCCTTGTCTGCATGATTATAACATTCTTAGCAGCCTATTTCGTTGCATCCAGATGTTACAGTACAAACATCTCTGCCTCCCTTTAAGCCCATCACAAATTTAGATCATAGGGACATAAAATGATGCACTTTTAAAAATATCCCTGCATATATGATGCATTTTGACAAGAAACCTAATTGGAGCTGTACTGCTGTTTCTAATAAATCATCTTTGGTAGCTGCAAAGACATCTCAAGCAATACTTATTTCTCATTTATTTGCCACATTTAATTTATTATGAAAGTTATTATCTTGGACATGATTGTGCTGTTTCATCTGTTCTCACATCAATGTCAAATTTAACAACATTTTTAACAACTTCAGATACAGCAGACTTTTCAGCTGTGACACTGTTGAGAAATGTTGGCATCACAAATTGCTTTTAGTTAATAAATAGTTAGCAGCTCAGTCATCATACTTTGCTTTTAAATAGCCATACATTCTTGGTCATAAACTATAATTTAACTCTTGTAATATTTTCTTCTTTTCAGCCCAGTTTGTGGCTACTTTTTAAATTAGAGCTTCCTCTAAACTGTTCCAGCTGTTCTGATGAGACACAGATACTAGCATGTGTGTGTGTGTGTGTGTGTGTGTGTGTGTAAATCTCAGTGCAACTCACCTACACCAAGGATTCAAGGGTGTATTGTTAATAATAATACATAGTGATTCTCAGCAGCTTTCTCAGCACAATCAATAAGCAGGTACAACAGGCCAAGACAAAGTGAAAGGTTTTAACGGTTCATAAGTGTTGTCAATGATGGAAATAAGTTGAAAAGGAGATTACCTGAAAAATCAATTTCTTGCAAATGACTTGATGTTTCTGTGAACTGATGTGTTGTTTAGTCATTTTCAAAGTGCAGTCTGGCTTAAAAAGTCTCCCAGGCTCTTCTGATCACTCGTTTAACTCTTAACATATATCAGTGAACACACTTTAACTACTATTAAAGAAGAAGTTCTCACAAAAAGGAATATACGTACTGTATGGTATTTTCATCAATCCCCCCTCCCCACATTAGTCAACGAATCAACAAACGTTCAAAAACCAAGCTTTATTTACAAGCTTCAGATATTAAAGTGGAGGTTTATGAGCGGCACACGCAAGCAGCAACACCTCTACAGCAGATTGCTGCAGGGCGGCTGACAGCCTTATGAATGCAGAACATTCGGGTAGAAATGAGATAAATATTGTGATGCAGAGTGTAATTGTTTGCTCTCAGAATGCTGGGGTTATCCTGCACAAGTTAATCAGGATCATTTATTTATTTCTCTTTGCAGTTTTTGGAACAGAAAAAAATAATGTCTGTTGTTTTGGAAAAGGTGGGTGCAATGCTAACTGCCTGACATCTGGACATACATATTTCAGTCGTGTCTGATTGATTAATTGATTGAATGATTGGAGTTTTCACTTACAACCATACAAGAAGTGCTACTATTAGGCCTTATGAGGAATACAGTTTGACAGAGTGCCTGATTAAAGGTCCAGTGTGTAACATTTAGGGGTATCTAATGGCAGAAATTGAATATAATATTCATAGGTATTATTTCATTAGTGTATAATCACCTTCGCTACCTTAAGATGACTTGTTTTCATCTACAGAGGGAGCGCGTCGTCTTCTAAGGAGGCTGCCATGTTGAACTGCCGTGTTTCTACATTAACCCAGAGCAAACAAACCAAATACTGGCTCTAGAGAGGGCTATTTGCATTTTTTGTGTGTTTCGCAGCCACCGTAGTTTCTCCATCGTGCTTGGAATGGGAAGATTGAAGCGAGGGAGTTGCAATCTACAACTACACCACAAGATGCCCCTAAGTCTTACACTCTAGACCTTTAAGGTCGCAATCCCCTTTTCTAAGTTTGAGAGAGCCTACTTTTTTCTTTCTTTAATAAGAACAATACTGGCAGCAAGAAGAATAAGACTATTCTAATCAGTATGACTTAGTAAATATTTAAGGCTCGACATCATATTTCTATAGTGGGAAAATAAGGAAGGAGTTTATATTTTCCTTTTCACCTGCAAGAAGCATTACTGTCTGCAACTTTAATGCTAGAATATTTAATATTGTCTTGGATGAGTTTTATATAAAGCTAATTAAACAAAACAAGACTCAAATTAATGTACGGAATGATCTGATGTGCTGTTTAAAAACAATAACGGTCCTGAATACAAGAAGCTCCTGGAAATTCTAAAATTAGTTCTGGTAACCAGTTTTCTCCTAACATCAGTTTCACCACATTTATGTTTTTTCCCCATATCTACTGAGGACCCATTTTCATTCTTTTCTCTCCTCTATGGCTACAGCGCACATCAATATTTTACAGTGAGTACTGTGCTGGGCCAACCTGCTCAGATGACCTGCCACAGCCGCTGAAAAGAATTTAACTTGTGCCACCGTGTTTGATTGGTATTTAAGGTGCCTTTGCTGCACACTACACACCATAGTGCTTTTTGTGTGTATTAAACGTGGGAGATCTTTGGGCAAAGAAATAGAGATAGAGGGAGCTGGTAGCTTCCATACCAAAAGTAATAGATGTATTTCTCCTCTTTCTTTATTCTTTTTTTCTGTTGAGAGCAAAAATCTTGGAGGCTTTCCAGATACGAGTACAACACATTCACAAGCATACGTATGTGGAATGTATTCCTCATAGTCTAGATAATATTTAAAAGGATTAACACAGTGAGGATGCAATTACCCATCTGACAACTTACTGACAGTATCAACATGCTGTACAATAAGTTATCACACATGATTCACACCATGTTTAAAATGAAATACGCTGTTTACAAAGAGCTATCAGCACAGGATCATGAATATGATGGTGGATTCTCTGAAATGATGCAAAACTCCAGCAGGTTTCAACACTCACCCGCTACAATAGACTTCCTCCCCTCTGAATAGAGAAAATCATTCCCATTTGTCACATTTAGTTGCTGACCAGTTGCAACTGTAAATTGCTGACCAAATGCTTTACATACATTTTGCTTTTTTAAAGTCATTTTGAAGACCTTCAAGTTGTGCCACTATTTAAATAGTAGGATCAATACACATTCCACCTATCTTTCATGTCAGTGTGTTGCTGCCGCACGTGTGGCCATTATAACCTGAGGTCAAACAGGAGTCACAAGGCATTGGTGGCACTTTTGGTGATGGAGGCCCTACTACAGTGGACATACAGAGGAATTACAATGCAATTACATTTTTATTCTGTTATTACTTCACTACTGTTCTTCATTAAATCACCTCAATGATTCAATTTCGAAAAAAAGAAATTATAATAGAAAATGAGGAACAGAGCAGGAAGGGACATTGTAGATATGGGCCTAATGATCTTAATGGATGCATAACAATGAGGTAACACACACACATTACAGAATCTTCCAAGGCTTTTTTTCTTTCTTTCTTTGTCTTTGCCAGACTAGCACTTAACACAATCTGGTGCAAGTGATCAAGACCTGACTTTGTCTTCACTGGCCCAGGAATAAAGAGAGTTACATGGAAGAGGTAGCTCTCATCCTTGTGGAGGTTAGACATTTAACACCACCGCGATTAGTCCAATTCAAACATTAAATTAAAGGCTGTATATAGACAGATAGTCTTTACTTTGGAGTTCAAAGTAATGAATTGGAAAGTTAGCTATATATATTTTTAGGACTGTGAATAAAATGTGTCTTCGTCATCTCCATTTCCCTGTTCATTTTAATTCAAGATAAAGTACGAGACTCACACACCGTTCATCCCTGCTGAGCTTGAAAATTGTCTGTGATAGAGTGCAAACATTTTTTTTTAATTTTCAAGTTTAACTTGTTCATTTATTAAAAGTGTTAAATCTTTGAAAATCTGCTTGTTTTCAGGTTAAAAGTTGGTGTGCTTCGATGACAATTTTCTAGCTTTAAAATAAAAACAAAGCTTTAGCAAGAATCAAATTTGTACAGATTTTTAAATTGAATGTGCAGTTTAGCAGTTTAAGGAAAGTGGTTTGCTTTGGGTGGAGGATTTTTTTATTTGTTTTTGCTTCAGGTTTAGAACAGAGAATGATACAGAGAATTGTCACACAGATGTGCATTGAACAGCACTATTGAGACAAACTTGAGTAGACAGAGAACCGAGGGTCAAATGCTTCCATGATTAGACTCACACGCTAGTAGTGAGTGGTATATTTAAAGTCCATTTGGTATAGTTTTATATTTGTGCTTTTGCTTTTGATTTGTACTTACTCCCTTTACTATAGCTATAATGATGGTAGCCTAGCAAACACATTTAAGGAACAAATCCCTTGGTGGAAAATGTAAATACCTAAAGGTTGATAAAATATGTAGACCCACTGTTCTCAGTGCAGACACAGACTGATGCTGACATTTCCCAGCAGTTTTATGGCACACATGACCAATTTTTGTGATATGACAAATGGCAAAAGTAACAAGCTTTTCCTGCCATAATTTTGCCCTGATATTAATCCTGACATTTTGTGAGTTACCTTCAATTTCTACAAAAGACTGAAAACTGCAGAATTCTCTGAATCAAGTTCTGTCTTTATTACTGGATATATATATGCATTATGTCTCGCACAGAGTTTGTGCAGCCTCCTCCTTTGTGGTGTCACACTGACCTACAGTTCCATAATGAATTTGAAAAAAATGGAGAAAAAAGTGACTGTGATAGGTAATTTCCTGGAAAGGTTCATTCTTCAGGTGTGTAACGGATGGGGCTGCCAATAACCTCTTGGATACAAAAAAAGACAGACAACCTCTCTTTGTTCTCTACACCATGTTCAACATACCTCAGGGCAACATACAGGAAGAAGCAGACATTGTATCAACAGATCATGTTCAAAATTAAACCATTTTTGCTTTCGGTTGCAGGGAATGAAATCAGACACAGATGCTGTTTAATTTGGAGTCTTTAATGACCGGTTTTATTCCATTTGTTTCTGATGATGGGTTTAGCCATATGGCTTTGCTCTGATCGAAAGCAGTTTATATCTTCTGTAGCCACTTGTTTATCCACACAGTAATTGATGCCCTTCAATCTTGTCAGATGCTGTATCACTGCCCGCTTGGTGCACAGTGTGTAATTACAAAAGAAAAATACCAAATGCCAGGATTACTCTCTTTTTGAAAATTAAATTTGATAATTTTACTCGTACTGTTGGACTTCAGTTACCTCAGATGAACCCACTCCAAACATACAACTTTCTAATTTCATACAATTATGTCACGAATGAGCAATAAAGGAGAATTCAGGTAAAGTGTTGCTTCGTATGCTGCGGTCACACAGCGCAGAGTGCGGTCAACTTCAGTAAAATGATTTGATCCTGAAGTGTCGGCCATTTTTCTCAGGCAAGGAAATCTATCATGTTCAAACTGTCATATTAATTGGTTCTGCTTAACTGAGCCGGATCTGCAACATTTCCAGGATGTAAATTTTAGCCTTTGACTCTGAAGTATTCAGGTGTGACTTCCAATTACAGTTGGCTGTTTAATGCTTTTCTTTGAGATAATACATATTCTGAGAGTTTTTTAGCACCATGAGAGAATACTGTTTAATGAAAGATAATTTGTTGTTTAATATTGATAAAAGTCTAACCTTTAACTCTTAACTCTAACTAACTGAAACACCACTAACAAGATATTTTGACAAGTTTTTCTGCTTGACCTGTTATTATTGTTATTCTGTGCATATAATTAACATACTAGACACTGTTTAGATGGTATGTGTCATTTCAGGGTATAGTTTTCTCTCTGCGTTCCAACTTGACAATGACAGTGTTTTCTGCTGCTGTAGAGCGGGGACCAGCACATCACGACTGCTTGTTGTTGTAGTGAAAACATCAATAACAGAATATTAAGGCCAATTGTGATCAAATCGAATGAGTTTAGCCTGAAGTGCTGTCATCAGCTCATCCAAAGGCAAATAAACAAACACGCAAAGAACAATAAAAGAAGAAAACCATCTTTCAGAGGAGTGGCGGACTGCTGTTGTTTTATAGCTACAGATGAGCCATTATGTAAGAATGTTTATTTTAGGTTTAAGGTTTGTGCTGTATATTTATTTCTAGGTTTGTGAGGAGAAACCAGTGTCTTTTTATAGCCAGTGATGTTAAAACTAGATGCTGAAGTTGAAAACAGCAATATCCTCCTTTGAGACTCTGATTTGAGATAAGATTGCTGCCATTTTCTCCCCAGACTTTAATACAGTTAAAAATAGACTCATTTTCCAGCTCATATGCACTGTTATGGACTAATGATGCAGGATTCCAAACACCCTTATAGTTTCCCTCATTGCCACGTGTTATCTCATGATATTTTATGTCCAAAGAGCATCTGAACACAGCTTTTGATCTCAGCGCTTCAGTCTGGTGATGTGGGGAGAAAAGTACCTGGCTTGCCCACTGTTGGAAATGGGACAGTCTTTAGGGGATCTCAGGAAGAGAGCGGGGAATAAGGTTTTGATCAGGACCAGCTGTCACTTCTGTCCTCAACTATTCTGTTGAAGCCCACAGTCCTGCAGTACAATTATAATGGGCTTATTTAGTGTGGGGAGGCTGTGTTGTGTTTTAATTAGTTTTACTGTTTCATTCTTTATGCCATTCCAGTCTTGGTTTACTTGTTGCTAAAACTAAATGTACTCAGGAGAGGCCAACAATAATAATAATAATTATAATTATTTATTTGTGAAAGGATAATTTGGCTTAAATCCCTCCATCAGGCCCAGCAATGTTTTTTATTTTGTATTTATTTACTGTGAGATGTGAAGGTCTGGGTGACAGGAGATGGTAGAAAGAAGAAAAATGAACATATAGAATGTAAAACAAAATTAGTTAAACATTGTTAGGGTGGATTGAAGGACAACTCTCTAAATATTCTTAAATAAATAAGAAGAGAAAAATAGGCATATTAAGAGTAAAACATTAAAAAACTCAGCTAATCTGCTTCATCAGGACTGTGCTGATTTCACAGTAACCAAAAAAACTACCCATTAGATTCTGACTCAAATATTTGCTAAATCCTAAATTTGGTGCACCGAAAAATACAGAAATCCCTCATGTGAAATCACCAAAATGGTTCAAACTTTGACTGTTCATCACTCACAGTGAGAAGGTAATAGAGAAAATGAGTCTCCAGGGCCTTTAAGATGCATTTACCTGACAGGAACCTCTTATAGAAATGCAAATTGCGATTGTTCTGTCAAGTCGAAGGCAGAAGTAGCAGGAGAATGTTAACGCTCTTCGTTGTTAACGAGGTGGACAAAATACTAGAAACACCTCTCAGTATGATGCAATACGATTTAACAGCACCGCAAACTACAACCTCCACAATGACCACAAAAATGTCCTCTCTGAAACAGCATCAACCAAAGTGAACATTGTTAGATGTTGTATTAGTATTTTGTTATTTAGTTTGGAGGACTTGCAAGTAACCAAAACATTTACTGGATAAATGATTCAGCAGGAACCATAAAAAAAAGGATTGACTGGTTTGTGAATAAATGTGTGAAGAAGATGAAGTATATTAATTGGAGAGGAAGGTGTGAGAGTGAAGTGTCAGGGTGAGGTGCCTTTATAGTTTCCACCACAGCGCCATTAAAGGTACAGTGTATACATTAAGAAGTCAGTTTTTCACATTTCTCTGACTGACACTAGCAGAAGAGAATGTTCATGTAAAAAAAACACAATTGAACCATAGGTCAATGTATGTTACATAATTATATCCAATATAGCATCAAGGCGAGCCCACCTCAAGGTTCCTTCCTCTACACTCGAGTTTAGAGGTCAGATTCAGGTTGAGGAAAAACAAAAAACAAAGCAAACTCTCCACCATTACTTGAGCCTGATCCGAACACTGAGAATGGCAGCGTACTGTGTATTTGTTTGCCTCCTAAAAGTTGCACCTTAACCGTGACAAAACAATGCCTCCCACTCCATAACAGACCCACTAAGACCCTTTGCTGTGGCCTGTAGGCTTGTGTTTTTTGTTTTTTTTTATGTGTGCCAAACATCCACTTGTTGAGAGAGAAAAATGACTCATTTGACCAACCTCATTTTTTTTCTCTCTACCTCTCAGGAAACCAGTGCCTTTGTTCTTTGTATGTGCTGTAATCACAAACATGTCACTCAGGGTGTAATAATGGAATTATTCATTGCAAACTGACCACAGTATATCTCACTTTAAATGTCCTGACTGACTGTTGTTGATGAATAGCCGCTTACACCCTCAATTGACATTTGCAATCGGACTCAGAGTAACAACTCAATATAATTACCTTTCCTTAACTTTCTATTATCTGCTTGCACTCACATTTAAGGTGCTGGTTTATTAAGGAAATGCCATGATACTTAAAATGACTTGTTTTTCAGAAAATACTGTGCATAAAATTGACCGTAGCTTTAAATTTCCTCTGCAAAGGGCAAAGATTCCTGCAAGAGAGGGATTAGTCCCTGTCACTGGGTCAATATTGACAGAAAACAAAGAAAATGAGACATTTCCAGTTCACGCCTCAGTATCATCATATTATTTCTTAGGAATTATTTCGAGGATCACAGTAGTCTGCCCACATCACTGGCGCTGTCTCCAAAATGTGACTCAGGAGCTTATTATGAGTGGACTCCTTTAGAATAATTGATTGTATTTGACATGACATGGCGGAAACTTGGCGGATTGATACTCTGCAGCAGAGCCATGATCAATCCAAATGAGAGACTTGGGGAGCTTTTATTTCTCTGCCAGAGTTTATTAGAAAGAACTCAGATTCTCTGGAGAAACTAGAGCTATTCCTCCAGAAACAGCTTGGACCTATTAGTATCTGTGAATGTAAATTAGCGTGATCCCTCACCTCATCATGCCTCAAAATATTCCCCGTGCACTAGTTTGACAGAACATAATGAAACATTGAGTTAAATGCTTGGGCATGTTCCAGAGCACTTTTGCGGTGGGCGTTCAGGCATGAAGAGTTGTGATTATCTGCGAAGATTAGTTTCTGTCTTAACAAACAAAGATTTGCAGTGATTTGGTATACTGCACGTTCTGAATGATGAATCAACCTTTAGAGACGACTGGACATGCTCCGGATCTGAATTTCATGTGGAGTGGGTGTGAAATGGATTTCCTTCCTAAGTTATAGTACACACCACAATGTGAAATTTTCAAAGGTTGATATTCTCCTTTATTTATTTGTCTGACTTGTATAATGTTTTAGCTACATTAAATGGATCTGTTTGTAAGGGATTTTGTCAGCATTTTAATGAATTATAGAATGGTAATGAGACTGCATTCAGATGTTTTCCAGGAAAATTTAATGGATCTCAACTATTTTCTGTTCAGTGAAGTATCACAGAGTCGCATTCTGCATGAGCTGCTATTAGTCTGTATATTATTTACTTGCATCTGTTATATCTCTCAATGCAACAAAGGTAATTCTCTTGCAGGCACACTGTGCATGCCTCTCGTAGTAGAGATCATTAAATGTTACTCAGCGCTTCAAGCGCGAGGCACCTTTATCTCCACACTTCTGTCTTCTATGTAAATAAAGCTTTGGACATGTGTTGAAATGCGAGAAAGTAAATGTTAAGTGGTATGTCCTCGGTCTGAGGCAGTAAACAGCAGATGGTTCTCAGGGCCTCTTTAGCGCTATGGATTTTAGTTACCTACCCACCTGAATGACCTGTATTAAGCTGTGCAGCTGATGCAGAGAGAAAGAAAAAGTTAACAGTTTGCTCTTGTTTACTCCAGTTCCACTAGATTGCAAGGCCAGAGGAGTCATTTGCCATGCAGAGAAATTAGCTTGTTTATCAGCATTTTGATTTCCGTCCCGCCTCGCCGTCCCACTGACATTTTAGACGTACATGATCCATGACTGATTCCCAATCAAAATGGAGCCTCAGTAACATAACAAAGCGATTGGCTTGTGCAGTTTCCATTGTTTTATAATTAAATGTATGATGATTAGCGTTCAGTGCAATGAGGACAATAGCTTGTTATGTGCACGCTTTCAAAAAGGTAACCTTGAACATTGTACATCTGTCCTGTCAATTGGATATGCTCCAAAGATGCACAGCATATTACCAGTGAGACACTGCAGCTCATGTCCATACAGTAGGATACCGGTTGTTTCAAGGTGATTTTCTGTGGCATATTTGAGCTTTTTTTTATTACCTACGTGGTGATGCTGCACCCTCAGACCACCTACTGTACTTTGGAGTTTAGTTAAATGGCAGACAGAGTTGAAGTCCTTGAAAGGTTACAAAAATCTTTAGCCATTCATTACTGTAAAGGAGGAAGTGTGAAAAGTGATGGAATATAATGAAAACTAATACTCTTTCTAGTCACTATGCTATCTGTAGATATGCTTAATATCCCATTACAGGCCCAGAAGTAACCACAGTTCTATACTGTCAAGAGACAAACATAATCCGGAGGGAAATTACCCATCAGGAAGGCAATACTGTTACTGAGATGCAATTACCAGGCCACTTGTGAGACTTTCAGCCCAGTATCCATGGGTGCATATGTGTGTGTGAGGGTGGTCGATATGTGCATAACAGCTCTTATGTTTTGCAGAGTAAATTGGATTCTTTGCTGGAGAACAGTTAATTTAGAATATGTCCAAGATGCAAATGATTGATGTGACTATATCGTTACAACTGTAGGTTTGGGGTGCAGGGCAGCCTAATGGAAAAGATATTGCAGGGAGAAGGAAATAGCTTTTATCCAAGAATTTATGGAGAATTTTCCTGCACTAACTCTGTGAGTCCCCAGATAGAATAATTTGGATTTTGGTAGGCTGTTTATACATTAATTTCCAAGCAAATATTACTTAGTTTGGGGAGGCCAAAACAGTGTGTACGCTTGGATTCCGCTTCCCTTTACATTATATTGTGGAGCTCCTGTGCTAGTATTTGTTAGTAGTTAAATAAACGACGTGTCTCACAGAGGATTTAATGTACCAATTTAGCACTGAATCACATAGCCTAC
This sequence comes from Morone saxatilis, assembly GCF_004916995.1. Classification (NCBI taxonomy): domain Eukaryota; kingdom Metazoa; phylum Chordata; class Actinopteri; family Moronidae; genus Morone; species Morone saxatilis. The sequence goes on along the minus strand of NW_023339696.1, from coordinate 15,653,833 downwards.
AAACAAAGAAAACAGCACGGATTGGAATTAACATCAGTGTAAACATTTGATAAGGATTTGCTCGAGGCAAATGCTATGCTTTATTATTGATACAAAAATAGAAACTGTAGAAACAAGACTTGCTCCTGTGCGTATGATATACTTGCCTCTGCAGTGTCATATCCTACAACTCATTTCCACAGACTAAGTTGAACATAATATTTGTGGCAATAGCAAATGGCTTCCCGTTATTCCCGGGGTAAATTTTTCAAGTCGGGGACATTTCTATTGTACTACAAATTATCACCTTGAATCTGATAATTAATCACTGCTGCCTTCAATGAACAGCCCCTAACCTTAAACGTAGCACAGAGAGAAGAAAAGAGCTGCCTGCACCCATTGCATTGGAAGTGCATGTGCATAAGAAATAAAACTGCCTGCACAGAGTGTGAGCCTTGCATGCATAATAAATGTATGACAAAACAATACCCCAGGCACCCCAGTATTAATGATATGCAGCGAACTCATTATTAAAGTTCCAAAACAGCTCCTGGAGTAACACAGATGGAGTCAATTAAGCAATGAGCATACTTGCTTGCCTGCCGTTTGATCTTCTTTCTTTTATCTCTCGCATATTACTCCATGGATGTAATTAGCTGTATGTTTCTCCTCACAACATAATGTCCAGTGATAATAACAGCTATTTTCACTTGTAATTTCAAATAAAGTACTGCTTAATAAATGTACCAAATTTGCTTGCACCGTGTCCTTGGGTATTTCATTTACACTGCAAGAGGTGTTGAGGATAATACTGTGCTAAGCTGCTTCTTTCTCCTCTTCTGTTTGTGTTCCCAGAGACCTGATGCCTTCAACGCTGGAGGGGCAGATCACCATGGAGAAGACACCCAGCTACTTTGTGACTAACCATGCCCCAAAGCGCATCCACTCCATGGCCAGGGACATCAAGCTTATTATTGTGGTGCGTAATCCTGTCACCAGAGCCATTTCAGACTACACACAGACTTTGTCCAAGAAACCTGAGATCCCCACCTTTGAGGTTCTGGCTTTTAAGAACCGGACGCTGGGTCTTATAGACGCCTCATGGAGTGCGTTACGTATAGGAATTTACGCGCTCCATTTGGAGAGCTGGATGCAGTATTTCCCTCTTTCCCAAATGCACTTTGTCAGCGGGGAAAGGCTCATTGTGGACCCCGCTGGTGAGATGGCCAAAGTGCAGGACTTCTTGGGACTAAAACGGATCGTCACAGACAAACACTTTTACTTCAATAAAACTAAAGGATTTCCGTGTCTGAAGAAACCAGAGGACAGCAGCACTCCCAGATGCCTCGGTAAGTCTAAGGGGAGAACTCACCCTAAAATAGACCCGGACGTCATTCGGCGGCTGCACAAGTTCTACAAACCCTTTAACATGATGTTCTACCAAATGACCGGCCAGAACTTTGAATGGGAGCTGGAGGAGGACAGTGAATCTCGTAGCTCTCAGGACTAGTAGACTGCGGCATGGCACGGCACAGCCACACCACCAGCCTTCTCAATAAAACTACTATCGTCTCGCTTCGTCTTCAGAGAGAGTGCTTGAGCACGCCAATCAATCATGGCTGTCTTTGCAGTGTCTGTATCCATTAGCAAGAGTTTACTGACATGCTTTTTTCTCTCCCTTCAATACTAATGTTGTTGATGATGGCAAATCATTATTGTATATACTAAACATAAAATATATTTATATTTGTGAAAATGAGATGATTTATTCATTTTGTTTTTAAAGCATAGAGCTGATATAAAAATCATGTTGACTATGGCAATGCATGCGATGAGTTAAGTGTCCTTACCTCATGAGCCCTAAGGGTAAACTCTGCCTGTTTCTTCTCCCTTTACTTTCCTACAGTTTGTTGCCCTCACACCCACTCACCAGCATTCAGTACAAAAAGATATTCTATTTCAATGGCTAAGGCCATGAAGTGCTCTGTGTTATGTCTTTTCACACTGTCCTGCTGCTTTAGAAGAGAGAAAAGAGAAAAATGATAGACATAATAGTACAATAATTCTTTGACATGTGCTCATCCTTTCAGTTGTTCATATTCTGAGTGGAGACAATCCTTTTTTTTTGTCAGTCTAAGTTTACCAAAGTGTTAATTTACTCAGCGTCAGTATTCTGGTTGTTCTGCACTCATTAATTGCACACATATTCAATAAGAGAGCTGATGTACAGTGGCCATCATTCAATAATTGGATTGTTTCACTGCATCGTTGAACATTAGCATACTGATGACCATGCACTCAGATGTGGTGCAGTATCAGTAGTTTTGGCATAATTTGACAAATTAATCCATGTACTACAAATACCAGGGGTTAGCTGTGGATCAGACAATTCTGCATCTTGACAAAAACAATTTATTGTTGCCAAAACGCACCCAAAGTATCAGTTAACTCTTGAAGTCATCCAATGTTTGCCTCGTGACCCTCCTCTTGTCACAGTAATACATGTCAATGAGGGTGAAGAACAACACCGGAGGATCGAGCAGTAAGTTTGTTAACAAACATCTGCTGCGGTGCGGTCTTCTGTCGTTAGAGATTAATGGTGTGTTAAATAAACTGCTGCTGCTGGAACAATGTCAATGTCAGAGAGAATTTGCTGTCAAGGAAAAGCTACATACATGCCCAGGTAAATTACCAAGCCATTACTGTACGTACTTAACTTGAATGAGATTATGTTTGCCAGGGAAAATGTACTGTAACCAGAGGTTTACTACCAACACTTGTGATCAGCAGGACTAACTAAGCGGATGCTTGTGTTGAACATAACAGGGTTTTGTTGTGAAATACTCATGCAATGAAATAACGACATGACCCATCATCCCTTCTTATATTATTTTTTATTTTGCATAACTCGCTGTGCGTCTGTCTTTTGTCTCTGGACTTTTCATCAATTGAGACAATCAATACAGTCAATGAGTCAATAAATACAGTCTGCTACACATCACTGGTTGCTACAGCTATGATGCATTGCTCTGTTAATCCTCCCTGTTCTCTGGCCATGGATGGCTGGATTGGTTCACTCTCCGCAGACCTCTCTGTCACCCTGGGGAGGCCAGCACCAGCAGCTACTTACACAGAGCAATTGATTCAATCAAAGTAAGCACTATACTGCCCTTTGTAGCGCCAAGCCTGAACACTTACCTCTGAGTCTCACTATCCCAGAGTCACAACTTCCACTTTGAGGCTTTTTTGTGCAGCCATCCCTTGGTGTTTTCTTGACAATCTCTCTGTCTCTCTGCACTTTTACCTCCCCCTTTCCTCTCTTCCTCCCCCTCCACGCTCATCATTCTCTGAGCCGATGTGCTGTGGTGGGAAGCGGTTTCACAAAGGTGCAGCGCTCTGTATAAAGATAACTGCAAGCAAGACGCGCTAATCATACATTTAAGAAAAAAGCCTTTATAATTATTTATTAATTGACGTTTTTTCCCCCCAAGCTTTAGCAACATGTATAATCCACCTTCCAAACCAGACAGTCCCTCCTACTCAGTGTAGAAACGCTAAAAGAAATCCACAGAAGGCACCCTACAGTGTTATTAGGACGGATGAGGACTCCATTTCCCATCTATGAATATGCAATCACTGCTGTCATTTGCATTTCCAGGATCACACGCACATGAGGGAATTCCTCTCCAAAGTGAAAACTTGGATCCAACCTCTCATTAACACAAACACATACGCACCTTTTTCTTTTGTACCTCTTGCTTGTTTTAGGTACAGGCGGAGTACTGTGATACATCCTGCGAGAGTTACGACGCATGAAAGACATGTTAAGCTGTCCTTCATGTGTTCCTCCCGGCGGGGGTCATGCCACGTTATATGGTTTATCGTTGTTTCCAGCATCAAGTGAAGAAGACTGTGATGATAAACGAGCATCGGCTGCTCATCAAACTGTCACTGCTTAAGTGCCGTCTCTTCAGAGTGAAACTAATTCATATTTGTCAGTCATTACTGACAATTTGGCAAAGAGCTGAAAAGGTAATTCATGGCATGGAAAAGCTACCTGGATGTACCTCAAAAATGATTTGCAATTGCAGCTTGTGTGTTTATTTTCAGTTGAAGGGCTATAATCTGTGAATGAGAGGTGCTTTAAAGTGTTGTATTCAGTTTTCTGTTATATGATCTATAATTATATAGTGCTGAGGGGCATAATGAGAGGGTACAGAAAGCTCAAACCAGTGTGACCACTTTGGTCTGTAGAAACATCAGTGTTTGCAAAAAAACATTCAGAAGAAGTGAAGTCTCCATTACTACCAACTAATTGGTTTTTCACTTCATTTGAGTGAATGATTACTATCTACGTAAAGAGGCACAATGATGTCAACTTCTACAACTAACTTTGCACTAATCCACTCTAAATTCATCTCTAAATGCCCTTTTAATGCATGCCCACTGACATCCAAATTCCTAAAAAAAATAACAGATGTAAGTTGTACAGTTTTAGCAAGGGTTTGAAATTTTGTAAAAACAACAACAACAAAACAATGCATATTGTTAGTTCACTATTAACATAGCTTTTTCAAACTGAAAAACAAATATCCATTAAAATGAAATAAGCTGTAAAAGAAATGCAACTGTATGACAACCAAGATGCTCATCTTTTTATCCCAAACAAAATCATTCATTCATCCATACTGCAATTGTATCTGCATGAAAATGTCCCTAAGGTGGTTTAAACAGTCATTGACTTTAGCTGCTACCCATGCACCAAAATCTTATTGATCACCAAATTAAGGATCAAGCACAATCCCCGCCTCGCTCATCTTTTTTTTCTCTGTTTTTCAATATCTTTGTCTTCAGGTGTGTGGAGAGGTGATGGGGTGTCAGACAATAAGGACAATGCATCCAGTGGTTGCCAAGGGCAACCTGTACATTGGTGACTGAACATATTGAGATTCGCAACCCAAACATAAAACGTCTATCTCCTTTGTTTCCTCAGCAAGACTACTCATTTCCACGTTTGCTACATTTTCCATGAATCTTAAATGTATTTAAGTGTTCCCCTGCTTTGTGGACTATAAATTATATTCCATCCATTTAACAGCTGACACTGATGTTGAAACTAGGACTGAAGTTGCTGTAAAAACCATTACAAAGAACACGACTGAAATTATTTTCTAAAAAACAATCACAATCCTATATCCTCAGATCAACAGTTCCAGCCATTTCCACAGACCAGAGTCGGTATGAGTAATCATTTCATGTGCTGCTGCTTCCTGAATCAGGAACTTCCTCTTCAACCACGTCAGGGAAGGAAAAGCATCCTCTCATAAATCTTGACTCAAAACCTCTTCTGTTCTCTGTGCTGTTTCCATCCCCACTATACTCTCTGATTCCTGCCTACACACAGGCCAGCGTGAAGTCTTTACAGGGACTAAAATTTGATTTAATATTGTGTGCTTTTGCAAATAACCAGCCATGACCTGAAGGATCTAAAATACCACTTTGAGCTTTCTGATCATATTACTTACAAATGCAGATGATGTAAGAAATAAAGAGAAAGTGTTAAAAATTGACCAGAACGTCAATTTGATTGCCAGCAATTTAGCAGAAATACAACTCATTATTGCAACTGCAATACAGAACAGTCCAGCACACTTATTGTTTACTAAACTATTTTTATCGTCCTTGTGTTGTTTACTATTAATTCAGTTTTCTGTGTTCTGTTAATTAATGAGATGCTGCGTGTTCAGTGCAGGTATTGTGGGGTGCTTAAAGGTCTGCTTGAGCAAAGATGATTTCAAAAGCAAAATAATGTCAGCATCAATGCTCCCAGTTATCAGCTAATCACCAATTAAAGAGTAATCACTGAAAGATAAACCTGTTGATAATGTAGACCAATAAATTAGGCATACATAATTAATGTATGTTTAATGAAATCAGCAGAAAATCACATTGGCTGCTCACACTGTGCTATGATAATGTGCAGTAATCCAGTTGCAACTGAATAGTATTAACCCAGTAGTTTCCCCCCATCCCTCCTCCTTTATGAATACTCGTAATAATAACAACAACAACAACTGAGTTTAAAAAGTGTATCAGTCTTTCAGACAATTGTCACGCATGACTAGTTAAAGCTGGATGTTCAGTCCCAGTCTTAAGGATCCAACTGGTTTTTGTTCTAATTAGAGACCGCCAGGTGACTGCAGTGAAGTAGCTCTCAGTACCCTATTCTGCCTCAAGGACGAGGATTTAAAAAAACAACATTCATCTGCTGTAACTTTCTCCAACTTCTTCCCCACAAAAAAATACATAAATGATTTAAGACCTTTAAGGACCTGCACAATGATTTACACACAACATAATGACCCATGAGAGACACAAGGATATTTACGTAATATTGCATTTAGGATATTTTCAAATTCAATGTTTTTTTTAAGATTTTAAATAGATTGGATTTGCAATGAACATTTGTTGTGTAGAGAAATGGCCCATCTAATGTGTATTTCTAGTCTCAGGATTATTTTTCTGCAAGGCAGTGTGAAATTTGACATATATCAGATTCATATTTTCAAACTGCATTTTGGTATAACTCATCCTCCATCTGCACAAAAAAAGAAATGACTTTCATTCAGCTCCCAGGAGCCCAACTTGTGAAGGTGGAACACATAATGCATTTTAGATCTTTTATCTTATTGCAGAAAATGTTTATTATAACTAAAAAAAAATCTGTCTTTTACAACCAAAGGTCGATGGACCTGCTCAACACTACAGACATGTTCTTAATGTTCAGAAAAGTGTAGTCAGAAACACGATCCATTTTGTTGTACATTTGTTCCTCCTGCCAAGGTAAACATTCTTTTGAGTGAACATTAAAGTCTGGTGTATAAAAGGCACTATATGCTTCTTGAAAAAAGCTTGCAGAAACTGCTGTGCAGACTCTAAAAGGTTGTTCAAAAATAGTCCTGTTATAGGCTTGGTTTAAGTACTGTACTTTTCAGTAATTCAAAGTAAAAAAACAAAACAAAAAAGAAAATCAGTCCAGTTTGTGGTTTGTTTATTTAATTCACCTGTTAAACACACAAAACTGCAGTAAAAAGCAAAAAAAATTGCAGTTTGTACTAAAAAACCTAAACCTTACATTTGCTGTCTAATTTACAAGACAAGGTGAGACCCAAGGACCTTTTTAGTCTACATTCATGAGAAATCAGTCATATTGTAGGCCTAAAATTGCAATATAACTGCCAACAAGGGCACATCATTTTAGCATTATTTCATTATGATGTTATGACTTAAACATTGAAGTAAAGTAAACTGCATCAGTAAAAAAGAGGTGCTAAAAAGAGGTATTAAAAATACTTGAATACATTTATAAAATGTTTAGTTACTTGCAACATAATCTACTACTAATACTAAAATCTTCCAGAATAAGAAATAAAATAAAATAAAATATTCTACATGGCCAGAGGGGTAAATTGGTATATTGCATTTAGAAACATCTCAAGGTTTCACAATTTGCTTGAATGGCCTCCCCAGACTACATGATGTTTTTTAACAATTTAAGATGATGACGTGTCTGACTAGTTGATCAGTTCTTTAGGTGTTTTGGTTACCAAATAGGACATGTTTGACACTCTCTCACTCTCACATTAGGAAGACTGAAAACAGGAGAACAAATGAGATGAGAGTTTACAGTGCATAGAAATAAACAGCATGTAAACCTACTGAGTATTGTTCATTAATGCATCCATGGATTATGATTTGCACTGAAATCAAATGTCTCTGTGGGAAGAAGCTGCATGTGATTTGGACATGCAAACAACGCTGGCAACAGACGTGTTACATTTACTCTACTCCGTGTTCTGTGGGGAGAAACTAAACAAATAAACTCCTCTAGCCCTAGGTTCTTAAATCTGGTCCTCCTGGGCCAGTGTCCTGCAGATGTTTGATCCTCCCTGACAGTTAACAAGCCACACCTGGTCTGTATCTACTTGGCACCTAGTGTGGCACATTAACCATCAAGGAGGATCAGAAGGAGAATCAAAAACCTGAAGGACACCAGCCCTTGAGGAGCAGAATTGAGTGTCTAGGCTACAGGCCAAAACAGGGGCTTGTCATGAAGCCCAGCACTCCACTGGCAGAAAAGCTCTATAAGGTGGTCCACTGTCACCTTGAATTGAGGGCCTTCGTACAGCAGAATATAAGCACTAGGGCAGTAGTCTAGTTTTTCAAGGTCTTGAGAAAAGACAAGCACACTGCAGAAACAGAAACTCTGGTGAACTTGAGGGCTTGTCACAAGACAGTCATGGAGAATTTAATATGTTCTGTCTCTGTTGATTTCATGCTTTTTGTGAACTTTTGAGGCTTTTTTGGACAGGCATAGTCCCACAAACGATGTCTGGGAAATGAGTATTCATGTAAGACATTCATGGGCGTAAAACTATAATTTCTGCAAGTGAGAGTATAAATCATTGAGAAAATTGGAGAACAGAGCTTTTAAAAATAATTTTGAATTTATTTATTTAAATTCAGAGCATGATGAGCCCACTGCAAGCAGTAGAGGCCTGAGGCAACTACATCATGGTTGGTTGGATTCAGTCGGATTCTTATCCAGAAGCCAAGCCTCAGTGTTAATGAACTTAATCAAAAAGTTCAAAGTTGGCTAAAGGACAATGATGTATTTGTGAGCGGTGGTGTTGGAAAATCCAAGGATTTTGAAGCAGCTTGAATTAAAAACAGCCCAAATACAGCATTAACAGTGTGATGTATGTGCCCATAAACACAATGACTATGATCAGTGGTATGAATGCTAAGATCAGTTGTGTTGTTTGGGTGGTTGCTGAAATCCCTGATGGTACAAAACATCAACAGTCTGTGAAGAAAAAAAAAGTCAGCATTTGCTGAATTCTGGAAAAATGTGACACATTTGCATAACTGGAGTCATTATCCTCAAATGAACCAGATGTAATATTAGTGTTGGGTCTCAGACAAAGATTGGAGCTTTATGGCAGAAAACAACAGTATAATTTTTTTTTTTCCAAGCAGCGGTGGACTTGGCTTGTTTGAGGGGCATGGGGAAAAAAAATAAAATAAAAAGTGCACTTATGGTGAAAAAGCTTAGTCAGGATTAGGATTAGCACCATAGAGGACACTTCACACAAGGAAATGTATTTATCATTATACACCAATCCCCCATAACATTGTGACCAACTGGGCAACCTAACTGGTCTGTGTCTATGCAGCCTCATACGCAACAAACTGCGATGCACTGTGTGTTCTGACCCCTTTCTATCAGAACTTTTTACAGTAGCTCGTCTGTTGGATCGGACCACACGAGCGAGCCTTCACTCCCCACTATATCAATGAGCCTTGGCCGCCCATGACTCTGTTGTTGGTTCACCACTTTTCCTTCCTTGGGCCGCTTTTGATAGGTACTGACCACTGCAGACCGGGAACATCCTACAAGAGCTGCAGTTTTGGAGATGCTCTGACCCAGTCGTCTAACTATCACAATTTGGCCCTTGTCAAAGTCGCTCGAATCCCTGCTGCTTCTAACACATCAACTTTGAGGATAATGTTCACTTGCTGCCTAATATATCCCAACCACGCTGTGCCATGATAACCAGATAATCGGTTATTCACTTCAGCTGTTAATGGTCATAATGTTATGGCTGATCGGTGTACAACACAAGGTTGTATAAATACCTGTTATTTACATACACATATACATACACCCAGGAAATAATTCTGCAGTTTATCTTTTGAATTTGTGTCCGGGCTAATGTAAACAGCAGCAACAAAATAGTGATGATAATATGGTTTCATCTTAATATAAAAAGAAACAGTGTCCATCCACTTTACTGTGTTTGAGCACCAAGCATTATTGATGTAAACACAGAGTCCGCCTCCTCTCGTCCTGCGCTGTGTCGGCTTGGAACACAGCTGCCCGTCCAACTGCTTGATCTGAGATGTTGATGGACCAGGTCTCTGTTAAGATGTGGGCACAACAGTCTCTGATTTCCCGCTGTTTGGCCAGCCTCAGTCCCAGTTGTCCAGCCTGGACATTAGCCAGGAGCAGCCTTAAGTCCAAGCTGGGCCAGCATGTTCTCCTACCTCTCCTCCTGGAGTGACAGCACCCACTTTCGATGGAGCTGGTCCCATCCAGTTGATCTGGCTGGGTGGACTGTCCTCAAGGTCTGCTGCTCTTTAATCCAAACCCCACGCTACCTATTTTAGCCTTTCACCGCATATCTGACCATGCAGCCGTTGCTATAGTACAAATCACCTGAAACCAGTCGATTTGGCATTTATTGATTTTTAGGTAAAAAAGCCCCCCAAAAAACCCCATACAGATTAAAACAAAAATGTAGCCAGTTTTAAAGGAGCTAGTGACCACTACATCTACAAGCACAGCCGTATATAAATTGGTAACAATTTATAATACAGCCTCGATTTACAGCGTGGTTTCATTGCAGGAATTATGTACTAATAAAATACTTACTGGTCCCTATTGGTACTTTAGTGAAAGGAAACAAGATTACAGGGAGCAAGGAAGTAACAAAAGGGGATTTTAGAGGACTATACTTTGAAGTATTCTTGTAAGTATTGGGTACAGAACTGGAAGAAAAAAAAGGAAAAAAGTGTATTTCAAAGGGGCTTCTGGGAAAATCCTAAAAAACGTGTGAGCAGTAAATATAATATTGTTTAAGCTACCAAAACTACCACTAACACTGAGGTAGAGCAAAGTAGCTTTGGGGAAGGAAGCTCAAATTTTGGTACAATGACGGATAGTCATTTAGTCATTTTACTGCAATGCACTTAATAGTGGACTTAACAGCTTTAACACTAGCCCACCGCAAAGCCAACCAGCTTATGGCCTTTGGATCGACTACAGTACAATAAAACCAAATGGTTTTGCTCTTTGCTCATGGCAGTTACATATTTATAGGTTATGTGGAATATCAGTGTTTTCAACATTATTATCCCCAAAAGTCAGTTGGTTTCCCAGTATTCACGTAACCTGTAAGCACCCAGTATTTATAAAAATTGTTTAATCTTCCTTTCTACTAAAATGCCTAATTGTTTCTCCCTTGTTTATCATGTATCTTCCACTGCACCCACATTTTAGTACCAGTAGGAAGCAATAAATATTTTACGAGTACCTGATTCGTACAACAAAATTACACTGTAAATTGCAGGCTGTATGTGTATGAGTTAATATTAACATAATAAAAACAGATATTTTCAGTACTATGATCTACTTTTGAAAAAGACCAGTTTGAGTAAATGTCAAAAATAATAATAAAAAAAAATTAACCTAAATTAAAAATAGTGTCATAAATGCACACTGGAACTTTAACACAACCTCCGTCTGACTTTTTTTTCTGTTTTCAACTTTTGAAAACAAAACCTTATTTTGAACTTTGTCAAAATGGAGTCACCTTTTGACACATTAGCTTTCCTTTCTTTAAAAGCTTTTTGTTATGATCACACTGCTTTGTACTCCTCTGCTCCACATCTCAAAGTATCGGCACAGCTCAGCTGCTGCTTTGTGAGTGTATGTACTGTGTTACGTCATTTACATAAATGCACAAAATAGGATGAGAGGCAGCACGCAGAGGAACCAGCATCTCTAGACTACACTGTAGATCTCTTCTTCCATTCATCAATACCAATCATCTTGCCATTTGATGCGGTTGATGCACCAATCGTCTTTTAATCCATACACTATTGCTAAAAAATATAGTTTACTGAATGTGGATGTCCCTACCAACCCTACAGACACCAAAAATAAAGTGTTTTATACTGTTAAAGAGTACAAAATTAGTAATTTCCAAGAAATTTCTAGGAAGTTCATAGGAAATGAAATAAAAACAAAGCATTACCATTTTATTTCCCCAACATGAAGTGTTGTTTCCAGGCCTTCATTGCATGCCAGGAATAAAAAAAAACTGAAAAGAAAACCAAGGTTGCCAAAAACCCCAAATTCCTCCGGAAAAACAAGGGATGACAGCCCAGCTATAGTGAGAGAATTTTGACATTTGTGATTTTGGGAGGGGGAGGAACGTAACCAGCTGTCAAACATTTTGTTTATGTCTACAATCTTGTGAAACTACTATGAAATTTCCGTTCTGTTGCAAATTCTGTTTTTCTGCTTAACTTTGAAGTGCTGTTCAAATGAAGAATTGATACATGAATCAACCCATCTCCAGAGTCTTCTCTAAGTACTGTCTGACTCCCTGCCAATTAATAACCCAGTACAATTTTCTGCAGAGACATATTTCATGTGTATGAATCACTCCTGAAATTACTGTGGGGACCTGCTGATAGTTTAGCTCCTCAAGACTGCTAAAAACAGGCCAGTGCAAGAAAAACCTTGAATCTCTCCAGCAACACTAATATTATAACTTTTACACTGTTGGGAGGAAGAGCGATTGTTGTGCCCTTAAAAAGGGGAANNAGGAAAACACACACGCAGCTCTTTCCTTCACTTGTCTGTATTGAATCTTATTTTAAACAATGCATACCTATTTTAAACAATGCATACAAACAACAGACAAATGTATACATACGCACACTCAGTTTTAGTACCACAAATATCATGAGTGTCTTTTTAACATGTTCTAAATTATCTAAATTATTGTTTTAACTGAATAAACACAGACATGTAAATTATACTTTCAACAGTTATCATGGGACATTTGAATAATGAAATGTATTTTTAACTTGTTGACTTCATTAACTTTCGTCATTATGACATGAACCAGACACAAATATATTAATATATATATATGAAACAGTAACAAGCTTAAACACCAATGTCAACATTCAGACTCCACAGCGTGACCACGAGGTATCCTGCTGCTAGCTTACACGTCTGAGTTAGCAAGAACTAAACAACATAATCCAACAACGATCTATATTTATTATATATTAAAGCCAGCATACCATGAGGAAAATGCTATCAACAGCGTGTTCGATAAGTTTACATGCTTGCTTTGCACACGGTAAGCCCTAAAAGGGGATCAAGTAACGGGAGAGAGGATGAGGGAAAACACACAGCGCAGCTTCGTTCCTTCCACTCGTCCTGTATTGAATGAGGAAGAAGGAGCGCGACTGAGCATTAACCAACAGATCGACGAACCAAATTAAACAACACGATAAGGATCTGTATTAACTGATGTGTCCATTCCTCCTTCTTAGCGTTACTCACTAGTTTTGCATAGTCTTCATAGACATTCATCAACTACTATAATAGAAATTACATATTCTAAAAATAGATATTATTAGGAAACTGTGATGATATCACTGAAATTAGCTTTTCAAATGAATTAATGTTTAACTCAACATAGATTGTACTGTAGAAATAATTGTCATGATACAACTTGTCACACCCACACATTCAGCTCAGTGATGCATCCGGTGCATCGGGAGCAATTTGGGTTCAGTAATCAGTATAGTCAAGGATACTTTGACACGTGGCAGGAGGAGGCCGGGATCAAAACCAACAACGCTTCGATTGGACACGCTCTGCCTCTGAGCACAGCCACAGCAGCCGATATCATTCTTGAAGGGTTTAAGATGAGCATGTTTAATTTCAGCCTGGACTTTTAAAAAGCTGCTAAAAACTATTAATTAGAAAGCATCATTATTATGAATATGATCGAGCCTGTATTTTTGACTATTTTGGTTCTGATAAAGTTTCTCTCCAAGGTTTCAGGCTCTCTAGTATTGCAGCTTTACCACTCAGGAGTGATGAATCAGGAATTTTCTCCCAAATCAAAGAAGTTGTCAGCTCTCTCTCTCTGCTCTCTTCTCCTCCTCTCTCTGTCCGTCTGAGCCTTCAGCTCTCCAACACTCATCCAAATCTTGTTTCCTCCGGCAAGCTCAGTCGTTTCATCCTCAGGTCCGCTCTTTAATATTTGCATCCTGCAGCGATACTGATTGCGAGGCCCCGGCCCGCCCGCCCCAGCCTGCAGCTGGCATGAAGAAACTCCTGGAATCCCCCCCACAGACATGAAGAGTTTTAATTATTCTTATGTGGAGCGTTCTGCCCAGTTTCAGCTCTGAATTATTAAGCGGCGCCGTTACCTGCAGCAAGGTCTGAGCCCATAATATTCAAACCTCACATTCAGCCGCTCATTAATTTAATCACAATGCCAGAGTCAGAAATTTATGGATTGTTAATATTGTGAATAATTTAATGACGAAGCTTTATTGTAACCATCCCAAACAACTTAATCAATATGATGAAATATGAATCTGTCCGAAGGAAGTCGTCACCGGAGGGAACAACCAAACTTTTTAAACCTTCTCTAGGCAGTTTTTAATTTATCCTGCAGCGCCGTTTCAGTTTGTTTCCTTCTTCGTTTCTTTTCCAGTGGAACGAGCCCGGTGCCGCGACCTTCCGCTCGGCGAGCATTAAGCTTTAAATGGTCGACAAAGCCCGCGGCGTTTAGCTGCCGGTGAACCCGAGCCGCGACACAAGTTATTTCAGAGAGAGCACGGAGAGCAGAGAGGCTTGGAAGGAGGAAGAACACATCCAACGTCTCAGATACAATACGCTTGAGAGTGTGTTCCCCGACTTAAAGGTCA
>NW_023339696.1:15613941-15639240 GCF_004916995.1 Morone saxatilis | reverse complement strand
TATCTAGCAGCTCCCGAGTTCAGCAGATGGTGATTTATCTCGTCCCAGATTCAGTAGACTACAAAGTTAGTATGTCTGGAAGACGCGACCGACTACCAGATGGTTTTAAATGCAGAAAGAAAACTTATATATATATATATATATTCCCTGGGTTGCTGTTCTAAAATCAGGGGGAAGTGCCAAAATAACAGAAAGCTATTGAATCATTAGTTATATCTAAAAGAAAGCCAGTGGGATAGCTGAGAGGTCTAGTTGGAATATAAAATGAAAGGTAGTCACTGTAAGGCAGGGGTGGAGCAGGGATTGTGGCTTCTGGGTCCCAGCCCTGAATGTTTTCCCAAAAGCCCTGAATCTTTTACGCTTTAAAAATGACTTTGTGTCATTTCCCCTCAGTCTCTCTGGCTGGAGCGTAAAATCAATGGAACAAAAGTTATATTATGATGTATTTCATTCACACATGTCATCTCAGTGAGCAAGCCTGCTAGCTTGCTAGCTTAGCTTATGGTCATAATAAAACTAAACAAATTCTGTGAACTTTACTCCAGTATAGTGCTGTTTACGTCACATTTCTACCCTGCCTATGCAATGCAACTTAAAAATACTAACACCAGACATGTTTTGCCTTTTTAGGCGACAGGAGTACAAAAATGGGTCATGGTTTCAGAATGATGAAGACAGCTGGAGAACAATTAGATACAAAATAGGATGTAGACTCTGCAGGATGATTTTGTTTTCCTGGGCAACTATTGTCTTTTTCCCAAATGATGTACAGTTTATAGGCATTCTATATGTCACCTGGCTAGAAAAATAGTGCATATATCTGCTGTAAATGGGGAAGAATATCCCTGCGGTGCTTGTCCCCGGACCCCCGTTTGGGCTAAACACTGAATGTTTATAACATCTGGCTCCACCCCTGCAGTAAGGTTCTAGGTTATGTAGGGCTTTATTCACAATTACAATGACATTCCCTTTTTTTTTTTAGACAATAGTGCACTTTCCAGTTTAGAGAAGGCCCTTTCCTGTGACAAAGGTCAACAACTATTGGTATAGAAGATGTTCACTGTCCTGCACAATAGAAAGCCTTCCCAGAAGAGTGGGGGCTGTTATAACAGCAGATTAACATCCACAGAAATGTTCAAAAATCACATATGGGTGTGATGTTCAAGTGTCCACATATGTTTGGCCTTGTCGTCCTTTGTAAGAGCAGCAGGCAATATTTGGAATTATAATCCACTATGTTCTTCACGGAGCCATTATGCAGATTATTATATGGTTGTTTTTGTTCCGTTTTAGTAGAATTGGATTCACAGTACATTCATTTTTGTCAGTTCCTGCAGTCTCTCTGAGCAGATGTTGTTGTAATTAATATTACACACCACAGTCATCTCTCACACAGCAAGGATTTATGCTTCATGGTTTAAACTGGAAATTTTAAACTGTTGGTCTCTCCCACCACTTATGTCTCGAAGAAATTATAAAACTAAGAGTGGTTTCAACAGGGATAATCTCAGATGAAATGACCGAAACTGGTATAGAATTATTAATGCTTTTAATGGACAGTTTTTATATCTGAGCAAAGCAGTTAAAAGCCTGTTGAAAAGAATTTTCGCCTCAATTAATCCTCCGCTTAGTTGTTCACATGATCACATTTCAAATGTACATTTTCAAGTCAACAGGCACTACTAATCTTTACAAGTCCATCTGAATGTCATGTGAAAAACTGTCTGCAATTTGCATGATTCATGTTTATAGTCACACACTGCAGAAGCATGCAATGTGGTGCTGTTTTTTGCCAGTTGTAACGAGCTCAGGAAGACTTCTGCTGCTTTTCTGGGGGAAGGTTTGTGAGCCAGGAGAATTTCAGGGCATATTATGAGAAACAATATTATCACGAGGTCCACCTGATGATTGCCTCATTATAAATGGTCTCCACATTGACTTTACCTCAGCAAGACAGAAGGCTATTAAAATATGCTTTATTCTCCTTCTGTATGTTCATTATTTCTCACAGCTAAGGATGCTGACATCTCAAACAAAAACCCTGAAGTGACCAGCCTGTCAGAGGCAGTTGAGATAAGCCTCATATGCATTCAGTTTCTTCTCCTGTTAATATTTTGTTTACATGACCAAGAATGATGAGATACCATCATCATAAAGCC
The DNA here is from genome assembly GCF_004916995.1 of Morone saxatilis. Classification (NCBI taxonomy): domain Eukaryota; kingdom Metazoa; phylum Chordata; class Actinopteri; family Moronidae; genus Morone; species Morone saxatilis. The sequence continues at coordinate 15,637,081 of NW_023339696.1, read as the reverse complement.
ATGTTTGCACACTTATTTTACATATTGCATTTCTTAAACTGATCTCTGTCTAACCTGGTACCAAAGAAGGGGAAACATAGATCTCTTTGCTGTTGCTTCAGACATTTCTGGGACAGAATGATGAAGTCAGAGGGAAAGATTTATATTATTGATAAAGATATGGTACAAATCCCAATTGGACAGCTATGTATTCATGATGTCTTAATGTGCAGCTTGTGACAACCACAACCAATCTTGTGACCACGTTGTCAGACATTCCCAATAAAGCCTGTAATTATTTATGTTGCTTAAGTGCTCCAAAGCAGAAAAAAGTGTTTAACTTACTTACTAAGTGAACTGGATGGCAAGAGAGAATGGGGCTTTTTTTCTTCCCACCACAGTCTGAATCCTTCATCCATAAATTTCAAAACTGCTTTTTGAGGTAAAACACAACGTGCTGACAAACCCAAATCTATAAAGGGATGAGGTGTTGACATTGGACAGCACTTCTCGGTTTATGATGCTTTCTAATTGCTCCCAGGTGATTAACATGTCTAACAAGTGTTTGTATACCTTAAAGGTTAATTTTGTTATCCTAGACTGTGTTTTTTGATGTCCCTGACATGCTAGTAATCAAATCAGACACTTATTATGTTGATTTGATTAGTATTTAGCAACATAGTGCACCCATGATATTTCTCTGTTATTCTCAGAACAGATGTTCAGTGTAATCTGATGGATCACCACGGGCATGTAAAATAAGCTGTTAAAACAAATATAATGGGCTATTATATATAGACTGCATATTTACACACTGAATATTCCAATACAAGGGGTATAATTAAAATAAATTAGTTTTAGAAAATCCTTTTTTTTAGATAAATACTTAATTGTCATAATATTTTTCTACACACAGTGTGTTAAACTACAATATATCATCCCCAAGAATACTATTACAACATAATATTTAGTGTATCTCTGAAAAATCAATGCCGTAGCCAGAATCGTTTGGCCTAAATCCAGCAAGCCAGATAAAAGAAATGGGTCTTTAATATGCACTTGCTGGCTATATGCGAAAAGACTGAGACTAAAGCAGTTTGTCCCATCTAGCATCTTCACCAGCTGATAATGCAGCGTAAAACTATTAATTATTACAGTAGTACTTATGTAATTAAACTCTTTGACAGTTTGGATGCTCACAATGGACATGTAACAATGTGCTCTAGCTTTATGCTTTAATGTTTGTAGATGTTTGTAGTCCTTTTTGTACTTTTACAAGAGAATATTAGGATGAGGAATACTTTATGAGTGTGACAAATGAATCCCATCTAAATCAAATTTCTTTGGAGTTTTGGAGTGTAAAGGTATGTTTTCTAATGGAACCTCTAACCTCATAAAATAATGTAGCTACCTAATAACATGCTCCTTGCCTTTGGAAATAACAATAGTGTTACTGGCCTAGCTAGTTAGCTAATTAGCTTGACATGCTATTGTTTTCAGCTTAAATTAGAGCAGACAAACACATTGTTTTATCCATTCATTACATTTTTGCACTCATATTTCTGGTTTTGGAAAGACCGAATAGACTGTATTCTATTTGGGTGTAGAGTATAGCAAATGATCAGTTGGATAGCAAATGATCAGTTGGATAAGTTTCAACCCTAATAACTTTTATCTATTATTTATCTAAAAAAAATGTCTTTCCTTCATCATAGTTAAGATGTCTCAAGTTCTCCACACAGCTTTAAAAACATCACTTTCACTTGCAGCGAGGGTGTTTTGTGATGTTTTGATGATACGACACTCTCTCTTGCTTTGTTTTCAAGAGCGTGTTTCTTGGCCCCAGACAATCCTCCACCTCTGCTGCGAGCTGAGTGACAGAGAGTCCCGTCTGGCTGTCATCTGCTCTGACCAAGACAGAGAAGCACATGGCTGCTCGCTGCATACACATTCTTCTGCGCCGAATCTGCCTGTGACACTGACACTCTATCTCAGCCGGAATGAGCTGTGTTCAGACCCTGAAAGCCAACACTACTGTCTATAGTAGAAGTAGGTTTAAGGTTGCTCTGAATACCTGTCAAGACACATCATTGTTGTTACTTTTAGCAATTTTAACCAAAGCAGCAACACAAGAAAAACACAATGGAAGCTCATACAGCCCAGCGAGAGCCCCCTGGCCCACAGCTGTATAATCCCAAACAAAAGTAGTAGCATATTCTCATATAATTAAATATTTTTACATTCAATGATTTCTTTTACAGTCTTACTTCATTGTAAGTACAATAAAACATTAGCATTACCAAACCAGACTTTGCCAAGTGACCTCTAAATCTGATTTGATTTCAATGCATCATTTGCCAAGACACTCAGCATTGTTGGCAAGAAAGTAGCACCGAGCTAGTTGTCACTGTTTTGTTTTAATTAACATAAGCTGTCCTAAATATGCTGAACACTAGTCTTCCTCAATACCACCCCAGGGGCAATGCCTTAGAGAACAAAATAATTAACAGCTGTGCTGACACTTAAATCTGTGGTGTTTTACTGTTTTCATTATCTGTGTCAAAATCATTTAGCCTTGTCATCCCCGCCATAAACAAACAGGAAATTGTAAACATTTAACCATTTTGAAACAGCCTACATCTTTTCAAGATAAATAACTTGACTTCATGGTTTAATCTTGTTATCGGTGAGCTGAATAATGACACCCCAGCATGTATATATTGTAGGACATGTTAGACAAGTAAGAAAAAGCACAACAACCTTACAACAGTGAACTGGCCTAAATATGGAGCTTTTCTGTCACAATATCTGTCACAAACAATAAATCTTGATGGTTAAAAAAAGTTGAATACTTTATTTATTTTCTTTGTTGAGAGTTACATAAGCAGATTCAGATCACAGTCACGCATGTACGGTAAATATGCAGGTACAGCAGCAGCTGGCTAGCTTATTTTAGCATATAGGGTGGAGACAGGGTGAGACAGCTGGCATGGCCCTGTCCAAAGGTAACAAAATCCATCTACCAGCACTTCTAAAGCTCACTAATTAACAATATTTTGTTGTTGTTTAATCTGTACTAAAACTGAGGTGTGAAAACAACAAGTCATGGTTTTGCAGGGTGATATGTGCCAGATTATTTCTTGGCCAAGCGCAGTGAACCCCTGGAGTGCTGTCATAACAGTGGGGTTGCTAGGAAACCAGCAGAGTCTCCGGCAAGTTACTGGAACTGGCCAAGAAATAGTCCGGCACAGAACCTCTTGTAAAACCATGTTGTTTTTACGCTACAGTTTTTTTATGGATTAAACAAACAAGTATTAACATGGTAATTAGTGAGCTTTAGGGTGCTGGTTGATGGAATTTGCTACTTTTGGACAGTGCCAGGTTAGTTGTTTTACCCTGTTGCAGTCTTACTAAGTTAAGCCAAATGGATGCAAGACTGTAGCTTCATACTGACTGTGCAGACAGGAGTGACAGCAATCTTCTCATCTAACTCAAAAATGTCAAACAGTTCCTTTAAATATCACATCTTATGTCTAAAGTTGAAATGAAGGAAATAATTGTCCACAAAACAAAAACTGATTACCAATTACAATCACTCGACTGGTGACAGATACTTAAGTGTCAAAGCTCCTGGCTGTGACCTTTATCCTGTGTCATATGTGAATCTTCTGCTCATGTCACAACATAAAGTCCAGTGCGTAACATTTAGGAGGATTTATTAGCAGAAATGGAAACATTTATAGGTACACTTTCATCGGTCAAATAAGAATCATTGTGTTTTTGTTATCTTAGAATGAACCATTTTTATCTACAGAGGGATTGGGTCCTCTTTTATGAAGGCAGCCATGTTGAACTGCCATTTTTCTTCAGAAGTCCAGAACACTGGCTCTAGATAGGGTCTTGCCACCGTAGTACTCCTACACGATTGGACTAGGGAGGTTGTGATTTGCAACTACACCGCTACATGCCACTAAATCCTACACACTGGTCCTTTAAACCACCTCCCAGACCAAGGTTGTTGCTGTGGCACTAATCAACCAGCTGCCTCTCACAAAGTCTAAGAGTTGTATCTTTTCTTATTACCATTGTTGGCGAAGCTTGCTGTGCCAAAGGTAAGAGTTCTGCAATTTACTTTGCTTCCTACACCTAGATATTGTGGATTGACTGCTCATGTCACAGAGTCTTATAGTCATTAGAACAACAGTCAGAAGAAACTGATCAACAAACTCAGGATTTCTATAGGGAATAGAACATATGAAAAGATGAATAGCCTTCTTGTTCTGCATAACAATTACCAATCTAAGAGTATTTTTAAATCTGTCAAAACATAGCCAGAAAAAAGAAAGAAAAAAGACATTGATTATGTTTCTGTCTTATAACCATGTTTATAGCATACTGTCATTGTGCCTCTCTTGTATATCCGAAGGCCACAGAGGAAATAAGTCTGACTTTTGTGTTAGGTTATCCTGCGTTTCCGTTCTTCCTGCACTTACATGAACTACTTGTTGTGCTTTAACATTTGAATAAATCTGGTCTAAACGGCTGTCATTCTTCCATAGTAGAGCTATTTCAAAGGTTGCACAAAGGAGATGCTGAGGCTATTACCCGAATAGGCAGAAGTGTTTCGATAGCTGTCTTGATAGGTCTTGTGAAATCTTGTGAATAAAAGTATGAAGAAAATGTCAGTCAAAGCAGTTAAATGTCATCTAAAATACAACGCGGATCAGGACCTAAAACTTCATTGCAGCCAATTAAAGATAAATATGCCACGGACTGATACAAGAGACGTTAGGTTATCAGGTCACTTCCATTTCATAGCAATTAGTCTGCTGTACAGTCAGAGTTCTTGTGAAGGCTGAGCTGCACAGTGAGTGTAGCTCTGCAGACCTGGCACATGACATCAGTTAGCTTGAATCAAAGTCTCTGACCTTTCAGCCTCAAAGATTGTCAAGTTTTCTGTACAGTGCTTCTTACGATTGTAGCGTGTACATATCACAGTGAGGGCAGATCCTGTGACCTCTGGGCCACTTTTTACTCCTTGCTTGTTGATGCCCTTCATGTTGTACAACACATGGCTTTCATAAGGTAGAAAAATAAAGAAATACCTCATATGACCTTTTGAATGTTCTACCACTGCCATTAAAATTGACCTGCTGTTCCAATTATTTGCCTCCCTTGTCTTCCAGCACACAAGCAATTGCAGAAAAAAGCTAAAGTTTAAAGGCATAAAACATAAGAGTGGGGGGATATTGTGTCAATTAATACACAGTAACAATAGCAACATTAGCACAGTGATTGATTCACTCAGACAAAATGACATCTTTTTCAATATACCTACATTGCTATTTAATTGACCTTAGCAGACATTAGATGATATATATTGGAGATCAACATCCAAGCCAGGCAGTGCGTTCGGTTTCACCTTGTGCTTGTTCTATCCTCTGTACTCGATTAACCTTTGCTCAGGTTTAAAATGCTCTGTTAACATTACTAATATAGACACAGCAACATTGAAGGGAATTTGTACAATTTGGACAGATTATCAAGGCCAATGCAACAAGGTCTCTGTTCCTGTTCTGCACAGTTCTGAAATAATGAATGCCATATAGAAGTGATCACATACTTACACTTCTGTGACGTTATTACATTAGTGGCAAAGAGCCATTTCTAATTTCATCAGGAGAGACTAATTGAAAAAAGCTTTATTTAATCAAACTATTTAAAACTTTAGCAAGTGGGGATATGAACGAAAAGTAACAACAGGAGTGACAAACAAACTGATGGAAATAAAAATCCGTTTGTCATTAATTCCCCAGTGGGCGTGAAAGAAGCTAAGCTGGCTGGATGGTTTAAACTGAGGGGATGCTGCCTTTTTGAGATTTAAACTGATTACATAATAAGTAGCAATCGCATGGTTAGAGGAATAACAAGAATAAAAGAAGTAAACCTTGATTGATTTTATAGGAAGGGATGGATATTTAAATGAAGTGTTCTTATTGATTGAACCGCTGCAAGGATTCATTTGACAGTTCTGCTGAAATGCACTACACAAATGATTGCCCAATTGTTTTTTTTAGCTTCTTCTCTCATTATTGTTGAAAATGATATACGTTATCCAGGCCTGAATATTTTATACATGATTGTTCTTGCACTGGCTCCTGCAAAAATCATACCCTGATGCTCCAGAGGCAATTTTTTGTTATATTTTTTGTGCAATATCAGAGTTTATGTACTGTAATAGCTACAACTAAACAAAGAATGCAACATTAATCTTCAGCCTGTAGCATTCAGCACACCAGATACTGAATTATTGATGCCTTTTGTCAGTGTTGTGAGGCAGTCATCCCACTCTGTCTGGAGTTTAACAGGTTAATCATTCACAGCCACATTAAAGCTCAGGTTGCTGCATCAAAATGCACTTGAATTTGGATGATGCCATACATACAATACGCCAGTTGGGATGGCACTCTGGAGAAAAAGAAAAACAAACAATATCATTAAATATGGATGTTTGTCTTCTCTTCTAAAACAGCGTATTTGACCAAGTAATGGATTGTTCACATAGCGATCGAGACACAAAAACATAGGCTATTCAAGCAAAACAATGCGGCCCTTTGAGAGGATATGATCGCAGTGAAAAGTATCTTAAACATTAACGTTACTTCTCTGCAGTGGGAACATACTGTGGTGGAAGTGCCCGGGAAGACTGCACACACACTCACAGAAAAGTCTGACAAGGTTTGTCTAGAGCAAAATTTTAACTTGTGATGAAGTGATTTCTTTGATGTTGTATTCTGACATCCAATGTTCATCAAGTCTGCTATCATGGTCTTTTTCAGTCCTTCAGCAGTTATATGTGCTTTTGTAAGAAGTGCCTCTTCCATTTTCCTCCCAGTCCACTAATTGGCACAAGTGAATAATACACTGCACCAATGACACTAATAGATGTGAATGTATTGATTTTTCAGTTACTGCGATGACAGTAAAAAGATGTGAATATCTGTGAGAGATCTGCTTACTTGATTGAAAAAGTATTTCAGCTTTAAGATTTAGCAAAACATATTGAATATGTGCCTCTAACTAAGATTTAAGATATCTTTTGCATCAGTGTCGCTACTGAGCCTTTAAGTTTCTATATGGTGGGGTCAAAAGTCATCTATATGGATTTAACTGCTATCATGTATTACCATCAAGTTTCTTTATTTATGAGGTGTGATATTTGTCTTCCATGTTGCAATTTAATGTACAATCACAATTCACCCATCAAGATTATCTATAAATATTCTCCCCCTTATTTAATCTTTTAACATGAGAGCTAGAGGTAGCCTTTCCTTATTTTGCATTACTTAATTTCATGATCAACACTAGAGTATGATGCAATATTTCTTCATAATTTTATAACCTGTTTTATATTTATGGAAGACGTAACCTTTGTTCAATTTTACTTTGAGACTTATTTACTCCTCTCGTCCATCATCGACATGTCAAAAGCACTTTAAAACTCCCATCACTTCATCGGGGGAAGGAGGAATTTAATGGCACAGCAAAATGAAAAAAAATATGCATGATAATGGAAGCTGTGATAAAAGGTGTGTGAATACACAGTACACTGACATGTCTACTGACAAGTGTGGCCATGTTTAAAAAAAGAGCAATATATGTACATATCCTGTATATATAAACCTGATCAAGTCTCACATCCACCAAGACCTGGGTGAGAGATAAGTTTGCACCTGCACTGTGTGGTTACCATGGTAACGATAAGAAAGGATCATACCAGGGCCATCTGTTTATTGCATAAAAAAAGACAGGAAGAGAAGAAAAAAAAAACAGATTCAAATATACTAAATATAATGTGTTTTTCTGGCTAGAAAGAAAGTCAGCTGATGTGAGGTTCAAGAATGGGCCAAAATTATAAAATAAAATGAGATAATAAAGTGTTTTTTTTTTTTTTTTATTTATTTTTATTTTTTTACAGTAGTTCATTGTTNNTATTTATTTATTTTATATATATATATAAAATACATTTTTCAATAATTCCACACTTATTATACAGTATAGAGTTGATACCTTGCATTATATATAAATATTATGAATAAATACTAAAGTCCACATATTTACAAACTAAATTCCCCCACTATTTGAAGCTCATGAGAGTCTCAGCTGAGGCCGACCTTCAAATTGAGGTACAGTTCATGATCATGAACAATAAAAAGTGGATTCCTTTGAGTTGTATGTGTTATCACAGTAACTTTCCAAAGCTTTGGAATGGTCACATTTTCAGATTAATGCCTTGCCATTTATACTCAAAATATAACAAATGCAAATCAAAAAAAAAAAAAGATTTAATTACTGATATAAATATACAACAAATTAGCTCAGTGAAATGAGACAATATTACAGCTGTTTTGGGAAAAGAACTGCTGTTTCATACGCTGTAATAAAGATGGCACTAATGACCCACCGGACCTGAGCAAAAGCAGACACTAATAATTCAGAAAGAAAGAAACAATGCCTCTTCTGGCAGGGAATTCCTTTGTTTAAGCATTTTGATATACAGTTATGGACCTTGTGAACAAGTTTTATAGACACAATACTTAAATGTTCTTTAAAAACACAATGTACTGTAATAACCAGTTATTTCTGTTAATGAGAAGCCCTGGTCAATATGAGAAATAGTTTGTTTATGTTTATAGGAACATAAACAGAATATTCATTGATTGGACTGAAGCCTCATAGCATTCATGCCTCAAGCTAATTTGCTTGCCTGTCCCTACATTGCCGTTAATTGCTAACTGCTGCTTAAATGCTAACACTATGAATTTTTCAGCAACCATTAATGAGCAATAGCTTAGAGAAGGCATTTAATGGATCGTTGTTGAATTATAAACCTTCATGAGTTTATTTATGAATGTGGCTGTGAAGGGTAATGTACATAAGTAGTATATGAAATGTATTTACATTTTCTCAGGGAATGGTTTTATTTCAATGGCCAAAAGGGAAACACTATCATTCCCTCCAAAGTTGAATTATTATGGAAATAATCTTGTCTCTCTATAAAAGAAATGAGCGTGTCATGCTGCTGAGTCATGAAATGATGGCTTACCCTTTTCGGCCAAAATCACCGGTTACTGTGAGTGTTTTATTAATCTTAGATATTATTTTTGTCTAGACAGACAGCAGAAGACATATTGCAAACTCTTGTTTTCATTTTTTTGAGGATTTGTTTTGGGAGTGAGGGTTTTATACATAACCTGAATATATTTCCAGACATTAAAAAGCAGCCAAATATTTAAAAAGGTTGTTAATATCAATCATTACAAATCTGGAAATTTTAGAGCAACACTGAGCTGTGGTGTGTACTCCCTGGTAATCCTTTAAAACCCAACAAATTCAGGGAATTTCAGAAACTAATGCCATGCTTGACCGCTCTGATATGCCTATGCTGTTTTAGCACAGCAGCATAGTGAACAGAGCCGGTTTTGACATCTAAATCACTGTTTGTCAGCACATGTGTGACGAGACAGTCAGTTGTAATGTGCAGCTATAACAGCCTATTGGAAAATGTTCTGCTGGGGAGATCACACGCGTTCAACGGTTTGCGGGAAGGTTGTGCTGTGTAAGCCATAATTATTTTATTTGAGAATGAAGCAGACAATAATCATTATTAAAATGAATGACAGCAAAAACAGACCAACTAATTGAGCGTGTTAAGTGTCCTCAAACCAAATGAGGTATGACTAAATGCAGCCTTGGAAATATGAAGCTGCATTAGATTTTGGAAAACAAAGTCATTGCATTCTTTACCAAACACCGCAGCATGCAGAGGCATATGGTTGCGTGCCAGATACATAAAATAAGCAATCAGCAGAAAACTGCTTGCCAAAGAACAGCCCCATGTCTTCTAAATGTGCTGTGACTATGATGGAAATCCTAAATAAGCTGTGTGCTGTGTTTGCCTGTCTTTTTCATTACACTCTGATGTACTGTCTGTTGAGCTTCAAACAAGCAGTGATGGCAGTCAGACTCAGGAAATATAGATGAAAATACTATCACTAATTTACAGGGCTGATGTCAAACATCCCAGATAAGCCTGAGAAACAGATCCTCCAGATTTCCATACCACAGTACAGAGTACTGGTCTCTTCATGTGCTCCATTAGTTTTACTTCTTGGTGACAATGAAAGACTGTAAAAATAGACATGGTGATCAAAGGCACATGTGGGACTGGTGAGAAGAAAAAGAATTCATCAGCAGTCGGAGAAAGTGGGTTTGCTGCTCACGTCTGTCTAAAAGCAAAGTAGAAAAAACCGGAGCCGATCCTCGCACGTCTCCTCTGAGAGCCAGGTGCTCAAAATCACCTGAGGTCACCAACTCTCCTCCCACATGGGCAACCGTGCCCTCAGCAGGCGCTATCAATGTTTAAAAGCTTTATAAGCGGGGAGAGACTGAAAGGCAGAAGAGAAGATTGTCATATAAAACTAAAAGCCAGAGAAAAAAAGGGGAATAGAAACTGGATAGAGAAGAGGTGGTCATTTTTGTTCACTTACCCACCTATACCTCTAAAACCACTATTTCTGAAACCTCAAGTGGGTTATTCATCTTGGTCAGATTGTGTCAGCTAATCAACAAATAATCAAATTCCCTACTGTAGTTAAAAGGACACAAATATGAAAAATTGATGGGAAACAAAGGATAGAAAAATAACCTTAAGTGTCTGCTAAACATTGGACAATAATTTTATTTAAGCATCAATTTAGCCATAAGGAGCGGTGCCTCACAGTGTACAACTGATATAATTAAATACTTGCTTTATATGCAGCGGGTTTAATTGCTCCCCAAAGCAGTAGATTAAGAGAGCATCGTTTTTTTTTTATTAGGGTGATGTAGCACTTTTGAGGATGACGCTCAGCTCTGGTATCTGGCCCAGTCACCATGTAACACAGAACAGTGTTATGTGTGCGCCTCATACAGAGAGTCACTTTTAGCAAAACTGAGATCCAGAAACCTGCGGTGTAAATTACAACAACCAGAGCCGTCAGCTAGAAGTTGGTCAGGTGAGAAAGCCATTACTGATCCATTACTGGAGATGTTACAAGTCATTACTAAGTGCCAGGATGTTCTTGGTAGTGAGCAGCGTGTGTGTAAATAAGTGCTTCTGATTTGGGAAAGCAATGTGGAGACATGAGATGAGAGGGTTGAAGCTCACTGTATGTTTTCTTTGACAGAGTCTGAATCACAGCTTTGCCTCCACAAATAGAGTCCGATACACCGGGAAGACCTTTTACCTCCGCCGCCTGTCCTTCAGATGAAAGTGCCAAGGAAATACTTGACAATATTTTGATCCAGCATGGAGTTGGAATATCAAACTGTCACTGAGATTCAGAGCTGATGAACTTTTGTCCTGCTGTGTGACATTACAGTATACTCACCCTGAACACTTGACTCGACAGCCGGCATGATTGTGTCAAGTATGCATTTGAAATTCTTCAAGGATGTTGTGCCCCTCTCAAACCTCGGTTTGACTTAAAGGATTGATTCAACCAAAATTACTAGAATATTTTCATGCAGCTGCAGATCAAGCAGTTTCAGCTGCTGAGAGTCTTCACCCAAAGCACCTCAATGTGAGCAGTTTTCACAACAGCTTTTTTTTGGTAGAAAGTATTTCCAATTTAACAAAAAAAAAAAAAACTGTTGACAGTGACGTCTGTGGTTTTATACTCTAGGAAAAAGAACTGTTTGCATGAAGCTTGACTGAGCTTTACATACATTTATCAATACTGACTTCATCCTTATGCAGTAAAATCAGAAAATAATTGATCTCCACCTGAAACACTGGTGGGCTAGCATGTTGAGAAGCTTTTCATCATTTCCATACCAGCTGTTTATATTGTATGTATGTAGAGTGGACGTTAAATACTGTGTCATCAAACATTAACGGCGGCGTCATTACAGGCTGAAAGCTGTGGGAGCAGTACTCCGCCATGTGACAACACTGTCAGAAATGTGAAGTACGACTGCGTTTAGCGAAAAAATTTGCATCTCAAAACAAATCTTTTTCTACTAGGCAGGACTCCGGCTGCCGGCTCTCGTTGCGTTTTATGTACGTTTCAAGTTGTCAGTGTTAGCCATGTCATATTCCTGAGCATAGCACTGTGAAAGCAACCCGCTGTGCTGTAAACGAGATGAGATGAGTCCTGTTGAGAGGTGGCCGCACAATCCATCTCTTTTTGTGTGCCTCTGACCTTCTAATGATCGAGTCATGGGCCCGGGATGGCAACCTTGTCTAAAACTGCAACTCAAGCCAGAGTCTGAGGAGGGAGATATGAATGGTTAAGACTATGGCGCACTGAGACTCATTTCATAGCACCTTGAGGAGCTGATAACAAAATCCCTCTGACATTAGGGAGGTAGCTGCCCTCCCATTTTAATTACCTGGGAAACTGCAAGCCAAACAGTATTACTATAGCCTCCAGATTCTTTGATGGCATTTGTCATTTTAGAGAGATAGGAAAAACTGTCTAGTAGGGCTAACCCCTCTCTAAACTGGCACATAGATTTCAAGCTAATCCGGGTGGGAGCGGGAGACTGAATGGATAAACACTGAATAGAACTGAGCAAGCAAACAATTTTAGCTGCTGCTCAAAGCATGTCTTAAAGTAAACACTCCCGTCAAAGTTGGTGTTCCCAAATTGTCATACCTTGAAACAGAGGAAGTACTACAGTGGTTTTAGTTCCAGCTGGGGGGTAAACCACAAACCAGTATGTGGTTTTATTCATTTATTGTGCTGCTTTAGTTGTTATAGGATGGGGAGCATTTTTTACAGGGGACTCTTCTCCTCAGAATGGCTAAAAATATGCCTTGAATAAGACTGAGACTAAAAAAACAAAAAAATTGTGTGTTCTGCCATTGTAAGCAACATGCCAGGGGTGAAAAGGCGCTAAAAGCTAAGGTCTGCTCAAAGCTCCTGTCTGATCCACAGTATGCTTAATGGCATGGAAACACTTAGGGTTAGGGCTGGTGTTTTCTTTATGTTTGTGTTGGTAATGGTTGAGCATCTCCACTGACATGTGCTTGAGTAATTAATAAGGTCACAGTATCAGAGTGCATTCTTTTTTTTTTAAACTTTTTTAAAATAAAGCAAAATGGCATCTTTTTAAATCTTCAGATGGTTTACGGGGAGTTTTCAATAACAAATAGTCAAATTCTTGCATTAAACATTTTCATTTTCATAACTCTCAATATATAACATTTGTAAGAAGATGACTGCACAGAAATATTTATATAAACCTACAGAGGTTTTGCATATATGCTAAAAATTAAGTTTTGCTATAATTTTCTGTATATTCTCTATAAAATGTTTCCTCATCTTCTCGCTTCACTGTTGTGAAGTAATGTAGAATAAGCCACTTCCTGTGTAGATATTAAGTCGTACAATTTGACATTGTCTCAGAGATTTGATCTTGACAACAATTTGATCCTATATTTGATAGACACATCCAGACAGGAAACATGGGAGGTCAGAGTAAGACAAAAATACATACAAAAATGGTCGATGGCTGGAATTGAACAAACTGTGCTTATATAGCATGCATCTTATCCGCTAAGCCACCAGTACACCCTGCGTTGTGCTACTGCTTTAATGGAGAAGCAGGCTCTAACACAATGTGTACCAGTCTGCTATAATGGAGAAATTAAAGAGATTTTGAGATAGACAGATACAATCATGTAATTATTCCTGTTTTATAAAGAAAGCAAGTTTCAAACACTGTTATTCTAAACAGCAATCAGTGTTACGTATCCTTTAGAACCGTCTGGAATAAGTGTTGCACTGCACTAGTAGGTGATGATGAACGACTCCGAAGGAGAATCCTATTTTTCTCCTTGATCAATGTTATCTCTCTCTTTTCGGCGATGTTTTCGGCACTCTGTTCTTGTCCACTTGCAGTAAGTCTCACTTGAGATAGTGTCAGTGGAAGGGTATGCTGAGCACTTTAACATCCCCTCTGTTCTTGAGACACTCTTTGTCTCTCATCAAGTATCCAGAAAGACATGGACAAGCACGCGCTAAAGGTTATCTGTGGTCATCACATACCACCATTAACAATAACACCGTGCGCACTGCCATAATTCCAACAGCGGTAGCTGGGCACATGGTGGTGGTTTTAAAGAATACAAAGCAAAATATAAATCCATTTTGTTTCAAAATTCAGTTTAAAAATGCGTATTTGTTTCACAACAGATTTCCTCCCAAGCTGCGTTACTACTGCAGTAAACAACACCCTCAAACTCTGACTAAACTGTGTGATTTTCAGAAAACTGAAACAAAATATGTCTCAGGAGAGGAGAAAGAGAGAAGTGTGTTCATTTGATTTACTGCAGAGACTGCAAAGAAGAAAACTTGAAAGACACAGGTTTACTAGAGTGAAGCAAGGCTTCCCCCGGCACACTATAAATTATCTTTTTCACTTTGAAAGTTAGAAGCAGAACTAGAACTAGGAAAAAAGCCTTTGGGTAAAGATGGACATCTGTTAGCAGTAATATATTTCTAGTAGAAAATTATTATTTTGTATAATTATAAATTATGTTTAAGTAGGAAATATTACTCATCATCAACATTTTTCATATCTAAAAAAAAATTGCACACCAATGTGATCATTGATTGTATCACAGTTCTTGTTTTTGACCTTACCATTTTTTTAATCACCCAGGCATTTAGTTTATATTAATATGCCACTGTACCTCAACACCAACATATTTTCAGTATGTTTAACTACATTCTACAATGACTACTGCTTTTTTGGTTGTGACATTTAGTGGGGTTTAAAAGCTCTGCTACGTTTCACAGGTCTGTCATAAGATGCAGTGAGAAACCCTTGAGTAAAGGGTTTGTGACTAAATTGTGCAGTGAGTGGTGCCATTTGTGTGCCGATGCTAGTACTTACATTTTCTTGTAGAGTATTTAAACTGCCTGCTAATTAGGCCTGAACAACACAAATGTAGGAGACAGTGTGCAACGTTAAGACTGTATCTTAAACATAAAAGTAACATTTACCTTGAATGAAAAAGATTCATATTCTCCTTAAATTTCTTGTTATAGAGTTCTTTAATATCCCTTCAGTGGCTGATAAAGAGGTGAAAAGGCCTTTCCTGTGATAAATTAAGATTCCTCTCTCTGCTCCTGACATGTGGTGATATGGCAAACGTTCTCTACATTTAACACTTTACACGGACTGTGGTTTCCAAAAGGTTCTTAAGGAATAAGAGGCATTTAGAAAAATTGAAATAAAAAGGGAAACCAGCCAAGCATTTAGAGCAAATGTCTTTATCTCATACAAATGTATATGTGGCAGTGAATGTGCGTATATAGAGTGGAGAGAAAGCTATGTGAACACTCCTGTTGTTCCATGTGAGACTTCAAACTGAACCAGTCTGTCTTCCGTTTAATATCTAGTACATCTCAGACTTTTGAACTCATAAATATGGTAACCTTATTCAACTGGGGCGCGCAGCAAAGGGCCACAGGTCGGATTCGAACCCATGGCCGCTGCACTAAGGATTCAGTCTTGGTTCATGGGGCGCCAGGATAATTTTATCTTTGTTTAGTTAAGTCTAAGAAAGACAAAAGATGTTAGCAGTTCCATCAAAGACATACTTCCCCTTTAACTTCTCAGTTTGTTTTTTGTCATTTAAATAACTATTTGATGCCAAATACGTAAAATAAATAAATGAATGAATGAATGAATGAATGAATGAATCAATGAATCAATCAATCCATCAATCAATCAATCAATTCATCAATCCATCAATCGTCCCATGACTTCTCATATTACTCTTGTGGCCCTTTGAATTCCTAGCTTGGGAATCAGGGAATTAAACTGCCAGACTGTATAAAGAAACTAACTCCACCTTGACCAGATACAGCTTTAAAATGCTGCTTACACACTGTATTAACAATTAAGAATGTCATATTTGACAGGGGACGTTTTACTGCAGTACTCATACCTTGATACTTTAAGTACATTTTGCTGATAATACTTTTTTAAATGCAGGACTTTTACTTGTAATATAGTATTTTTAAATTGTGGTACTTATACTTTTACTTATGTAAAGGATCTCCATACTAGTTTTCAGATTGTTCAGTGTTTCAGTTATGCCTTGCGGTTTATTTGATTTAATGAGTAACATGGGCATAATTACTCAAATTGATAAGATATTTTGACAAGATTTGCATTATGCAATTCAACATAAATATTCAGTAAATGTAAATGTGCCTCCACAAACTAATTAAATGACTGGAGTGGGTTATACTGGGTAGAGCACACACAGATGATGAAGAAGGATACTGAATAGACAATGAATGCTAGGTTCCATTTTTATAGAGAATATAGTAGTTTACTTTTGACCAGAAATGGGAGAATCAGAAAGTGTCACACAGCAGATATACAGTTTGCTGTCATTATGGTTGGCTAACAAAACAAAAACAATGTATGCCGACCTACTTTTTCTATTGAAAGCTTTAGTGGTTGTTTAAGTACCTTGTTCATTTTGGGGGAAAAGCAGGGATAGTTAATTTTTCACATCTCTCTTCATTTATTTATTTTCTGCATGCGCAGTCCTTTTGTGTCGTCCATCCCAGCTTGAAAAGAGCTCTCTTGTGCACTATCATAGGGAACCAGTCATGCAATGTAATGTTGCAGCAAGTGAAGGCTTGTGTGACACACAATAACATGTTCTGGCATAACAAACTGCATGGTATCCATGTTGAGACACAGGATTTCTGTTTTAGCAAATTTAAATAATCTCCCCTTTCATTTTTTCATCACACAACAGATGCCCACAACTATTAAACTATTAGTTAAATTAGGCTAAAAGCCCATGTTCAGCCCTGTTCCCTCCATATGTGAAATGTACCCAGTGAGTAAATCAGAATCCATTTAAATGACTGCAAATGCATTTGAAGGCAGTCTGACAGGGATGGAAAAGGTGATAATTGTTGGTAATCCTTAGAAATTATCACATCAATCATGATGAAAAGATAACACTGATAAACAAAAAACACCAGGATAATTGTGAAGTACAGAAATAAGCAGTATCATTTTACACAACTTTATGATTGTTGTGTTTGTTCTTTCATTACATTTCATCATCACTTCTACATTTGGGATTTTGTCCAAGTTGTAAAAATGCAACACCTGAAGAAATCATCTCATTCCAGATCACAGAAACTGCAGCATCGGTATGGCCATTCAAAATAGGGAATGTATGAGAGACAGCATGTGCAAACAGAATAAAAAAATGATCAAAAACAGCTCATCTTCCTGTTATGAGGCAATATATTAGACTGCATGTTGTGTAAGGCTGTAATGAATTGTCACAGAATAGCAACTTGTGTGCCTTCTACACAGGATGAGAACAAAAGACATAGGGATAACAGAGCTAGTTGTCTCCGATATTGGATATTACACACTATGCCTGCAGAATCGCTAATGAACTTCATCCAGTTTCATGCTAATGGTTATCAGGGTGATTTCATTCCCCCGGCCTTTGTGTGTAATTATTGATTGTCCCAAGAAAGGTGGGGTGTACAAAGCCCAGTAAACAGCAGGTAATTAGTATTTTGCTCCTTTGGCAGGATAATGTCCTGTGTTGCTTTTATTTGTATGCATGAAAGCAGAGAATGTAAGAATTCTTTTCACCAACCAAAGATAACTGGGACTATACTCACAAGCTGCTACCTGGAGCTTCATTTTATCTTCCCTCTTAAACATATTAACAATTAGAAATGACTATTGGAAAATACTCAAGTTTTCAATTAAAGCTAGTAAGATAAATAACCTGCTAAGCATCCGTTTTCTATGATAAAGGGAGTGGTGCATGAAAGAAATCTTCCTTTAAGCCTGAAAGCCTGAAAAGGAATACTATTACATGTTATTCCAATATGCCAACATTATTCTCATTATCATGATTTATCTGAAGCTCTTCTAGAAAATACAATGTGTGAATCCTTATTCTCCCAGAGGATAAATGGCACAAATTAAGTATAATCTAGAAGGTAGGCTTTCATATTCATGGAGTGTCGCAGCTTGAGGACCCAGTGGTGGTTTGCGGTATAAGCGACGCAGGCAATTGCCGAGGGCACCAGTGCATGGGGGGTGAAAAAAATGTTCTCAGACTCATAACTCAGTCAAATCTGAATACGCAGACATGATACACATAATCCTGCAATCAGCCTACACCTTAGAGACACAGTGGTATCTCAGTGTTCATTCTGTATAAACTTCCATTAATTAACTTAGAAATTGAAGAAAAAAATATCTTCAGATCTTTCCTGATAATCATGATTACACATTTTCTTTAGTCTGCACTGTTGATTATTTACATTACTGATTAATGATTCTATATAAAAAGGTAAAAACAGTGAAAAATACCCATAATAACTTCTCAGAAACCAAGATTACATCTACAAAACCCAAAGATATACATTTTCCAACTTTTCCAATTGTCAAAATAGTTGCTGATTAAGGTTTTGTCTCATGACTAATTGATTAATCAACTAATTGTGTCAGCTCCAGTTGTCTGTGCATCGCTGGTAACAGTTCAAACAAGAACTGCTACGATGCAAATTCGCCAAACTGTAAACAAATAAATTGCCTGTGGCAGATTTGGAGAAATGTGCCCCAGGACCACCGTTTTGAATTAACAAGCCAAACTTTCACCATAATTCTCTTATTGCGTCTACATTTGTAGAGCTTTTGCAGCCTTAAAGCAATTAAAGTTTTTCGGAATAACAACTTTCTGTAGGCAGAGGGACTTGGCCAGTCATTGCTAAAACACTAAGGTCGCATCCACATTAACTGTTCTTTCCTTGAGGGGCATAGGGAGCAAAATAACGGCTTGTTTCATATCTATTAAACTCCATTTAATAGCTCCCATCCCTCCAGTCCTAAGCACTGATTACCAAACACTCTGCAGGTGGGATGCACAGTGTAGACTTTGCACCAGCAGATCATTAATTCACCATCATGGCAATGTGAGACTATGACCATGTGGTTGTTGCTCATGGAACTGGAAGTATTACTTGTATTTCCATCATGTGAAGCAGCCACTTATCAACCGGAAACCATTTTTCAAACAGTATCTTTTTATGCAAAGTGAAATGGAAAGCTGATTTGTGCAGCTTGGTGAAGCATCACCTCTGCTGGCATGGATGGGATGACCTGTGCTGGGCTGGAAAAATACAACAGGCTTACATGATACACAACACACCATTAATGGAAATTTGTTGTGGATCACTCACTCCAAAATGTCAACACGGTTACAGGCAGCCACTCCTCCCCTCCCCCCTTCCAGTCCTGGGAGCAAGGCTACGCAGGGTCACTATTAGAAAGCCCCTGCAGCTCTACATGTGCATGCATCATTCATGGACTGTCATCAGTATACACACACACACCAAACAAACATGACGCCAGGAAAACAGGAACATTACAGCAGGTTGTCAAAAGGTGATTGTATGTTGAATTAAAGGAGCTCTATAGACCATGTTTGTTTCCTGAAAATATGAATTCTAGTATTAGTTCGATCCTGCAGCCTTGCGTTCCAGCCTGTCCTAGACCCTGAATGTAGGCGCATTTCCTAAACCCAAGAAAACTTTGGCTGTCTAAAGTTTTGGGTACCGAGTGCCAGGTTTCAGAAGAAATATGCACAAACACCCACACGAGTCAAACCTCTTTTTGTCTACACAGGTGGTAGAAATTCATACAGACTAAGTTTTAAAGGAATTTCTGACTTTCTCATTTAAAGGCCTAAACCCTAACTGCATGATGAAAGTCACAGGTGAATTGTTGATACATTTATTTAATAATGAGGCATGTGTTTCTTCTTTAATGATTTATTTACAGCTAAATATGAATTTTGGAGGCATTTTGGGCTATAAAGAAACTGTTAAAACTCTGACTGTTAATGGATTTCAAAGGTCCGGATGTGAAGAAACAGATGTAGCAAAACAAACAAGTATATATCCAAAATCTAGTGCGTCATTTCAGGTGTGGAAAACTGATATGTTGAATGTGTTTTAACATGGCAGGGATACAATAGCTGAAAAGCACAGAAAAACAAATATTGTTTTATTGCCAGTGTTGATTTTCTCAGCTGCAACTTCAAGATGTTTATGTGTGTGTTTATTTAGTAGCGACAAAATCAAGAGGAAATTTGAATGGATTTAGTTTTATAGTCTTGCTGTTGGGTGGGTTCATAACAAACACCACCTGCAATGGCATATGTTGTCTCCGTCCTTCTGCTAGAATAAATCAAGTGCAATGATCTCAAAATAAATCCAAATTGACTACACAACTTTTACTACACATTATCTGCACTGTAAAAAGGTGCCTATGATAAAAATAAGTCAACCAAAAAACTGCTGGATGATTATAGCTTTGTGGGGCTTCAGCGTTCTAACCACATGACATTTTTTGTTAGTTTATATTTGGATTTTTTATTATTTTATTTAAAAGCCCTATTATTGCTTAATAGCACCCCACTGAACAGAAACCCCTTCATAAACTGAACTAATAAAACTGATGTCTGAATGAGTTTCCTATGAAGTAGGCTGAAACCGTTACGATCTAAAAGCTTCAGAGCAAACTGTTAAATCTTTCAGAGATATTTGCAAATCCTCTGAGTGGGAGCACACAAACCTACTCTTCTCTGTGTACCTGATGCATTATTTAACCACCTTCTAATGACACTAAGCGGTTTGAAAATTGAATAAACATCATGGAGGCATCAACTAATTAAAACAACCTTTTCATTTATGCACATGTATGGAGGTACGTAGTGTAGGTATAGTCCCATGCCCCTCTGATGGCTGCCATGCTCCCTGATGGACAGACAGCCTCTGGGCTCGGCTGTCTCCCCCTGACACCAGATGACCTGATTGATTACGGCTACTGCCAGTCTTCCTGAGAACTGCCAATATCCTATGTCTTGCCAAAATAAAGGCATCAAGTGTGTATCTACAGTTGCAAAGTGGACTGCAGACCGCATCCCCACCTGATGCCTGAAATTTCTTATGCTCCAGGCTCCTTTCTCTTCAGTTTGGGCCTCTTTTTAGGAAGATTAAAGTCATCAACAGCTTGATGCTGCTTTTGGTGCAGTTAAAAGAGAGTAAGATAAACTGGAAACATGATGATAAGGAGGTATCCATAGAACACAACAAAAAAAAATATGTTCAGCTCTAGAAGGTATAGGATAATCACTCCACTTTTTTTCATCCTCCTTTTATCCACTATGGCGTTAGATGTTGCCTCTGACAGAATATGGAGTTCAATACATCATAAAAGGAAAGCTAGAAGTTATACCTGTGCTCTTTAACAACTTTTGGAATGTTATTTAAAGGTGAAAAAACACACTTCATTAAAAAGACGAATGTGGTGGTGAGATGTGAACAAGGTACAGGGGTGTGTATTAAGACAGCACACCTCTTTCTTTAATTAATTCTGCCACACATCTCTTACTATAGCATCTCAGATTACAGAAAGAAAATTGCTATGTAATTACATGCTAAAAGTTACAACAATTACAGCTATGCTTTTTTCTACAGTAACAGCTGCATAATCACATGTAAATTAGTTTGGGGGGCTGTTATCACATACCTATGTGAATAGCATGCTGAAATCACTGAGGGGCAATTTAACTCTCAAATCACTTATTTTGTCATGTACGGAGAATGAGTTGGGTTTAATGCACCAAACACTTCTTAAGGTCAAAAAACGTCTGGGGTGGGATTACACCGATGGTAACATTGTGTTCTCTAAATAATGAAAATGTAATAGTAGCAGTGATGTGGTTATTTGCTTAGTTTAGTTCCCCAAACGTCTCATTGTGGAGAATATGGAACAAACCCGAGGAGGGACCTGATTTTTCCCCATCTTTTTGTTTTTATTATTATTTTAAGGGATTGGGAAACAGAGAGCTTGCTTGGCAAATTCAGGGAAGACTTCTTTTTAGTTTCTCCACTGCGGTACCTCCTGGCAATCACTTATCAGCAGGCAAATCAGCTTAGTCATTGACCTTGTGCCCTCTGGCACTCATTAGTGCAGCGTGTGACAGTGATGGAAGGGTGGGATTGTCCTGGAGTATGCTGCGCACACAGGGAATACATAGGTCACAACTGGTGGGTGGCCAGATTAGTGTTAGTGTACCAGAAAGAGCTCTCTGGTGTGCTCTGCCCCAGGCAAGCTTTTGCCTGCTTTCACCCCCCTCCCAACCCCGCCCCCTCTACCAAAACTGGTATTCCACCTTTTTTTTTCTTCCAGTTATTCTGTTCTTGTTACCCTGGATATCAGAAGAGAAACCAGAACCGGAGAGTGGCTGAGCTGAGTGATGCCATGTAGCTCAGGCAAGCACTCAAGGCATTATGGGCCCAACGTGCTGAGTGCACTGAAATGAGAAAGGATCAGCTGCAGCTTTCAAGCTCTTTCTATAGCATCACGGGCCATTCACAGTGTGGCATCTTTGGAGTACCCCCGGGGTCACTGTGGCAGTGCATATGTGGTGTGGTTGCTATTGACTATAGACAGGCAAATAGGATGGTGTACCTCTAAAAGTATAGACGGGTCGACAAAGTATCAGCCCTAGCTTTAAATATCCAATACAGCAGACCATTTGTGAAGCCTACATTTGTCTAAAATTCATATCGTATTATCATATTCATAATAGGGCTGCACGATATGGTACAAAGGTAATACTGCAATTATTTTTGACAGATTACGTTTTTTTTTTTTTTTTTAACATTTTGCATTACAATTTTCATTTTCAGTGAAAAAAAGAAACCCAATTAAAATTATAATGATGTGACATTAGTTAGGGTCTGTACCAAACAAACATGTTTTCTTACATCTGCAGAGGTAGATTTGTAGACATTTTATCTTTATTTTTTTAATCTATCAATTAGTCAATCAGTCAAAATGCAATTTTGATAATTCATTATTGTGCAGTCCTAATTTATATGCTGAAAAGAATTGCATAATATTGTATAGCATTACTGTTATTTTCCACTCACAACCCCTCATACTAGAATACCAGTTATGCCTTATATAATCCAGTTATTGCAGACAATTATGTTAAGTGCTTTCTCAACAAGTCAAGTCAACTTTATTG
>NW_023339696.1:15601656-15613896 GCF_004916995.1 Morone saxatilis | reverse complement strand
CTCTCGGACCCATGGTGCAAACAGGCAATAAAAAATATATATTTTCTATATAATAGAAAAGACATAAAATAAACAAATAAACAATCAACAATTTAGCAGACATAAATAAACAATCAACAAGACATAAAATAAACAACAATCAGCAATCAAGAATACTGCTATGACTTAGAATTTATTGGGTATACAGTGTTTTTGTGTTTTTTTGCTATATATACACACCAAATTACCACTTATTATCACTAACTTAAGTACTGACAAACAACTACACAAATAAAAACCATCCGTCACACACTCTTACAATAAAAGTCATATACTTTGAGTGAGACCATCACATTTGTCTTATCCAGAAATGTATTTTCAGATTCACACATCCCCTCCCACTTCCTCACAATTCCACCTGGGGACTGGATTCACAGTGCTGATACTACTGTAGGTGACGCATTTGGAGGAATCTTCCAGTAGCTTTAGGTGTCTATTGGCTGCACTTCCCTAAATAACACAAAGTGCGATGTTAACACATAGCTTCCTGCAAATGATATAATGACTGTGTGACAGAAAATACGTAGAGGAACTGCACAAAAAGAAAAGACTTGAATATGTGGGATGTGTGGCTAATTTCATTCTCCAGTATAGGCGGGTGTGAACACTATGGAATAGTGTTCACCCACATACTGTATTGTCCAGATTAAGCTGGTTGGACAGACACTCCCATGGTATTTAATCAGCTTCCCCAGGCCATTACCCCAGTACGGGGGAGTGCAAACACCCAGTATTGTCTTTTCCCTAATTCTATGCTATCGCTTATTAAACCAGCATGACAGGAGCAGACGTGGCAGCAGCGGTGGTGGTGTGTGTGTGTGTGTGTGTGTGTGTGTGTGTGTATAGAGGTGAACTCTAGTAAAGCTTTAAAGAATGACAAGAGCAGACAGTCCACAGAGAGAAGGTAAATAAAGGAATATCTCAACCTCTAACGAGGATTTTAATTGGCTATTCAATGATATAATTACACAGACTTTAAGTAACAATTATTCCAAATACATGACCTTCAATGCTATTAACAGTAACCAAATAGGCATTACGATTCTATAGTTGTGGTGTCCTTAATTATTATTCAATAATAAAAAGGTTATAATAAAACAGAGTATGAAGATAAGAGAAAAGGGATTTTCCCCTTCAATTTACCTCTTTGACTTTGCTTCCATTTGCTGATCAAACACCAATAACCTAATAAAGTTTGGAGTTTTCTTCATTGTATCATACCTTGAGATAAAAAAAAAAAAATTCTTACAAGTTAAATAAGAGAGAGAAATGTGCAGTGTTTGGGAAGTTTTAGTTCAGAGTGAGCCGGCTTCTCTGAAATGATGATGACTAACCACAATCTTTGGCACAGTTTCGTACTGGAAATACATTAATATCATTATGTGCCACTTTAGGAACAGATGTAAATTGAGGCAATAGTGTACAAAAGTTCAAGTAATAAAATAGTAATTTTAAGTACATTTGAAAGTCAAAACATTGACTAGGATGAAGTGTGCACCACAAAAAGACTACCAGTGTATTTGCCAGAGACTAAAAAGGACCAGTGTGTAGGATTTAGTGGCATCTAGCTGTGTACTAGCTGATCGCAGCTCCCCCGCTTCACCCTCCCCTTCCTGGCACAATGGTGGTCAAGATGCACACAAAAGAAAAAAAACATGAACGCCTCTATCTAGAGCTAGTATTTGGTTTGTCCCTTCTGGGGTGCTGTAGAAACATGAAGGTTCAACATGACGGACTCAA
Source organism: Morone saxatilis (assembly GCF_004916995.1). NCBI lineage: Eukaryota > Metazoa > Chordata > Actinopteri > Moronidae > Morone > Morone saxatilis. The sequence continues at coordinate 15,612,117 of NW_023339696.1, read as the reverse complement.
TGGCAGGCGACCCATAGTGTCTGCAGATATGAATGGCTGATTCTAAGGTAACAAAATCATAACATTCAGGTGATTATACACTAATGAAAACAGTTATACACTATTACATTCCATTTCTGCCAATTGAGGTAATAAATATTTGTTTTGAATATGATTACAGAATCTGGAATTGCATTTAAACCAATTATAACAGTAAAGAACATTACCTAGGAATTACTGTTTTTCTTACAGTGGCAGTCAAACACAAATTGTTTAGCTCTTCTTGTTTTCCCTTCAAAACAAGCACACAGCTGAGCTACAGAGCAGTCAGAGGCAGTTAAGACGTTCTGGCAGAACTCACTCAACAGATCAAAAAGTGAGGCTTTGTCCGGTGTTAAGATCAGCCACTGAAAATGGGACTGGGGACTGGAGACTGGCAGACTCAGCTCTTTCCCTCAGTATTGGGTTAATGCAGTTGTGCCACTAAACCTGTCAGAGCCTGTAACAGCAGGGCAGATGTACAGCTGCAAGCTCTAAAATGCTATTACTGGAACTACAGTCAACAGCGATAAAGCTTCAAATGTCATAAAATGTTTAATGTTAAGTGGATTCCTTTTAACAACAGTTTTTCATTGTGGACAATTTTACCAGATGACAGAAAATGTTAAATTCTTTCATTGTTTACTTTGTAATAATGTGATAATTGTATGTGTACAATTTGGACAATAAGAGCTACGATTACATATAAAGACCGTCAGGTTTACCACAGACTGCAGACTTCTGTGTTGCAATATGATGTGTCTTTGTTCTAAAGATGAGAAGATTTGAAAGCTATGTCACGCTTTCATCTCAGACTGACTGACTTCACAGGCCAGTCTCCACTAGTACAGCAACAATTTAAAGAAAAAATGTTTTAGTGTATAGATCCATCTGTGTGTCCAAAACAAAGACACACTAAGATAACATTATAATGCAGACAGAAGCTACAGTAAAAGGACACCATACCCAAGAGCATTTCTTTCCTCCAAAACCATTTCTTTCTGTAGCCATTATGTTTCTGATGTAGAGGCCCTCAGAGGGGAAGACAAAGAAGATTTACTTTGTTCAATACGATGTAGACCATAAGCCTTAAAGCAAGGGTCAAGCCCCACAGAGTATTCTCTGGCCAACGCTGAGGCGAATCAGGAAAAAAGAACACCAAACCCTGACTCGTACGGTGGGGTTTTTCACGCTCTGCTTGCTTATTACAAGCAGTGCTTATTACAAGCAGTGGTAAAACAAAAAAAAAAAAAACCATGAACACAAATAATTACAATTCGCTGTTATGTAAGAGATGACTTCCCTTTTTTGGTGTGTCCCTCTTCTAGGATCTGGAGTTAGTATTTTTTCCATAAAATAAAATATTTTAAAGTCTGTCTCCACTCAACACAAATTAGGTTTTCATCTTGTTCCTACAGTTGGATGTTTGAGCTTCGCTGTGCAGAATGATAAATGTATATATACACAGTTTGACACAAGAAGGATGTTATTCTCTTTGCTCACTGAAAATCTGGTTCTAAAGGGCTGGCCTATGAGCATGATTTTTATCACAAATAATCTGAAAGTCAGTCCTGGTCCAGTAACTTATATAAGTGTGATGTAGAAACTTGAAGCTGCCAGTACACCTACACTGACAATGGACTTTACATGGAGTATGTAAATTTGCATATTGAGGATTTTTTTAATAATGTGGAAATTATACTATTTTTGCGGGAAAAAAAAAAACATTGAAGACACACATTATTTTTCCAAGCAGACCATTTATATTTGTCTTAATACATGACTAGAGTGTTTTCTTTAAGTCAATAAAGTGTATTTACCTTTTTCTTTCCAAAGCTTGATTAAACCATTTAAACCACCACTACAATTTGTAATATGTTATTAGATGCTAATCATTGTTAGAAAACCAGTATTTATACAGGGTTTCAGGGCTTTTAAACACATACAGAATAATATTAAATACAGATACATATATTAAACACATTTTAGAAATTACTTCTAAATAAACAAATTACACATGGACATTAGTTTGGGTGTATTTCAAATCTGAACGTGATTACAGGTTTATGAAATAATTGAGAGCCACATGCTTCAATGAGTTGTCAAACATTTTGACATGTTGTATTGTTTTAATCAATACTGTATATTATATCTATGATAACATGTTATTATTATTATGTGTGAATGTGAGGTATTTAGTTGTATGTTGCTGTAAAACTAAAAAGGTAAATAATGTAAGCCATTTAAATAAAAAGGTATGTCTCTGACATACCTGATAGGGCAAAAGTAACTTTATTCTAACATTAGCTCCAGGATAATAACACTTAACTACACTTAAACTTGTCTTGTATCTACTAAGCAGTACAACAGAAGAGATTCCTTGGATTTCCAGCACATTTTGCATTCATATGCAGCTCTATTTACCCTCCATCACAGAGTGGCAAATTACATGAACATTCTTCAGCTGAATAATGTTGCAAGCAGCGAGACTCATTACTTTCCTTGATTCAAGGGTAGTTTTTTTGCTAATCTGTTGTGCAGTGTCAAGAGCTGATTTTGATTAGCTGGCTAGCAGGGTGAGAAAGTCGGTTTACTGTTGCCATGGAAAACCCTGTTTCACACATTGATCATCTCACCATTTCAAAGTTCTAACGATACTGAATCAAAGTCATCACAATGATCAAGACATTTATAAACCAGATGCCCTGTGCAATAAATAAAAGAACAAGAAATGTGTGTGCTAACATGTGCCTTTTTTACTACTGTTTTTACTGTGTTCATTAAGATTTAACATTCAAATTAAAATCATCCCATGGAGAGCTGTGATCTAAGTACTTTTCACACTCTAAGGTAACTTCATTGAGCCATACAACCAGCTGTAAACAGGAACACAAGCTCTTTGCATTGCAAGTGTTACGGAGTAAGGGTTTAAATGAGCATTAGAAAAAAAAAACACATAATGTACCTATAATGCACTTATTTTATTTGCAAGTGAAGATACACCCTAATTTACACTAATATCAATGATACACTGCTATACTTTACCATTTAAATAAGTTATTAGTTTGCGCTGGGTGTAGGGTAACTCACTTATTGACTAGATATTTGTTATTGTTTATGTGGTATTGTACTACTCAAACTTGAACAAGGAAGTGGAAGCCAGTTAGGTCTGTGAAAGGGTTAAGTTCATTCCACCTTTGGCTCTGCTCTGACAGCATTACTGTTAACAGTGACCGGGCAGGCCGGCTTCTATCAGGAGGGATGCAGCAGGCATTACCACAGACAGGTATCACTACAGCCAGGATGCATGAGGACAAGAATGAAGGTGGATATTAACATATCCTCTCATTACCATATTAACAGTGTGCATGGAAATGTGGCCCAGCACTTACCTCAATTAAACTATAGTTGAATTCCAAGGTCACTGCTACATTAACTCTGAGCCTTCAAAAAGTCTAAATAAATCATTTTTTCAAAGCAGAATATGTGATATATCTTCACTCTTAAAAAACAAGGGTTAACAATGTGAGGGTTTTATTTTATAAGTAAGTGTTTTTGTGTGAGTGTGAGGGCGTTTGTTTTATTTTCTGATTATTTTCTAATGCTTTGTGCTTGTGCTGAGAGCAGAGATCACGCTGCTCAGATGGTGGTTATCGTAGACTCAAACGCTTCTGAAATATTCACGAAAATAACAGAATAATATCTTCAAGTGATGAAAGTGTGACTAAATGCAACATGTTGTCAGCAAAGAGAGGGTGTCATATTAGTGGGGATGTAAGAAAGTTTCAGATTTGTCCCCTTCACTGATTTGTCCCCTTCACTGTTTTGAAGAGTAGAGTTTGACAGATGGGAGGACGGAGCCAAATACAGGTTAACATACACTAAAGCAGGATGATAATTCCCATATCTGTAAAAAGGTCGGCTGTTTACATAATATTCTAAGGGGAGTTGTGAACCACTTACTGCATTCAACATCATACACTCCACGATTTCCACATTACTGGGCATGCAAACAGCTCACTTTTAATCAGTGAGTCATACAGTATATGAATAAAGCATGAACGTAAAGGCAGGGTTAAAAGGTTCAGCTGTATCAAAACGCTAGAACAGGCACAGAGCGTGTGATTACAAGTTTTAATGTGTTGGCTGTTGGTACTAGACTCTCAGAAACAGCTGATCTTTATGTATTCTGTAATGCTGTAGTATATATATTTAACTGAGAATGGCATAATAAACGAAAACAAACAAAAAAGGCAGCGTGATGAATGATAGGGTGGAGGGAATGTTTTCTTAACACAGTTTGGGCTCCCCTGTATGAACTGACCATCTGAAAACCACATCTTATCTTAGAAAATTCTGATACAGTTGTATGTGAAGGTTTGGCCACCCCTTGACCAATAACACATTTTCGTGGTTTGTCATTGATAAGATGTAAACACAGCTTCTTGAGGGTATGGAACGTAAAAAAAACAAAACAAAAAAAAAACAATATTTGCAGCAAACATTCATGAATTGTTTTATTTCAGAAATTGAACAAAAATAAAAAATAAAATAAAAACACCATTGTGGTATGTGCAAAGTACTACATTGTCAGTACTCATTAACAGCTCCCCGACAGATATCACAGCTTGCAAACACTTTAAGCTAAAAGTCTATCAATTCTTGTATTTGGGAACTTTTGTCTTGTCTGTCTTTTTCTTACAAAAGACTTCTACTTCTGCAATATTCTTGGGGCATCTTGCATGCACAGTTCTTTTTAAGATCTCCCCACAGATTTTCAGTGATATTCAAGTCAGGGGACTTTGAGGGCCATTCCAAAACCTTCAGCTGGGTCTCTTGAGTTAGTCCATGGAGGATTTTGATGTAAGTTTAGGATCAATATGTTGTTGTAGAAGCTTCACCCTTTTCAGCTTCAAGTTTTTTTTTTTTACAGATGCTGTGATGTCTGGTTCCAGAGTTTGTTAGTGTTTAGTTTTACCTGTGCGATGTTTCCTGTGCCACTAGCTTTAACAACCACAAAACATAATAGCTCCACACCCATGCTTAACTGTTGGGGAGGTGTGCATGAAATACTGCCCCCTTTTTCTTCAAAGATCCCTATGCTGATTGTGGCCATAGAGTCATATTTAACTTCAGTCCACAGCACTTGTTTCCACAACACATCAGAGTTCTGTAGATGTTATGTTGAATACTTCTGACTTTGGATTTTATGATGTGAACACAGGTAAGGTTTTCTTCTACTGACTCTTCCATGAAGGTTTTGTTTGCACAGGCAGCTCTGGACAGTTGAACTCCTGCGTCTGCTAAATCTTCCTGCAGGTTTTTTGCATCCCCATGGAGGTTCTGATTTGCCTTTCTGACCAGCACAAAAGCAGTTCTCTCTTAGAGTTTTCTTGGTCTTCCAGATCTCATCTTGATCTTTACAGTTCCCCTAAATTGCCAATTACATTTCACACTATGGAAACTGCAAGGTGACCAAGCTTTGCTATCTTCTTGTAGCCTTTTCCTGCATTATAGATATTAGTGGGCATCAACAACTTTTCATTGTCAGAGTCTTACATAGCTGCTTAGAGGAACCTATGGTTGGGGAGTGTTCGCACAAGGTTTAAAAGGGTCAAAGTTTTTGATTCGGTTGATTTGGTTGAAATCGGCATCAGCTGTCGTGTCCTAATGACAATTGTTCACATGCCTAATGAGCTGAGACCTTGTAAAAAGAATCTCAATGCATGCATGAATGTTTGCTGCAAATAGTGTTTTATGTTCTATACCCTCGAGAAGCTGTGTTTACATCTTTTCAATGAAGAGGTGAATGGTGTGTAACTTGCAAGACCACACAAAATGAATGATAAAAGCTAAAATTGCAAAGATATGTGTTGCTGAGTAAGACGGGAAGAATACAATTGTAGACTGCTGTTCTAATTGTGCTATGTAAATATCCCTTGCAACGCATCTTGTTTCAAATATTCAGTGAAATTGCACATTTGTCGATGTGTCGCTACGACAGGCTGTCAGCTTGAGGAATGGTCGTCATAGTCATGCCCATGGGCAGTGTGAATTGAGTTGCACAGCTGGAGTTATGTTAAACGTAAGGCGAAGTGACAGAAATGCTAATCAAGTATCAAAACTGACACTGCATTCCCATCGATGCACATCAGACCTTCAATGATTTATTAGTCAAAGTGAAAGCATGTGCCACTGTGTTGAGTGCTCATGGGTAAACACGGTTCTCGCCAAGGTGCACCACTTAGCAGCTCCCCCCTCTGCTTCCCATCAAGCATGAACAGCACTCTCCACAAGGGCCACTGATAGCACAGCTGAAGAGTAACTTTCAAAACAGGTAAGCCACACGCAATATATCATATATCTAAGCAAGTCACTTAAGAGTGTTCTAAAGGGCTATTATAAGAGCAGAAGGTAGAAGGGTGATGGGTTCTTCTGCTGAGTAAGCCCTTCCCTCCCCCTTCCCAACTCCCATTCCCTTCCTGTCCCCAGATCAGAGAGAGGACGGAGCGCTGCAGCAGACCCCAATTATCAGACCGTCATTCACAATCCTTCATTTACCTCCTCAATCGCTGCTCACTACTGCATTAATTTCAGTCAGGATATTCCTGCCAGAGCCTTGGGAAACCAGAGGTGAAGAGGTTAAAGACTCCGCAGAGCAACTGAGTTTTGGCATAAGAACCGAGGGGACGAGACATAAAAGACAGCGAGCTCCCTTTTTCCCATACTGGATATTATTTGCATCATGGACAGAGGAAGAAAGTTGTCTGTTTGCTGTGTCTCCACTTTGGTGTTGCCAATTAATTCTGAATTTCTTTGTGAGTGGATTGCTGAAACAGGGCCTGGTTTGATGGATAAACAATGCTCCAGTGCATAATTTAGTTGAGCATGGAAGTGAAAACATAAGATTCATTCACTCTCACTCTCTCAGTTGTATTCTTAGCATCCACTTAAGCTGACTGCAGGGTTGAAATGAGATTATTGTGATTGAACAACTGATAACTGAAAACTGATAATTGGACACTTTTTTACTCATCCAAATGTTTGCATCATCAGCTACCAGTAATTGTGGAATCTAAATATATGACATGTAATCACGCCTGCTTCTCCCCATGCAATAAAGCATATCACGTATAGTGATAAATATTGGAATAGCTGCTTTCTGCATAATTTATACATCTTAACATCTGAGAGAATGCCCGCCCCCGCCAAGACATTTCATTGGCTGCCTTGCAAATCAAGACGAAGTCCCTGCTGCCAAGTTTTGCAGCTATAGTGGGTCTGCTCATTTTTAATAGCAAGGGGAGAAAAAAATAGAATGGCTAATGATGTTGATTATTCAGCTGGACAGACCAACGTGTTTGGTTTTCCTTGAGAAAAGCATGAATCATCACAGAATCATTGACTTCCCATATAGAAGATGCTTCATGTCCACACACACACACACACACACACACACAATTATTGTCCAAGGATCCTATTTGCATTAAGTTTAGTCAGTAACTTTGATTATGTTTATAACCATTAGCAAGATTCCTTTGTTCATGTATATAATTAATGCAGACTCTTTGATTACCTCAAAAAAAGGTTTAAATTAATACTCTAGGCAAAATTTATTTCCCAAAAATCATAATTATGTATGTAAGATCCCTCCAACCATGAACGGTGGTGTCCAATGTATTTTTCCCCCCCTATTCTTTTACTCTTGGGGACCAGTTATGTGAATAGGATGCCTGTTTTTCTCTCTTACAGTATGGACAGTATGCGCTGTTGTTGCATGAGAGTAGCCTGGAGCAATTTATGCTTTCATGTGAAAAGTGAAGGGGAGAATGCAGTGGGAGATTAATGGTACATAAACAATATAAATGACGGTGTAAGAATAGAACTGCTGTCCTGTGTATGTATTTTTTTATCTTTATGCATTTATTTTTGTATTTGGTAGAGAAGATATTTGGCATAATTCGAAGTTTAATCTCTAAAGACACACAAGGGTTTTGATGGCGCAGAAAGGTGCTTGCTGGGTAAGGTTGATTATACACGGCCAAATCAAAATAAACACATGCTGACAACAATAATAATTCTTCTGTCTGACCACATCCGTATCATCGGATGATGAAACAAAATCTGATATGTGCAGAAACCAGGCTGCTGCAAAGGCAGATCTCTGGCACCGTACTGCTCACTGAAAATGACTCATTTTACCCGTTGTTTTATTTTAAAAGGGTTAGTTACAAACTTGAATCACACATACTAGAATACATGGGCAAATTTACTATTATGTTTATGTATTATCATACATACATAATTTTACATCAAAGTCTTGATATGGTGTGTTTGTTTGTCCGCATTCTTTCATGAAAACACCTTAAAGAAAAGCTGGGGGGGTTTATTTCAGAAAATAATCATTTGTTGAAGGGTTTGCCGAGTGAGTGAACATTACATGGTCTTATGAATCCTCCAACAATCAATTTGAGGGCCTCTGAGGGTTTCTAATGGAATGCAAAATGTAAGTAACCCATAGGGAGTAGTACCTTTAATTAATCTGGACATGGACCACACGTTTTGGACTTTGGATTGAGGTGTAAACAGATGTTTGGCAGTATACCTCCTCTATGTAATAAAGATGTCCCTGCAGCACTCCCAAATAGCTCCGATATGCAAGTGAGGAAATTCACAGTGTGCCCTGATTTATTTGCTGTTATTAATGGGGCGGTGTTGAAGGAAGTGGTCTGTGGCTGCCAGCACAATATCTGACCTCTGAGAGTGCATTAAATCAAGGCATTAGGGAATGCAGTAATAAAGAGGCCAGCTAAGGCACTGAACCCGCTCCAAAACAAACCACAACACTGGCATAGAGGAAGCTGAAATCACACCCAGAGGCTTCTCTCATACAGAGGAAGCTAACATGGTCCAACATCATGTGTCAGTAACGGCATCAGCTGTTCATTCTCAAATTTTGTAAAGTTAGGCATCATGTGACATAAAACCGTTTTTTACGAAACGTTATGAAATAAATGAACTAAAACTGTCTCAATAAGATAACTTGTTCCGTTTATTGTAGCAGTGGAACAGCATTTTGAGTTCTTTCATCTAATCGGGCAGTAATATTTGTAGAAAAAAACAAAAAAAAACAAAAAAAAAAACAAGAATCTACAGCCATGCTAGCGGCAGGTTTTTCTGAGACAAAGCAGTGCTTTTGGCAAAATATCATCATCATCATCATCATCATTGCCGACAATGACAACGCTAACATGCTGATGTTCAGCATAACATTTAGCATGTTCACTATCTTAATCTAGCATGAGATAACCTGATGATTGGCGCTAAATGAAAAATCATGTGATCATAAAGGTTGTTACAATTCCTCATGTGGAGAACATACATGTCTGTTTCAAATGTTGAAGTAATTCATCCAGTTGCCGAGATATTTTATTCAAAGCTACAGTGTCAACCTCATGTGGTTCTGAAGGGAAAGTTACAGGATCAGCAACATAATTTTGATTCATCCTCTTGAAACCATGAACGATTTATAAAATGTTGTGCTTATCCATCATGCAGACGTTGACATTATCTCACTGGATAGGTAAAACTGTTCACCTGATGATGGCAAAGGTTAAGGGATCACCAGAGTTATCACATTTTGACCCTTTGGGGACCATGAATATCTATAAAACTGCATAGAAAGACATCCAAATGGTCAACAAACAGACCAACATTATGTTCCCTACATAAAAACCCTATTGGCGCCAAGAATAGCAGGAGCCAATAGTGAATATGGAACTATGCCATTGTGTAGAATCCCTAATCTTTCTGAAACATTTTGCTTGTTAGGCCTGTTGAACGAGTTTCATACTGGTAGTGACAGCATTTTCTCAGAGGTAAATTCACAACAATTTCAGTTAACTATATCAGGAAGAAAACTCTCCAGTGTGTCCTAATAAAAATGTTTAAAATCTCATGATAACAGACAGCCAAACAATTGACAAAATCTGGCAAACCTGTTTAGTCAACATATTTTTAACTTCCACAAAGATCATAAAAATGCCTCCAGATTAGTTTTTCATTTGTCAAGACTTTACAGTGACGCTGTGTTAATTTGGTCAAATGCCAGCAGTAGTGCGCACACACCCAGCAACCATCTGCTCCACAACTTTTCCTCTCACAGACTTAATAGTCATTATGGCCAAGACCGTGCGTCACCTCACTTACTGTACTTCCCCAGAGCTGTCTATATGCTATGTGGAAACAAAAGTCTTAAGATGCAGCCCCCACATTGCCAAACGGTCTCTTGACTCATCTACTCGATCTGTCTGTCAACACACAACAACACACAACAACACACAATGAGCCTTACACTTATATTAACTCACACACTCTGCCAATGCTCTTTAAAGCATATATGCTTCAGCAGTTATTGTCTATACATGTAAAAAAAAAAAAAAA
>NW_023339696.1:15600670-15601637 GCF_004916995.1 Morone saxatilis | reverse complement strand
AGTGAACGGTGGAATTATGCTGCCCATCAACTCTTTGTGCATCATGGCCACAAATTAACGTGTCGAAATTAAAAAGGCACAATGCTGGAAAAATGGTGAGAGTTTTGCACTTGACTTTGGGAATATCACATGAAATATCACAATATCAAGCAAGATGTTTTCACTGTAGCCTTATTACACCATATGCTTTTAAGAAGAGATTAAGTAGCAGCTAATTTTTGCAAGTTGTAAATAAGCTGCAATTGAGGCTACATATTTGACTTGTAAATTAAATGTATATTTTGGTTGGCCAAACTACATTTACATTGAATGGGCAATCAACACATTTCTCCCAAAAGTAAAAAATAATGACAATCATTTATCCATCCTCCATGGCACTCATATGCCAAATACAATGTGTGTGTATTCTGATGTGTAGTGAAAAAGGGAGGTTGCTTACATTTAAATGCATACATGCTCGACACATTTCCCCCTTATCACATGTTTTTCAAATATGTCACACCTGGGTTCATAAAGAAAAACAGCAAACTCTTCACTCTTAGTGAAAACTCTTCTGTTAAAACAGTGCTTCTTATTTCCTAAACATCCCCCAGTTATAGATATTCTACCATATACTCAACAGTAGTTTTACATTCCCATAGCTCCAAGATCTGACAATCATTTTTCTTTTTTTAGTAATTGCGTCAAAACAATGGGAGGTTGGATGATTACATTAATTTTCACCGCACGATTTCTCTGACGACTTTCAGAAATTGACAGAAACTGCAGTGGACATTGTTGTGCTTTTCAGATTTTAAGCTTTCACAAGGCGAAAAAAATGACTGCGGAAACAAAAAGCAATGAAGTCATGGAGAAAAAGAGCCATGCCTGACTCTGTGGGTTAGCACTTATCCAGGGCAGGGGGCATAGCCTCTCTGATGTCAAAGTGTGTGTGCAACCCACTGTCTCATTATAAGTCCGAATAATG
>NW_023339696.1:15597521-15600654 GCF_004916995.1 Morone saxatilis | reverse complement strand
GCCACCGCACCTCTGCAGACATTCCCCTATGAACTAAAGAATGACAAGCTTTGGAAATACATATATTTTTTGTTGATGTTATTCTGGCTGAATTTATGAAAAAGTCTAATACCAAGTGATGTTTTTTAAAGAATACATTTGCTGAATTTCTGTAGAGCAATTAGAGTAGATTGGTTTGGAAGTAGATGAGTGTTTAAGGCAGCAGTTCTCAATCCAAGTCCTCTGGACCTAAATGCCTGCTGGTTTTCACTCTGAACATGTAATCAGGAAGTGGTTTACACCTGGGACACCAGGTGAAGGCAATTATCTGCAATCAACTACCTGGCAGGATAGAGGGAAGCAGTGCTCAGGACCAAAGTAGCAAATGGTTTTACAATGAAAATAGTGGTGAACATTCTGTTAAGGTGGTTTATAATGCCCTATTTACATTGATTTGAATTGATTTTGAGAAATTCTTTGAAGACATTATTGCACTGAGGGATGCTGATGACTGCTTGAAGGCAGTACTCCATTGGTTTGTGAAAGGATACTTAAGGACGTCTTCACACACAAGAACAGTATGAAAGTACAATCTGTGACAAGCATCCTATAAAGTCTCTAACAATTATGGCCAAAATATACATGATCAATTCTTTCAAACATGTTATGTGTAGACTAAAATATCCTTATTAATAAAGATGTTTTGAAATAAGTAGCAGCCATTGTGCCAGTATGTGATGATACGTCTGTTAAGATATGACAGTATAACACCAGGACAATGAAATAACGTGAAGAAACATATGCACATTTCAACCAAGGCAAATTGCACTATATGTTAGGTGTGAAATTCCTTCCTCTGGCATTGCTCCGTTGCTTAACTAATTATCATGGCACATTAATTTTCAAAACCCTGAAGCCTTTGTTGAGTTTACCCAATGTGCAAAGCGTACGTGTTTATTCCTGTGTATTACAAAACAAATTTAAGAGACAGCAATTCGCTCTGAGCTGAGACAACACAGAGCCAGTAGCTGCTGGGACGCCTTCATTTGTATTCTACAGATTGTATCAGAAATTTGGAAAATGTTAATTGGACACAATATGTTAAGAGGCAGATATGGTCTGACATGTAGCCAACATAATAGTATTATGGATAAATTAATAATAACAATATGCTAAGAGTAAAAACAGAATGCCATCCTTAATCCATAGAAATACATAATAGATGATAAAGATAGCAGTGAATGCTAAACATTTGCTTGGACAAATATGCTGGAGTGCCTTTCAGCTGACACTTTCAAATCAAAAGACACTGCTTCTTTGCATCCAACAGTGGACATGTTGACAAAGCCCTCATTTATTAGAGATTCCCAGCTCGGTGAGCGTAGCCCCAGCGTGACGCTGATTACAAGGCTTGTACGAAATAAGCTTGAGAGCCCCATTTCAACACAAACCTATATTCATTTAGTTCTGCAGATTTATACATCCAACTATCTACGCACGAAAATCCAGCATGACATGAGAGCGTAATCTGCCCTTTTGAAAAAGGGGTTAATCTCTCTTTCTTTCATGAAGAAACCTCAATCTTACAGTGACCAGCATGTCTCATATGATGCAGCGGCTGAAGCAATAAATTGAATTAAATAAACCCATTAGTTACAGCAGCTACCTTTTCACCTCGGCCCAGATACACTTTCATGGTAAGTTGGTCCTTTATAAAGACCAGAGGACACAGCTGAAGGCTGCGATGGCAAAGTGACCTTGAGTCAAAAGACAGAGAGCATGTCCTTGTTCATTAGTCAAATCAATTAAGATAGCCTGTTTGCTGCAGCACAGCCTCGGTGTGTTCTGCAGGTGTTTAAAAGTAAATGTATGCTCATGCAAAAATCAATTCATACTTAGGATTCTGCCTCCTCCTGTCTTGTAGACATGAAACAAACTAGAGGTCGATTAGAGTAGAGAGCGACTATCCGGAGATTCACCATGGGCATACTTAAAATGCATGGAATGAGTAACGGAGCGCAGTTCATATGGACTTCCTTATGAAAAAAGGCCCAGAGAGAAGTCAAGGATCCTAATCCTGCAGTTTTTACAATTTTGTCCCTGACAGACTCCACAATAAAACACATACTGTTGTTGGTAGTTGCATTCTGGGTAGTCTAGGTGCCAGGTCTTAACAAAAAGGAAGAATGTGTGGAATAAAAAAGACGATATCTCTGGTTCTGCTGCAAGGATTTTGATAATTTTGTTTCAACTATCCATTATAAGTGTGACAACAAAAGCGCAAGGCTAAATTGGTGGTGTGCTCTCTTTTAAGGTAAAGTGAAGTTCAGTTTCATGCTTATGGCATAACAGCTACATGTGCTACCTAGGCCTGCATGTCACATATTGTTTTATTTAGAATAACTTGCTGCTGTTATCCAGTATTAGGTTTCCCCTTTTTTTTCTTCTAGACCTGAATATCAGTTTTAGCAGTTATGAACCATAGATATACAGACACATTCTTATACCAAAGAAATGTATACATGTATACTACATGAAAATAAAAAAAAAACAGGTATTACTGGACTGAAAAAATACATCTGATCCAGCAGCATGTTAACACTTCGTTCAAAAGGCTTCCACTAAATGTCTATCAGTGTTTAATATGATATTGTAACTGTATTATTTTATTTTTGAAAACATTTTAAAAATATACTTCAGCAGTGTAGGTATATTTTGGTGTATGTAAACATGGTTTGTGAATGCTGTCTTGAACGAAACAGAGTCTTTGAAGGCCGTGCTAAATTCTCCCCATTAGGCCTGGGGCAGCACTAATGCTGTATTATGAACACTATTTCAACTAAAGGTGTTACCAATTTTTCTCTTTGTCTAATCACAATTCATTGCTGATTTTATTGTGAGCAGGTGCATGGTGCATTATGCGTAGAAGACAATATATCACCCATATCAAAGCCCCCACAAGGGAAGAGTTGGCTTCATGGTTCAGAGCAGGTAACAACCTTTTTAGAAAGGCAGAACACGTCAACTCTCTCCTAAATCTCTAATGCCAATAATCTAAATTATCCAAGGAAAACAATCCCCTCCTGATACTGCCATTAGCAATTAGCATAATCCCTAAAAGCGTTCTTTTGAAGTCATTAATACAAGCTGTGGC
>NW_023339696.1:15574718-15597421 GCF_004916995.1 Morone saxatilis | reverse complement strand
AAGTCATTAATACAAGCTGTGGCAAATGCCACAGCTTGTATTAATGACTTCCAACATACTAAACACATTGAGAGTGCTGGTGGCAGAGATGTCAGCAATATGTTCCATCACAGCGTTATGAAATCAGGATTTTAGTGATTTTTGAAATTTTCCTCTTCAAGAAGTGCCAGTAAATCCGGCACAGCAGCGTCGCTACTGTATGTAAGTAAGTGTGTTGTGTGCAGTTTACACATCTAATACTCAGCTCATACATTGTTTCACACTGTGCTAAAATTATTCTAACGGAATACCCCATGGTGATTTGAGGGAAAGAAAGAGCATGAATAAGTAAACAACATAAAGCGATGAGAAACTTCAAAGGCGATGGGACAATCACAGCAAACAAGATCCTGGAAGCCAATGAATGTGTTTGTCTTTGTTTGTGACAGTGACTCAGGGGTGTAAACAGAGGAATTAGCTCGCACCTCCGGAGTCTCAACACATCACACAGCCATAATTGAATTAAGTCTGTCAGGTTGTTGCTGAACTGTAGATGCTGTGAAGAGCACGAGATGCATTGGGCACCAAAGATCACCTCAATAAATGGTCCTAACTTATAATTTCCATTAAACCCTTGAAAAAAATAATGAGAAGCCTAAAAAATGGCTGAAATGGCATCTATATTTAGCAGCAGTGTTAGATGCTAATTTCTGTGCATTCACAAAATGACCAAGGTTTTCTTGATGGAAAAAAAGCCATATGCTGCATATGTCTACTGCACAACGGTCATATGATAATTCTGCCTATACTAGTGGGAGAAGCCAATATTTTTCCTAACACACTACAGAGGCACCTATCAGCTCATGGACACACATTTGAAACATACTCCCAGCAGTCCCCGTATCTTGGCTTCATGACCATTCCTGTCAGGGTTTTCCTTTTGACTGAACAAATGCATCAGCTTGTGTCATGAGACCACATCCCTCGCAGCCAATAAGGAGCATGAGCAGAGCAAGTGCTCCAGGAGATGGGGAAGGAAAATTGGAATCTTGACAAGTATGATTGACATGCGTATTTGTCCCAAGGTAGTCTTATTTGCAGAGATTTAAAGACGTTGGTAAACCAGCATTCTGCAGAACAGAATCATTGTTCTTCCAGACTAGAAGCACATCACGGCAATTCTGTTGCATGCAAATAATCTTTTGGGAGAGACGAATCCCTTTGAGCATAAAATGACTTCAGCTTATACTTTATTTTGGGTCCAAAATAAATAATTTAACAGATGAAGCTATGTCTTTCATTTTCAGACAATCTGTCCATGTCGTGGAACAAAAACACAAGCCTAAGTCCTCCCTTCTATCCCAGAAACCATGCAGGAGATGGCTGCTCTGAATTTTATCTGCCTCTTTTGATGGACACAAAAATAAAGTGGATATGAGCCTTGATGGTGAACCATAACCCACGGCCACTTCATAGCAATGGAAGGGGAAAAAAACGGTGAATTAAATTCTAACCATAAGTAAAATAGACTTCCACTTGAAAGCATCGGAGTGTAGCCACAGCAGGGCAAGAGAAAGAGATGAATGTGTGTGTGTGAGAGACAGGAGGAATGCACATGAATTCTGAACAGAACCAAAGGCAGGATGAAATTGGCTATACCCATTAACTGCTCAAGAGGTTTTTTTTTCTCCATATGCAAAAAGGATGGAGCCGTATTACTTCTTCCATAATTCCCATGTTACAATAGAGATCGCTAGAATAAGATCAAACCAATCTGTAATCCTGGAATGAAATGAAAAAAGGAGTCTCTATTCAGCCAAAACAAAACACCACTGAAAGGAAAAACCTCCTGAAAGGTAATTCAGCACTGTGCTCTGAACAGTATGTGTTGATCCGCCGTATTAGGATATTTGCTGCAGAAAATATAAAACCTGGAGAATAGTGTTGTAATGGTTGTACTAATTAGCTGAGCTGAAATAGATGCAGCTTTGTGGCTGTACTTGTTGAAATTCAAATCTACAGTGTATTACAAAAGGACATTTTCACCTTAGATTTCAATAATTCAAAACCTGATGATGTTGACATTTTGTGTAAAATCTGCAATGGTCCATCTGCAGAAAATGGTATTTAACTAGTAAACAGTGCTTCTAGTGCATCTGTCTCCTACAAATTACAAATGAAATGTATTTCGCTGCCTGAATAACAAATTTAGGTACATAATTAATGTTTTTATTAACCGTATAAACATGAGTGGCAAAATGGTGATGTTGCACATCATAAGCATTTGTTTCCCTCCAATATCTACTGTACAGCATGATTCGTGTTTGTAGTCTTGGTAAAGATATTGGAAAAATGATTAATACCACTCTTGTCTGTATGCTAAATATGTTGCTGGAGCCAGATTCCAGTTAGCTTAGCTTAGCACAAAGACTGTCAACAGGGGGAAACAGCTAGCCTGGCTTCCACCTACCAGCACTTCTAAAGCTCACTAATAAACATGTTTGTTTAATTTGTACAAAAACAGAACCAATAAACACTAAAATGATGACTTGTTGTGTTTACGATTAACAGCAAAATTTCCCTCTGTTTCCAGTCGTTGTTCTAACCGGCTGTTGGTGAAGGCTCTATATTGACCTTACAGACATGACAACAGTATTGATCTCCTCGTCCAACTCTCAGCAGGAAAGCAAATAAGTGTATATATGTGGATGGAGAAAAAAAAAATTAAAAAAATAAAAATTCATATAAACAGTGGACCATAAAATCATCCAAAAGACAAAGTACAGAAATGACAGAGACAATCTGAGATATTGAGCAGTCAAACACACTCCTACACAGACCTCCAGAAGCCAGGATAATCTTCATACAGAGATATTAATAACCAGAATCATTTAACGTTCCTCATCAATATCCCAAATATGATTAAAACCTGACAAAACCAGGACATAAGAGGAACTAGTGAGCATACAACACTGAGTGAAGTTGAATAAAGTTATAAAGTTTTTTTATAAAATATTATAATGAATGGATGAATACCCTCAACGTTTCCTATGAATATCTGGCAAAGGGCACCAACATGTCTGCAATTAAAAAACATTGAACTGACTTCCACTGACTTTATAAACCCACACTATATATTCAGAGCATACCATTAATGATTCATGTAACTTGATACAGTCCTCTATACATTTTCCATACAAGAGACAATTCACAATGCTAGTAGAAAAATAGTAAGTGAAAATATGTGAATGCAATGCAGTTTTTAGTTTTGAGATTGCGCAGGCACTTACTGGTGCTCCATGATTACACTTGACAATCAGCTGCAAGTTTGATCATCACTGAGGAGTGCCTTATTACAATAAAAAGTAATTTCTTACTCATGGAGATGATGACTTTACCATAATATTGATTCAACAGTAGGCTTATTGTTCAATACATTGATTTATAAAATACGGTGTCTGAGGTAAAGAAGGAGAAAAAGGATGCCCTTTCTGTCCATAGGATATAATGAGTAATTTCTTGCTCTGTGCTGCATCTAAAGTGATTCTCAAACAAGAAATAAACATGATTGCTCCTGTGGTAACTGGAACCTCAGAGCTCCATGATGCTTGGGTGTTTAATCAAGTGGAAAGAGGGTGGGCAATGAGAAAGACTGTACTGAAGCAGTCCACTCTCTTGACAGCGCAGGGGTATGCTGCTAATTAAAAAGTTTAATTCCACAACTGCAGCACTGGCATCACAACACTCAGAGGTGCGTCCTTGTGAGTCTTGGCGCCGTCTTATCAGGCGTAGGCAGATTCTGCCATGTTGGGGAAGGTGCGGGACAGGGAGGCACTGCAGCAGCACACAGGCCCAGCTGGAAGGGATGGCATCCTGCCTACTCTGGGATCTGGCCCACCTTGCTCTTTCCCATCTCCCCACTGAGTGGAGTCACGGGCTCCCAGTCAGGTGGCAAGAGTCAGGGGCTAAGCTGCCCATGGAGCAGCTGAGAGAGGGAAAGCAGGGCTAAACAAGGGATAAACGCTGGATTTAGACTTTCTGCTGCTGGGCTCGGCAGTGGATCCATGTCTCCATTACACACCTCCTGTCACCAGGTCCTGTCTTACGACCAGAGGTTGCCGGTACACTAAAGCCTGTGCTGCAGTACACACTGTTCCTTCAAAGTCCCATAGAGGCTGAATCAAACACGATACACTGACACTGCCTCCTGAATAGACTTTAATTTTTTTTTTTAAAGAGATATGAATTCTTCATACTACAGTGCAATGAAAGGATACATTCTTTTGATAAGGTAAGGACAGAACTCACTCTATTGTATTGCCTCGGTTGAGCTAGAAGTTTTGGTAGCTGTATAGAATCTATTGATTAGAGCACATTACAACTCACACAAAGAGAAATGTCCTTGGGAATGACAAGGCTCATTCTGTGACATCCTTCTAAATGGCCACATCTTGTGAGGCATCAAGAAAAGATGATTGAAAAAAGTCGGCAACGAAAGTCAAATAGTTTCGGACTGTGCTGGAATAAAAACAGTGTCTACTGGGGCTAATCACCGCAGAGCTGGAAGCTATCGCTGACTCGTTTCTCTGCACAGGGACACAGCCCTGAAAGAATAAGAACACCACTGTGAAGATTTATAGGCACTTCCCCTCAACTTTTATTGCATAGGGGGTTAAAGTGTCATTTTAATAACACAGAGATATTAGAGCTTGCAAACTTCAGTAAAACTTTGATTTTGGTTCACAGTTAGCTGATTTATCTTATGTATGAATAATTATCTGAGGGGACAAAGGACACACTAGTGTAGTTCACATGCAACATTTGCATAAGTAGTAATTTTCTCACATGTTGACCATGAAGCCTGAAATCTAAATTTCAGTTAACTATCATGGATTAGCTTTTACTGCAGTTTTCCAGTCTCTTTTTATTCATTAACGCTATAAATCAGGTTCAGGATTTTGAGCAGTGCAATGAAAGTCACAAAACTCCTTCAAACTAAAGTTGTTTAGATTATGACCTGCTGTTGCTTCGTCTTTTTCTCCTTAAAATATGCTTTTAATTTAGTGCTGCCAAGTCCCGACTGTGGGGCTGTGATTTTGATAGATTATGTATTCATCTCATAAACAGGTGAGCTTGGCAATAAATCCTTTAACACTGGGTCAACTCCACAGAGTATGTGGTGAAACTGTGGTGTTGCACAAGGTGGCAGCTAGTGTGTTGGCAGTAGGCTGACAGAGTGATAAGTTATTCAGGATGTTGCTCTCATATGCAGGATCTACACTCATTTTAGGGAGAGGGGCTTCTTAATACATGGCTCTACTGTCTTTTCCTCATACTTATATACTGTTAGTGGCAGTTGTTTGATGAAGTACATTATATACATTGATTTTATATTCTGTTAAGTCTTATATTGAGAAACTTTATGAGATAAGTATAATTTATGGCTTTTGAGCAATAATTGTGGGATTGGACATAAAACTATAAACAGGCTTGTTCATACACACATTAAATGGATGGACAACTCATTTTAGTGGTTTATATTTCAACCAATTTTACTGGATTTGAAAAGCAGTGAGGCCCTCCCAGATGATTTAATATGCATAGTTAGCTACATAGTCCACAATCTGATACAATACAGACACATTTTAAATGTGATTTAAAGCTGATTCAACAGGATTCCACCAGGTAATTTTACTACCTTCTGGAATTAGTGACAATGTCAATGGTGCCACCAGAATATTTTACATTATTGTTGCATATTATACACATAACAGATTTATTTAGTTGAGGTTTCAGCCAGTGTTGTACATGGTGGAGTCTGACTTTCTTTCATGTGGGATCATATTCAGGAAGTGGATGTCTTAAAGTAGGTACTGTATGTTAGAAACGATCCTAGCACAAGAGGGGTGAGTTGCACACTTGGACACACATGCATCAGAAGCACAAGGACACACAGACAGAGTTACTTGAAATTTTAAGATCTGCGTTTCACAGCCATATTGATTTTTGATGAATTCCACACATAATTTGGTTTGGGTCTGTGGTTCTGTGTTGATGTAGCTGTATCTCTGACTCTTGTATCGATTTCCCGATAAGTATCAGTTCAACTTTGCACCTCTGGCAGCTACACCGATCGTACCAAAGCCTAAAGATAGGATACCAACACATATAGTATAAAATGCACTTTTCAGTGCCTTGAATTGTAGCCTTTGCTCATAAGTTACAGAGACGTTTGAGGGTCACATTCATGCTTCAGCATTTAAAATTACTTAATTACATATCTATTACATAATTCCGTTATTACATAGCACATTTCTCAATACAATTGCTCCATATCAGGTTCTTTCAGCACCATTCTTACTCCTTGTGAAAAGAATGATATAACTGCTCCCACTTTGCTGAGTGTCCAGTTCACACATCAATGCAGAGCAGAATTCCATTGAGCCTCAGTAGATGGGAAACCGCATGCCTCCTGCTGTATTATTTGATTTGGTCACACATGCTTTTCAACTGGAATTAATCTAAAACGGACAATCTGACACTTTCCAAAAATGGCGTTACTTTTAACAGCGTGGTAGGCCACTGTTAATCTGCAAGTTAACTCAAATGTCAAAAGCTTTAAACTGTTATATCTCCCTCCTTTGTAATGTCAGAATTTTTAAATCAGAAAAATGGATGCTTTGTCAACACGATTATGTTGTAATTGATCACACCATTTTCTCCTACCTCAAACAGCAACTTTCATAATTATTTTTGTTCTCTCTAGGTTCTTGCTCTGGCAGTTGCTCCTTTCAAAGTCTGTTAGTCTAATGTAAACACTATTTGTTTGGCATTTTGCAAAAATACCAGGCAGTCAACCTCACTAATAAGCCCTCATTAGGCCGGCCCCTAACTAGTGTGAATTCCTGCTGAGAATGCTCACCCACAGCAGGCATAAATCTTCATGTATGATCAATAGTCAATGACATTCTTTAGCACAATTTATGAGTTCCACTAAAGTATGCAAACACTGGCACAGAGCTGGAGTAACATTTGTTGTATTGGTCATCATGCATCAAATGTTTTCTATTCCAGGTTGAGGCATGCTCAAGAGAACAGATAAGTTAAATCCTCGCGGTGGTGGCTCATCCTCTTTACTCAGAAATAGAGGCAACATTAGAGGCGCCAATTGGCTGTTGAAAGTCCTCTGTGTACGGTAATGATGGCACTACATTGCTAATTGCTTGTTCAAGTAAGCTCAAAACACACTGGAGAAACTGTCCAAGAGTGCTAAAAACAGGAAAGCAGCACCGATCACCAATCTGGGTCCATCTATGGAGGTTCATACCAGACGCACAATAAACTTGGAATCCTGATGTGAATATTAGATATGTGCTGGATTTGTGCAAAATCTTATATGGATATGGAACTCTGTGTTTATACAGAAGGCTAAGACCACTTTTATGCCACATCCAGACGTGATTGCCTTCAGCAAACATTTCTGAAAACTTCTGAAAACATTGTTTTCTTTCTGCATCCCCAGTTTGAGTTACTTTTAGCTGCTAGGACTTCAGTAACTACTGAGAACATTGCAAATTAAACACATAGTTATATGTTAACATATATAGGGAAATTAGCAACTGGTACCATCAAATGTTTATTTTATCTTATTTCATTAATTGCAGATTACAATAATTAAGTCTGCACTTTACTCCCCCAAAAGGTTTCAGTTGCAGTTTACTATGGCCAATTACTTAATTAATTTTTTTTCAAATTACTTGAAACTAGGATTAATTCTCTATATAACAAACATATGTACAGCCTTAACACATTATAAACTGACAAGATGAGGCCTGTATTTTCTTCAGTGAGAGAATACAGTGGCTGTGGAATAGGAGGGGGCGTTCGCTGCTGCCTACATAAAAGAGCACATATTTCCTTTTCTCCTACCACTGTCACTGACGTTTGACCATGTCAGATATTTTCCAGGATAATGATAACACCCTTGGAGGAGCTCATTCTTTATGATATATTGCCGAACTCAAAGGGGAGGGACAACAAAAAGCATTTACTTTATGAGAGGTTTATTTTTCAAAATGAATATTTACAACAATTTAACAACAAACTGCGTACTGTTTTACAGTCTTATTCAGTTTGACTAACCCTAGTAAACCCAACTTCCCCTTCAGGGAACCAGAAAGTACTGCAGTGGTTACAAGTGAGCCTGAATAAATGCACATTGTATGATCTCCCTGCATGGCAGGTCATTTAATTCACAGCACAAAACTCAATGGAAACTCTTCTTCATCCTTTCTCTTTTTCTTTTGTGCATCACACAGTAACAGAAAAGTAATAAACACACACAAACAGCAAAAACAATCAAACCACAAACACACAACCTCAATTGTTTCTAAAGATCGCTACACCTGAATATGAAACTTTAAAGGGTAAATATCAATGGTCAATATAAGCTTCTAGTGCAATAACGCAGACATTATTGGATTCACTGTGTTGAGAACAGCGTGAACGAGCATTTTAGTACATGTAAGCGCTTATAAGATGCCTTTGGGTTACATCCCCCCATAGTTTATCTATCATATCCATCAAAATGTGGAGCAGGTGTTTACTGAGACAGGCCCACATTTATGAATCATATTTTATGAGATTACTGGTCTCGTTCAACTACACCAATGTCAAATGGTTGCAAACATCTGTAACTGATCATAATTTCACTTCCATTAAGTGCACATTAGCTAGAGCATCACAGACAGAGAAGAGAGATGCAGTATAATTCATCATTTAGAAACAAACAAACAAACAAACGTGGTCTGAATGAATTTTTATATCAGCGTCTGAAATAGTGGCTCAACTCATAATTATTTTTTAACAATTAAACCAATAACTTTGCAGCCATTGGTGCAAAATGTGCCCTGTGTGTTTACTGGTTTCCAGAACGCAAAATTCTAAGGTGAATGTTATATACAGGACAGTGACATATAAAATGAAGGCTTCTTTAGGGATATTTTTGGCTCAGGGGCCGTCGTATGTCTCAGATACGAGCACACTTATCATTATTTATGTAAGCATGTCATCCTCCTGTCTAATGAGCCTTTCACCGTAAGCGTAATGAAACAGCTTGCATTAACACAGGCTAAATGAACAGCCAAGTGCTCCCATGTCTATGCAGCAAGATGAAAGCAGATGCTTCCACAACCCAAACACCAGCGTAACAGACCCGGGTTTCTACGGAGAAACAGAAGGGACTCTGAGTCAGTGTCATTCTTGTCAGCTCATTGACTCCGTTCGAAAATTTTAGATTCCCCTGGTCAAACATCATTATGTGAGAACAACGCCTAACCAAGCCATGACCAACTGACCATGAATGAACCCTCAAATTGATTTTTTTTCTCCTATAAACATGGCAATGATAAACACAGGCTAATAAACCTGGACTCAAAGTGAATGTCAACCGTCACACAAGAAGGGTGGTGTAAACAATTTACGCTCCTTTGAGAACCAGCTGCAATGCCTAGACAAGAGGTTTTTCAAAAAATACAGCCCTTACAGCACTATCATGTAAGATTATATGCAATTTAAGTAAATGATGTGCTCTTGGAATTGATGGGTGGAATGTGCAACATAATATATATAATAATAATAATATATATGTGATATGCAGTCCAAATGGGCTCTTATAAGAGAACACTTTCCCTCTGTTTTAATCTGTGAGTATGACTATGCATGTGTGTATGTATATGAGTGTGCATATGAGTGTATGGGGAACTAAAACTGAGGATTAACTGTGTACTGGATAATAAGCCAATTTCTCTTGGTCAGTGTCAAAACTGGCATCTAGAAATTACAAACATAACATTATTTAATGAGCATCACATGATTATTCTCTCACTGTGTGTTGTGTATTTATTTACTTTTTTACCAGCAGATACCAGCCTAAAGCACACAACAGCTCTGTCGAAAAAAACTTTGCCTTAAACTACACAGTGACAGTCCTCAGTGTGTGTGTTAGCGTGCCACAATGTGTGGTCAAATATTGTGTAACCCTATTGAAGGTCCTAACTTCAAGTAACTTTGTGACAGAACACGATACATGATCATTTGATACACGACAGACCTGTGGTACCATGCAATTCCCTTTAAGACCACAGTGAATCTTCAAGTGGGGTTCAGTATAACAATACACACTGTGATTCAGAAACAAAGTGGAAACTGTTCAGCTACTCCGTTCACACACAATATGCTCTGACAATAAGAAAACAAGAATATAGAACTCAATTCATTCAGTTAGTCTGTTAAAGGACCTATTTTTTTTACAATTTCAGTCAATCATATATGCATGAGGCTACTATCCACTTTCCAAAGCAGCCATTGTTTTCCATTCCTGTCATTATAGGCTAAATAAAAAAATCAACGTCCATAGACTTGAAAGTTGCTGGCGTGAGATCACATAATCCAATCCACAGTGAGAAAAAAAGGCTTTTATTTTCATCAGAAAAAAGGCAGTATGTAATATTGTATCTCTAAGCGCAGAGATCGAAAAGTTACAATACAGTTTGACAAACATGTAGGCGGAAATGATATTCGCTGTGGTTGATCTCAAGCAGGTTTTAAGTCTCTTGCAAATTGATTTTACCTCCCACAAATGAAAGAAGACCGAGGTGTGATGCGAATATAAACGCATTCATAAATATAACACACATTGGAGTTCTTTGAAAAATGTGTAGCCGAAAGTGTGCACGATTCTGTAACAGACTCGGCCAAAAACTACACACTGCCACTAGATAAGGCTGAAATAGTAACTCACCGGTACCAGTCCAGCCCCTTCTCGTAGTTCCTGTCAAAGAAATGTGGCTCATTTCCAACGGCTCTGACGTCCGGGTGCACCCTGAGAGCCTCCAGCAGGGCTCTGGTCCCCCCTTTCTTCACCCCGATGATGATGGCTTGAGGAAGTTTCTTCTCTCCGTAATCCATGGTGCAGTTCGCCCTGAGTTCGCTGTCCGTGGTGCTGATTTCCTGGTGCTCCCTCTCCAGCGCGGTGGTGTGATACGCCGCCGCCGATTTAGTGGGAGACGCCTGGGTCCTAATCCACTCCACCGTCCTTTGTTCGGCCTCAGCATGATCCTTCACGGTGGAGACCGCGGTGGTTCTCTCGGCCTCGGTGAATTCGGTCAAGCCCGGGGAGGCGGAATAAAGTTTCTCCCTCAATGTCACAAAAGTTGTCTCCTCTGTCACCAGCCTCCCTTGATACACGTAGTTCTCTTGCAGCGGGAACTGCAGCGAGTTGTAGCAGCTCATCAAGCTATAGAACAAGTAGGTGACAGAGAGGGAGAGGGTGAACATGAATAAGATTTTCCGGGGCACTTTAGAGGTGAAAACCGAAGTGCTGGACCAAAATGCCATCTCTGATAGCAGTGATCCTCTCAAAGAAGTGGCCAGACATGTTTCCACCCCGAGTCTTGCATGGACAAAAATCAACAGCAATAATCAGTCACTATCAGCGCTGCTCCAGCTAAAAAGCGTGAAGCTGGACCAAACCAACCCAATCCAACCAAATCGCATATTTATAAGGATGGCGGGGAAACAGATCGTTAAAATTCCGGAAGAATATCGCGTCCCTTTTCTTGAGTATCGATTTCTTATTCCAAGGCTGACAGACAATGTCACAATTTATTGGACTGAACTTGCAGATTTGGGAGGCTGGAGGTCTGGCGTCCTTCCAAATGAGCAGCCTGGCTTGAACTGGACACAATATGATGAACGAAATCCTAGCATTTTATAAAGAAAGGGGGGGTAAAAAGAAAATAAAAGAGAGAGTTGAAACAAGGCTTCTTCTCATCAGCCGCTCAGCCCGAAGTCTAGTCCGGTCTGCGATACAAGAGTGGATTCACATCCATCCAGGCAACCTACAAATCCACCGAGTCTTTCCAACAAGAGGCGACCGGGCGCACAATCCTTTACGCTTCTCTCCCTTATTTACTTTGTGTAGTAGAAAGTCGGGCAGCCTTTGCACAAAAGCAGCCACTCTTCCCAGTGGCTACTGGGGCTGCTGCTTGCCGTCCTTGTGCCCTCTCAGATTGGTTGGATCCTACGATGTGCGCATCGGCTGGGTGAGCTCATCTGAAGTGAAGTACACAGAGCACAACTAGTGTGTACACCCACTTTTTCCTCTACCCGTGCACAAGTAGGGCTCTAAACGTCAGATGTCCTTATCTGAAACATTCGTGTGGAAAGCTGCTTCTCCTCATTCATGCGGCCCCTTACAGAGAAATTAATTAAAGAGCCGGAATATGTGAGAGCGTATTACACTGTAAATTGTTTCATACTGTATAAAGTTCTCTAATAAAACTCCATCTCAGAAAGATTATTTTGATAGAGATTACATTTTACTGAAAGCTCATGTCTGCACCCTGCTGGTTTTCGGTGGAGCATTGCATAAGTTCATTTACAAAAAGAGAAAGAAAAAGAAGTTTATCCTGATAAATATAAAAGCAGGTTATATGAATCAAAGTGGATAATGAGCAACACTATGTTCTGAATTAAAATGATGAGTCACTGGGGGTGTAATTCCCTACATATTTCTAAATGCAAGAGAGCACATGCAGAAAACAATCCTGTGTTCTGCATTATGCTGAGGAAGGGGATGCTGCTTAGGCGTATTATACACTGAATTTATTATACACGGGTGCAGACTATAATTACTGATGAGAATATTCACTAGACCTTAACTTGTACACTTTGTTGCTGCAATATGAGGATTTAAAATTGCGTGCCACTGAAATGTCTCCCTGTATTACAGAATCTCATTCATCACACACCTCCAACACACCAGGAGAGCCAGCATCACACTAAGTACTGGGTCACAAATAATTTGCAATGCCTTGCTTTCAGAACAGCAAGCCACTGTTATATATAAAGTTCTGTGTTTGATATATATTTATATTTATATGTTGCTTGACCAAATTTATTCTCCTTAACTGTCTGTAGCCGGCACGGGATGAAAACCAGGGGTGACACAAAGTCATTTTATTATAGAGAGCTGCAGCCTTACTAAAGGACAACAATATAGCAAGGGAGCTCTTTTGCATTCAGCCAGTGCATTTCCACCGAATCAGAAAATGAGAGCTACTAGAACGGGAAAATGTATCTTCACATTGCTCACACTTTCCCAACACAGAGTCAAGACTTTTGAACCCAATAGAAATATAGTGCAGGCAATCAATAATTTTATAATAACAAAATTACAATGTTAAAACAATTTGAAAGGGGTCACTTATAGTGATGAACCGACAGAAAATTATCATCCGAATCAGGCAGCTACCCTCAGCCTAATGCAGCTTTATATTGAGTTTCAGCTCATTGTTTAGCTGTCCGGTCCACAACTTTACTGCTTTGGTTCAGACTCACTGCTTGTATAGTTGTTTTCAGCCAACTGTTTTCATCAAGAAAGCTCTAAAAAACCCACTGGACACTACCTGCTCAGCACCAAATGACAAACAGACACAGTTATCAACAAGCTGGTGAACACAGTGGAGCATTTAGGAGCTAAACTGCCAGAAATTTCCCTGACGAGTTGGTAGAGACCAATAAAGAGAGTAAATATCAAATGTAAGGGACCAGTGTGTAGGATTTAGTGGCATCTAGCGGTTCAGTTGCAGATTGCAACCAGCTGAATACTGCTCATCTTCCAAGCATCTAAACTATGGTGGCAGGAACACTTGCAAAAAATGCAAAAGGTCCTATCTAGAGCCAGTGTTTGGTTTGTCCATTCTGGGCTAAGATAAAAACGGCTCATATTAAGGTAATGAATTATTTTTGGGTGATTACACCCAAATGAAAATGCAACTATGAATATTAAATTCCATTACTTCCAATAGATCCTCCTAAATGTTACACACTGGACTGGAAATCACATATGCAGGTTTTTCTTCTTAACTGACTGAGATGCAAATGTCTAATAAACAGTATGTTTGCCATGTACTGTATATATTCCTCTGTGAAATACTTTTGCATGATTCTTCTTCTGATTTTAGTTCCATTTTTATGTCCCAACCAATATGACAAATTAAGTTATTTACAAACTAGGCCTGTACATAAGCAATGCAGGTGATTGGATGAGGGGGAGGAAAGCGTGAACAAGTGCTTGGAGCACAATGGTTCCTGGGTGTTTGGCAGTCAAGAGAGCGTAGGAGAACTCAATGGGTTTGTTGAAATTGTTGTATTCGTAAATTGCCACTCGGAGAAGCAGAGAGCTCTCTAACACGAACTGCCCCGTTTGTAAATTCTCGCTGTTATCAGACTTTCTACCTGTCTGAGAGTCACCCTGTCAGAGATTTCTGAGCATGCTCAGAAATTCTTGCTGTGAAGCAGTTGCAGCAGAACATTTTACTGTTAATACCAACACAAGTGAAGTGGTATTAAAGATGGCTGCCGCCACTCAATGCTGATGATAAATTATTATCAGAGGACAAGAGAAAATATATTGACCCGTTTTATCTTCCCTTTGTTGTGTCTGTTATCTGAGCCATTCATGAATCGTTCAGACATTGTCTGTCCCTGTGGAAGCTTAGTGCTCACATTGTCTTTATTTGCATTTACAAACAAGCAGTCACTTCAGAAAAATTGAGTTTATTGAAGTTAAAGTCCAGGCAACTGCTTTGTTAAAATGTGAATTTACTGGTTGTGTCACAAGGCCAATATCAAATGAGCCTTTTCTACCTTACCTACTGGCAACAGGTTAAGTTTAAGGTTTCAAAACAACACTGTTTGCCACTCCAAGTCAACTAACAGTAATTTAGTCACTCCAGGTCAAAATGATTCATCTCCTTGTTTCATGTAAATATGGCACAAGCTAACCGCTCTCGTCTCAGTCTACTAGCACACATTCACAATGTGACTGTGAGCCGCATAAAGCATCGTGGTCCTCTTTGCAGCTCACATTAACATTCACCTCATGTCTAGATTGTATTCAGATATGAATTATCCATATTGCATTTATACCTGGAATTAAAAATGTGTCTCAGCTATCCAATGTGTCTGCACTTCTATTGCAATTATGATTTTCAATCCTCACAATATCCACTCACAGTTAATGTAGAATTATTCATCTAATTCGTTATAAATATCATCTCACCAGTTTTAGAGGAGGCTGCAGCACTGAGTCTACTTTATTCTATTGCATGTCTTTTATGCTTTTTCTTTATCCTTGTTTGAATACTATACAGAGAAGACACATTTATTTCACAGCATTCATTCGAACTACAGCTGAATATTAAAACAACATATTCTTAATATCAGTATATAGGGGTATCTGCATAACTAGTGCTGTATATCATCAGGTACAGATATGGATACATTTTTGTTTTTAGCTTTTAAAATCGCAACCAAACAGCTCTACCTACACCAGTAATTGATGGTCAGTGCATTGTGCTCTGTGGTGCTTGTGCTGTGGATGCAGCCTGGACCGCCTGGAGGCAGTTAGCACAGACAAGGTTAAGGACTAAACTACATCTTATACAACACTTGTCATCGCTTCTATGGTGAATCAAGCCAGAGACAGAGCTCCTACAGTGTCTGATTCATCATCAAAGGTGCAACACAAATGACTCTAGAGACTGTTCTATGCTAAAAATCCAAAATACAAATGTAATAATTCCAGTCCAAATTTCTAAGATGCACCACACAAGAAGTTCCTGTGCTGTTAATACAGAGTACATCAGGCCTCTGGCACTTTCTCAATATAGCTACAGCTTAGGAGCTGCTGCACCACCTTAAGATTTGGGTCTTCTAATATGAAATGACCTGATTCTGAACTCTGCCACAGTCTGAGCCTGTCTGGTGGAGCTGAGATGAACGGCCATTGTGGGGAGGTTTTGGCAGGTAGCTACAGCCATGCAGACTGTCACAGTGCTCAGTGTAATTTAAGTCAGAGTATTACCACACCCTATTGTTCCACTGGGCCTGACAGCAGAGATGGTTTATTGGGCTGCAATTAGACAGAAGATGACAGAATGGTTACAAGTGACCATCTCTCCATCAGTTGAATCGACCCAAACAATGACAAAAGGGAGTGTACTAAATAGCAAAGGAAGAAGTTTCTCATAGGCCCCAAATGCAGTAAAATCTACACACTAAGTAACTGTAAATCAATATTTATATGATCGGCTCATTTATTGCAACCAGTGAGTCATGAAGTCACAATAAAGTAACCTAGACATGTTACATTCTCATGAAGAAATATATAAAGTTAAAACCAATTTAGATAGAGTACGTGAACTTACGCCAAACTGTGTAGTGCTGGTCCAGGTTCAGTAGAGTCTACAGTTTTGTTGTCTGTATTTAATGAAGATAACAAAATTCATGAGGAAAGTGCCTTCGAGTGGTACATGAAGGCATTCTCCTCATGAATTTCTTTGAAGAATTTCTGTGCAGGAAGATTGGAAAAACAAAGATTTCTTGTACAATACTGGGCCATTAGTAGAAGGACTGCTAAAATATATAATATGATGTTTTGCACATTTTAATGTAGGAGAAATGTAGGAGAAATTTCTGGGGTAAAAAAAAAAGAATGACTATCTTAAGAAACACTAAACAGGAAGGCCACATTTATTGCAACAAATCACCTTTGCATTCAGTCACCCAATGAGGGATGTGAGAAACCCATGCTTTATTTCTGGGCCTGGAAAATGCATTTGGATCAGTATCACACAAACCTCTGTGGAAAGCACTTGGTTTCCGTTAGCATACCAAAGATAATCAGAAATCTGGGTAATGCATATGTGAAGGTAAGCTGAGCAACAAAATGGGTGACACAAAGACACGAATTCCATGCATCCAGAGACCTGGAGCCTGGGGCTGTGCATATAAACAAAACCTGGGATCTATAAACACAAACACAATGTGCAAATATGTGTTCCCCTTCGCAGCTGTATATCCTGGGTATAAAGACCTACTGTTCATTTTGAATGTGATTTGGGTGTGTTGGATGACAGCATTGAGCAAGGTTTGGCTAATGTGAGGAATTAAAAACTATAAAGTGTATGCTAACATGCTAAAATTGGGAGGAATTTAAAGACAATTTACACTGTAGGTATTTTTAACTTGGAACCTATTCTAATGTTACTGGGTACATTAGCGTGACCTACCTTGAGAGCGGCATCAGGTCATGCACTGGGACAGAACATAAAATTGATCATCTTCTACAACTGCCTTGGCTGTGAGTTGGACACTCCTGGTTTTCAGTTTAGCTGTACTTACTGTAACCTCATCATCTACTTCTTGTACTCCATAACAAAAATAAACAGCACCCTGGGTAACAACAGTGTCAGTCCACATACCTACACATAATGGGTCACAGGGGGCAGGACTTGATCCCAACTAACATTGGGTAAGAGGCAGGGTACACTCTGGATAGGTTGCCAGCCAATCACAGGGCTGACACATAGAGATGGACTATTCACATGCACATTCTAGAGTTCCCAGTCAACCTAACCTGCATGTTTTTGGACTGTAGGAGGAAGTCGGAGCATGGAGAGGAAACTCCACAATCAAACTCAGCTGATAATTAGAACAGGTGGCTGTTTTAAAAAAAAATACCTACAATATATATTTTTTTTTATGTCTCGGATTGTTACCCCCTTGCCCCCTAACTTTTCATCTTGTTCCCTCGGTAGTACCAGTACAGTATACGTACCGACTGGTACACCCTTAGGGTTATATGTGGCCTATGGGTGGTGTTTGGTAAAATTCGAGCTACAGCATTCTGCACAAGCTGAAGGCGAGCTCCTGAAGATTTACTGAGGCATGTGAACAGAGCATTGCAGTAGTCTAGGCGCTAGAAGACAAAGGCATGTATAAGCCTTTCTAAGTCAGGACAACTCAAAAATGGTTTAACTTAGGTGGAAGAAGCAGGATTTAATAAGATTGTTGATACATTACATTACATTATGACTAACTGGCTTTTCCACAATAATAAAGTAATTAAAAAAAATGCCATTATGACTGCTTTGGCTCAAGGGGTTTTGCAAGAAAGTGGATTTAGACATTATAGTGATCTTATTGGTATTACTTAAGAGATTTAATATTACAGCCTTTGGCAAAACAAATTCATGTGTCAAACAAATAATGATCTCTTTTGTGAGGACCCAAATTTAACCCACATGATCTGCTTTACAGGAAAGGTTTGAATGTTTATGATTGTTGTTCTGAGTTATGTGCATTCTGCTGACAGAAAGGAATGAGTGGACAGAGAAACTGAAAGCCAAACATGGAGAAACTGTGGCATTTAAAGTAATAACAAATTATAGCTAATTATAGGAGCTGACAGCTATTGATTTAGTTAACTCTTAAGCTTGTTAACCCTATGTACAATTTTATCTGATTGTGATTTATAACCACAATCATCTGCACTGATGAGATCATTCTATAAAAAACTGTGTGTAGGGGTTTGCCCTCTGATGTGTGCACTTGTCCTCATTGGTCATTCTTCACAAACATTCATACCCTGACAAATCCTCTGATCCAGCATTAAATAAAAACTGTTTTGCAGAACATGCACATATTCAGCACTCACACTGGATAGTAACACTGTCCACCGTCCTCTTGTTGTGATTCTTGCATAGCTGCAAAAACTCCAAATTCCTGAGTTGGCTGTTTAAAACCTGATAAGTTATCTGTCACTTTATACTAAAATTGTTGCTAGAAAGCTGTTTTTGAATTGCTGAACCTGCTAGCACAACTCAACAGGGTTAACTGGCAAAATGACTAATTGATGCTGGGATTGACAGTATTGATTTGTTTGCTCCAACATTACAGATCTCATCGGGAATGTTTGTAACTGTGTGCCAATTCAGGAGTTGCCTTTGTCAAAATGTACTATTCCAAAACCAAATACTTCGTAACTTGAAGATAAGGACAGTAGACAGGCAGCCTAGTTTAACGGAATTTGGAGGACACTTTTGAGTCACTCAGTATTCTGTGGGCTTCAAAAGATATCATTGTTTCCTGGTTACCAGGTATTTATGTTGATTTGTGTCGACATAAGAAAACCACCAAAATGTTTCATTGATTTTGGTGCCTGGGATGCTGACATATCTTATTTGTGAAAGAGATGGAGGTTTAATCTTGCAAGATACAGTTTGTATGTTTTGTCATGTCACATCCTTTATGGAATTTGCTGTTGACTCTTATCATTATCTTTAGGAAAATATTTATGATAATGTGCCCACACATCAATTTCCTGTTTGTTGTTTTCAGAGCATCCCCTCTAAGTTATGGCAACATGTACTCATAGATCTTATTTACTGCACACACATAATGTTTTCATTTGAGAAGAGAAATGGCTTCAGATGGACTTTGCCTGACTTTAAGTCCAGTTTCCGATGTTAATAATCAATACTAAAATAACAAAACTAAACACTATATCATAATTTTATATTTCATGGGGCCACAATACTAAGTATTGTCACACCGTATAATATAATATGAAAAGTATCTTATTTATGACTGTATTAATATAATATATTTAACCTCTATTTTTGTACAAACGATTTATACAGAGATAACTATGACCCATATGAATTATCAGTTGGCCCATAAAGGTATTCACAAAGTGATATAGATCTACAGTTACCTGTACAGTGCACTTCAACTGTTAATTATCATTATTATATTTCACATTACAATTCTAAATAAAGATTGCAATTTTTCTTCTTTGTAGTTGTTGCACTGCAAAATTCAGAACAAGTCTATTAGTCGATGGCCTAACCAAGGAGAACAAACAAATGGCCTCTGTTTTGAATGGCGTTCATGATTCTCATCGCACTTTGTTGCGGTTATATTGTTTTCCCTCTTTTCAAATGGCTGGAGTGTCGATGCTGAGGTGAAATGATAGATACTATCCTTTACTTGATCAATAATTCTGCTTCCCTCCAATGTTGTCCAGGCTGCCACATCGCGGACTAATTAGATGATAAAAAGTGATGGATGTGTATTAAATTCTGCTGGCCCTTAAGAGAACTCCTTTGGGTTTTGTCCCATTTCCAGCTGACCTTTTGGATCCTAACTTTATTGTACATAGACACAGTTATATCAATTTGTTGGATTTTTGTGATGCAGCAATTGGCTTGTGTTTCATTGATTCACAAAGACAGAAAAAAAGAAAATATATAGATAAAGAAGTCTGACAAAAAGGACAATGGGGCAATTTTCACATCCAACCTGTATGAATAAAACAAAACATGAATGTGTATTGATCCTCATTTCAAAACACAAGATAATGAGATTTCACAAATTTCCTCCCAGCCACAGTGGCTTTGCTGCAAGAAAAGGAACAAATTATCCCTACTGGAGTTTGTTGTGCCAGAGAATCCAATAACCTCTATGAATGGGTCATATGTTCAATAGCATCCTATGAGGACGTGAGGACCAGTCGACCATTACTGGAAGGAAAATGAAGAAGGTGTAAATCAAGGCAGCTCTGAGTTCACATGGATCGAGTATTCCCAGCAGGATCAGTGAGAGGCCACTAGAACGCCCTCATAAAGTAACTGCAGAATATTTTAATGTGGCCTATTTTACTGTCAAGATACTGTAAATTCAGAAAATTTGAAGCACATTTAGTTTAGTTAAAAATGGATATTTATATCTCACAAGGGCAAAAAGCAAGATTTATTAACAGCACAAAAAGACCATTACTCTGTTTTAGAGTCAAAACTCATTTCAAGGCTCTTCCAATCTCCTCCCCCCATCAACTACTCCCCACACATTCTCAGCTGCTCAGCGACAACTAAAACACCTTGTTCCCAAGCCAAAGAGGTAAACCCAAAACAATCCTGTTTTTGGTGTACAGTGTTGTGCATTATGAATCTAAAAGGACATGAGCTCTGTTTAAGTGGTTTAAGTTCTTAAATCTAAAGATACCATGTTTCTTTGTATTGTCTAATCAAACAGTTTGCAGAGGATTTGGTGCTTTTCCTCCTTTTCCCTTATATTGTTTACTCATGTATTTTGATCACATTTTCTCTTTTACTCATCCTCCCATTGTGCCAGTGTGCTATCTTTAGGGTGTTGATGTTAGACTGATGCAACTCTTTGCCTGCTGTGCTTTTTTCTTTTAACATGTCAGACCACAGCAAATAATGGGGTACAATTAGAGCAGTGGTGAAAATGTTCTGTTTGAGGCATCATCACAGAAAAAGGAACGTCTTGAATGGGTTTCTTTTGGAGCTGGTATAAAAATCACTTGCCTCTAATGACCTATCAGTGGAAAATGTCTTGAATTGATGACATCCATTTGCCCTTTCTGCAACTTCTGCTTTGGAAGTCAGCCCCAGCTATAATGTCCTCCATGGAGTTGCTCTAAAGGCTCACATTTCCCAAGGCGTTACAGTCGCGCCTGGACTGGAGGCAGCTGCCTGTAGACCGCAGGACTTCTCCTGAGTCGTTGTTCCTGAGTTAGCAAGACGTCCCCCGGCGCCTCCCAGGTGTGGCTCCCTCAGCATAATTAAGGTGGGATCTGCCAGGCCTTCTAGGCCAGGGTCATTCATCAACTGGATCACCCGCAAGATTAATGTGCACTAGCTGCAGCGCTCCAATGGATTGCTGCCACTTGCTGAGATCATTAGCGCTGGC
Organism: Morone saxatilis; assembly: GCF_004916995.1. Lineage (NCBI taxonomy): Eukaryota > Metazoa > Chordata > Actinopteri > Moronidae > Morone > Morone saxatilis. Next base: position 15,575,818 of record NW_023339696.1, on the reverse strand, counting down.
CTCCGTATGACTGCAGAGGGCTCCGCTCAGTGGATGGGGAGATTTGCAGCTTTGCATACTAAATGAATAGTCCATCATTGCCTAATTAAGGGATTATTGGAGACACTTGTGTCCAGTCCCCCGGACAGTAAACCATAACTGAAGGGCAAACTAGATAGATTAGCTCCACCTGCTTAGCAGCAAAGTGCAAAGTAATGAAACTGCTGACAAAAGTAAGCTCAAAGGAGAACGAGGAGGGAGTGCGTCATTACACAGCATGTAACTCCCAGAGGGACTCACTGTTTAATGACTCAGTTTTTACAGCGTAAGGAGTTGAGATTGCAACATTTCACCATTCAAACACACTTTAGCTATATTGCTAAAATAAAATAGCTACATTGATCCTGCTAATAGTCAACTTTAATAAGACACAAAGTTTGAGAGTGTTACCTTCCATCACACAGTAGTAGTGTTTGTAGAGTGTTAACGTTATAATAAGAAAAATAAGACATTATTCACACTTTAGACCATTCAGGTTTTTGACAGCATCTAAATTTCATTAACATCCAGCAAACACAGAGTAACATTATCACTGACTTTAAGTCCAGACTATTCACTCTCTTTAGTTCTGTTTTTGGTGTCTACCAACTCCTGAGGAAAATATCTCACTCTTTAGCTGCTTAACACTCCTATGTTCAACCGTTAGTGGCTAACTTTTCTGTCTACCATTTGGTGCTCAGCGAGTAGTGTACTGTGGGGTTTTTGCAAGACTATGAGAGCTGTGAGAATGAACTAATACAGTGAAGTTGTGGCTGGATAGCTGAGCTGAAACTCGCTTAATCACTAAGATGGAATCCATTCCCATTGTCATTAATAGTTTTCACTGTAATTTGATAGATTGTTACTTTAAAAATATAAATAGCAACCTAATAAAAAAATATTAATAATACCCATTAAATTAAATACTTAAACTTGAAAAAACATGCAATTATCATGGTAAATGGACCTGTACTTGTATAGTGCCTTTCGACTGCGGGACGACCTGCTCTGCCTCTGAGCCACAGCCGCCCCATGCGTTAAGTATATTAAAGGCCTCTGCACACCAACCTGACGGCCGACCG
>NW_023339696.1:15563747-15574618 GCF_004916995.1 Morone saxatilis | reverse complement strand
CGGTCGGCCGTCGGGTTGGTGGGCAGAGGCCTTAAAGCTCAAGCAAACCATCTCTGAAGATACAGAAACATTAAAACACTGATGTATGATTGATTTATCAAGGCCTTATAGCTAACAGTATCACCATTCAGCAAACAGAGCAACATGAGCATCTTACTAGAGTCATATTTTTAGCCAACAAATTAACAAATTAGCTCTGATTCTATTTCTTTAAGCTGCTATGGAAAATATCTAGGTAATTAGTTTGATAATTGTCCACATTTCTTCACTGGCCATTTATTTGTCTTATATCTTTGTGGTACCATGCTGGTCAAAACCTTGTCTGATTTCGTTCAGTGGAAATAGCTGCCTATGGCTTTATATTAGGGGTTAATGAGAGTTTGGAGACACAACTATGTGCGCACTGGGAGACCAAAACATAAAAGCAGCCAACCTGCACAGTGCTGCAGAGTTGGGTTTATATTGCTTAAAGGTTAAAATTACATTGGTTTGGAAGATGATTTGTTCCAAAAAGACTTAGATTAAGTGCATTCAACCTCCACACAAACAACAGCTACATGTCATCAAAAATATAAAATGATTATTTTCAATAACACAAATTTGAAATGTTAAAATGACCAAAAAATTCTTGTGTAAACCATTAAACAGTTTCACATTGAGAGGCGAGGGGAGGGCTGAGCACGGCTTTTCTGGCTGTAAGCCTCCCTGTATATGAGGCTTGTTTTTCATTGACTGTGTCAGGAATCAAGAGGGCTAATCCCTCAGAGACTTCAGATGAAAGTTTCAAAAGAAATAATGAAAGGCATACTGCCTGAGGGTGCATATCGGGGTGAACGTACAGCAAGCTGGAGAGAACAGCAACAGCGCACGACAAGCAGCAAAGGAAGAACATAACAGCTTCCCTTGCTGCCACCCCCACCAGTCTAACTATAAATCACATATTCTGTCTCCAAGACATAAACAAATACGCAGCAGAGCACATCAGAAACTTGGCACAGCATGAATACTTATAAAACGCAACATTTTGCATCTTGTACTTTTAAAATATCTGAATGATCCGTAAAAATGACTAGAGACTTCATAAAAGGGAACAAGAGAGAACTGTTTATTTCTATTGGCTTTGTATCAAAATGTCTTCTCCAAGTATTATGAAATCTTCCAATATGAAGCATTTCCATATTTTGTGACAAAGATATATGTAATTACAAGGATCTCTATATATATGACAATGGCATTGAATCAGATTTGGCAGCAATGTCTCTATGTGGTTGTGTGTTTGTGTGTGTTTGCATTTATTTTTTGGTGCCTGTGTGGGTGCATGGGTGAGTGCCATGTGGAATGTGTCCATAGTAGGTAGATATACATTTAAAGACTCTTGGCTTCACACTTTGGGAAAAATAAAACAATGTACAGAAACATAACAGGATTATACCTGATATATAATTTTGATATTAAAACAACACATTTGTCTTTTAAATTAATAAATAAAAGTGATTTAAATGGAATGAAAGCTGGGTAAATAAGTGGACCTGGTGGACAAATCTCACCACAGTATGGCTGCATCATTGTTACACCTGTTAGCTGACTCTCTGTTAATGCACACCATCTGTAGACTTGCAACAGGCCCCAGAGTTGTTTGGGGGACTGCATGGGATTCTTTACTGAATGGGACCATTGCTTCACTTTTAGATTGACATTCCAGCTATTGGGAACGACATCATATGTTTGTATAATTCCTTTGAGCTGAAACATAAAACGGTCCACCAAGAGACACCAATTTCTCCTCGCCATTACTTCCAGTTGGTTTTATGGTTTCACAAACAAATCACTCCCGTGCCCTCAACTCCTGCAGCAGATGAGACATGTAGACTCTGACCTGGGGGATTGAGCTGCAGAGTGCACAACATACCTCTAAAGTGACCAAATTAGAATGCCATACTGTTCACGAACCATGTGCAGTGAATGGAGAACACGCTTAATAGTGCTGGCAGAGAAATGCATCTGCATTCTGCTGGTCATGCATATGTAAATGCCCCCCACCCCCCTCCACATAGTGATGATTTGTAGGAAGGGCCAGGCAACCTGGCCAATAACCCTTGCAATTATTAACGTGCAAATAACATTTTTTGAAAGATGCTGTTAAATCAAATTTCTTTACACAGTGAGATCAGTTTGGTTGGTTGGTATCACAGAGGCCAGCCACAGGCAGAGCAGGCAAGCCACAGTTTCATAGAAGCTTAAATGATTGCTCATAACTGACCTTATTATAAAACATCCACTCAGCTTGGTTGAGATTACTCTGTCCACAATAATTAAAAAATAATTAAATGGTGGTAAATCCTTTGCCTAGTTAAACAGTTACTCCCAGTTGCAACCAATTTCGACCCATATCTCTATTTTATGGCAACAGAGATGAACACTGCATTCTGCTCACTCCATATAATTTACCTTCTAGCCCAGCATCCAGCACACAGCCAGCTTGTAAAGTACAATGGTATTATGCTTGCTGCTAGGAACAGGTGCAGTGTGACCGGTCGAATCGGCTGCCTCCAATCAAATGCTTCTATAATAGCCTACTGTATAACTTTATGAACACTCATTTCTTACAATGGTTTTGGTATAAGGACTTTTAACCATAGGCTTATCATTTTCTTAATCACCTAAGCACCCCACTGTTGTCAAAGGGTTAGCAGCCAGCAGGTTAGAATACACATTAGATCTATAAGAGTTGTTTAGTGTAATGTTTTTGTAAGCTGATGATGCTCAAAAGACATTTTGAGCCACACTAGTGGTGTGGCTCTAGGACTGGCAATACCAGTCTGCTGGTCTGTCTGTCTGTCCCTCTGTCTGTCTGTAGATCAGTTGGTCCACCTCTGGTCTAGACTGAAATATCTAAACAGCTATTAAATGAAATTCAGTTAAATTCAATACAAATACTTATGGTGCCTAGTGGATGAATCTTAATGACAGGGGTGATCACCTGACTTTTCCCTTAGGACCACCAGAAGTGAAATATCTGTACATCTACTTGACAGATTTAGTACAGACATTTATGGTTCCAGACAATAGACCCTAATTACATTTCCTCTGGCAGCCCATCCAACTATCGGACTCAACTGCTGGATGGACTGACAGAACATTTAGACATTTGTGTTCCCCACCGAGTGAATTCCAATTACTTTGGTCATCCCCTGACTTTTCATCCAGCACCTTGATCTGAATTTTAAATACATTAGTTTATGACTAAAAGGCAGTAAAACTAATGACCCCATCCTCAGCTGACGTTTGTGCTTAGTGCTAATTAGCAAATGTTAACATGCTAACCTGTCGAAATAAGATGAACATGATAAACTTGCTAAATAACATAACATAATATATTGGTAATCAATAAACAAGCATAATAAATAAATATATAAAATAAATATTTAAATTAAACATCAGGGTGCAATTGTTACATAAATTACATAACTCTTGAATAGATCTGTCTAAATGTTGGCATGACAGTGTTTTCTGAAATATGGAGGCCCAGATCATCTGTGTGGAGCGTTGCACATTTTCATGCACAGAAAGAATAGTGGAGGCAGCTGTCTCTGATTCTCCACCTGATTTACCAATAACTGACATGCAGAGCGGGTTTCCACGATTGTTCTGCTCTGCTGGTCTGGGATTTAGTTTTGCACATTGCATCAGATGTCAGAAAAACAAGAGGGTCAGTGTTTATTGCAGGCATCAGAAAAAATTCAGATTCAAATCTCCCCTTGGGTGCTTTCATAGCTGAACCCCGTTCTCATCTTCCTCAACACCTCCTCCTCCTTTCCACGGCCATTCCTCTATATAATATAGTGTTGTTGAGCATGAAATTCACAAAGTCAAGACAGACGTTCTCTGGGATGACTCTCCTCTATGTTCACATCTGGCCCACCTCAACGTACATTAATTATAAGGTTAAAAGTGCAAACCTCTGTGCTCTGTTTTCTGTCAGTGTACTTGTTAAGACTGACAGGTGATGAAGCTTTAACTGTGGCAACCCTGAGACTGTGTAATAGAAAAGCCTTCCCCAAAGTATCAGATCAGCCAATGGTTAAACTGTTCTTAAACCCTATTGTAATTCAATATCTTTTCACTGTGTCTGACATGTTCTTTTTTCCCTGACGTACCTTTTTAAGCTTTAAATCACCCTTATGTCTTAATTACACTGTTGGCATTTTAAATTCAATGTCTTTCATATAGTGTATTGTCTTTAAAGTAGACATTACTTGGATTGAATGCGTTTAAAAAATGGTTTTCTGTGAATACTTTTTGGAAATTGAATGGGACTCTTGTACATTGCTATTTTGGAGGCATGTTTGCACCACAATTTGTTCATTATAAGTTATATTTCTTTGCCGTGTGTTGAGAGAACTGTGAGAAAGAATGTTATGTTTCTTCCTGTGAACAAGCATGGAGTAATTTAAAGGATTTATTATAGGCAAGACATGCTGGGTGCAAAGGGAACATTTGTCCAGACGTGAGATTCAGGATATACAGTACCTCTCCATTCAGCGAAGACCAGAGGGTAAATGTTCACATGGACAAGAAATATGGTCCTGCTCACTGGAGTTTGATAACACCCAGACAGAGGTTAAGTTTATCCACTATGTCCAGAGATAAAGTTTCTGGTTTGGTTTTTCCATTTCTTCCAGGATATGCCGAGTTCTTATCACTTAAGTGTGACATGGTGGAAAAACAGAAAGCCTAAAATTGTCGGTTGTTGCACTCTAAAGGCAGAGCAGTCATGATTACACATTCTATTGGTTATCATTAGACTACAGTCACACTGAGCATAAATAAAAAGCAGATGCAAGAATTTAATGATTGATATGATTTTCTATTTTCCTTGTTCATTTTTAGCAACACAGAAACAGTTTTCATTTAATTTCATTACACCTTTTATTGTAATTTCACCAGGTGTCTCCTTTTAATTAGAGCATTACTATAATTGTTGCAGATACAGGAATCTATTGTACACTTGTACTTCTACTGACTTATTTGTCTGCACTCACTGAAGTTAATGTGCACAAACTACTTCAACTGAAATGCAAATAAACATGTAGGATATTCATATATTTGCATAATATTTTCAAAAATGTTTGCTCATTGTCTCTGGTCTCTGTAAAATATCACTGCCATACTGGTGCCCTTAAGTGAAAACATGTATTTATTGGAAAAAGTACAAAACTCTTAATCAGCTTGTATTTATCTAATTTAATAAAACTAATTAAAACTAGATAGAACAAGCTCTCTTTTCAAGCATTATTTTGTTATTGATTGGATATTGAAAACAAATTCCTATATTGCCTGATATTTTTGAGATATACATTTCTAAAAACCAACCAAACACTACAGAATTTCTCTCTCTAAAACAGCCACAGTCACTGCCTTGAGGTAGGGACAAGATATGCTATATGATCACTTGATTTGCAATATTGTCATAGAAAACCATGTTTTCACCTTGCATGTGTAAGTGTAGTGTTTCTGAATGGCCAACAATTTAAAAGGAACTATAAAACGCAAAATAAAAACATCAGTCTGCGGCTCAGTGAAGGTCACAGTCAAGTCGCCAAAGCTGCAGAGGGACCTTTACCGATTCATGCCACGTTTTGAATGAAAAGCAACTCAAGCTATACCATCAATCCATGAGACTCTCCACTGTCTAATTAGTCTTATCTGTGCTTTGCAAGAACAAAAATGTGTCATTTAATAGAAAAATGTGATAGAAATGTGTGAATGTAACTGTCCAAAGAATCAAGAACAAAATATATCATCAATTTAATACCTAATTATATAATAATTTTAAAGCTCTGCTTGTGTCAGAGCCTGTTTTATGGGGTGCCACTGGTGATTGTACCCAAATGACAAACGAAGATTTCAATTAAAGATGGCTTTGAGAAGGAAAATTATACTGGTCTGTCTTACAGAAACAGTGCTACACAGCCAGTAGGTGTGTTATTTAATCCTTAATGACGCATCACACTGCAAGAGGAAGTCTTCTGAGTGAAACGCTGAGATGAATCAACCTCCTAATGGGCAGCACAACAATTTAGAGAGGAGGTATTATAAGGAGGTGTTTTAGTTTGACAGATTTTCTTTTAGTTTAACCACAGCAGAAACTTACAAGATTGTAATCATATATTATACAGGCTATAATAGCTGTATGAAGGTCCATTTGAACTTTTCCAAATATTCAGTTTTCTCTTATGAATGTTTTTATGAGAGTGGTGACACTATAACTGCAATAAAAACAGACTGGAGTATACAGTCTGAATGAATGAATAAATAGGACAGCTTCTTTATCAGATGATAGACATGTCTGAAATGCGTCCTCGGGAAATGTTTGCACAGTATTCCAGCTGTTGAATTTCAGACATCAAACAGTGTCATTACGTCTGCTGGCATCAAGGACACCTCTCGCTTGAAACAATTCTACACTCCTCCGCAGGCAAGTTGTTACTTCTCGGCAGGTGCCTGTTGCGATTGGAAGTGTATAAATCATAGAGCGGGAAGGCTGTCAGCCATGATGACACTCCTCATAAACACTGCTGACCGCTGGCCAAGGCATTGTACTTCTTCATCAGCTCTCCCCACCACAGACGAGTTCTGAGGGCGTCTTCCGCACCCTCACTAGAGAGGAGCACCAAACTATTTGGCTGACAGAAAACTGCTCTACTCTGGAGTGTAAAGCTTTGAATTGTAGTGATGTTTCCTTGGCAAAATTTAGGGCCAAGTGCCCGCGGCGTTGATGTAGAAAAACAAAATTTGATTGCAGCAAGTTTACATCACACTGTAATGTGGCACAGGCTTTTATCAACATAAGCAAGCTGGGCCACTATGATTGGGTGTTTGGTTCACATTAATATTTCTCTCAAGGCTATTATATTAATGAATATGGAAGAAAAATACAGACTATAGTGTATGTAGTTCTACAGAGTTAATGCAGGGTGATGATAATTCAGCAAGACAGCAGCAATTTGATTTAATGGTTTTCAGAGATGTTCTGCTGCACTGCATGATGCAGTGAAGGTTTACTCACATGTTTTAGGTTATGTTTTATTTATTTATTTTTACAATAAAATGTGTGTATCTAGATAAAGTGCAATAATGACAGTAACAGTAAAATATCAAAGAACAGCACCAAGTATTAAGGAAGATTACCTGAGAACCTGTAACATCTGAACCAGGTGTTGCTTTGAGTGAAGGGTTATGAAGTTCAGGGGCCCTGCCAGGGATTTTCAGCCCCGTAAAAAAATATCATATTGGGCCCCATCACCACTGCGCAATGTATGTTACCCCACATCTAGAACCCAATCAACCCATTTAATCATTTTATATGGTGCCCCTGATGAAGTCACCTGTTTCATCTTCTTGCTGGTGCATGGGTTAATGTTTCTGTTCAAGTTTCATTTGCCTTCTGCAAATCAATGCTGGTGATGGGGCTCATGAAATGTCAGTCAGTCCCCCATTGTGGTCCAGACCATAGACTGTATAAATAAAAATAGACGTAGTCTCTGTGACGTCACCCATAGATTTCTGAAGAGTCATTGTAAAACTCAGAGTGTGTTTCGGTGCCATCTTGGCAGTCCTGCCTCAACCAAGCTCCCGGCTAATCCAAAAATCGGCAAATACGTGGAGCGTCGGTGGAGCTGAGAATGGCCTGGTTACTGAAAATAGCAGCCTGTGATGGCACCCACCTGTCACTTAAAGCTGCCACATCCTTTATTTTGCATAACTTTAAGGCTATTGGATAGACACATAGGCTAATTCGTGGTCTTCAGTGGACAATTCCTTTGATGGCTTTTCATCTATAACCATTCCCCCTAGAAATGATGTGAATACACTACTAATTCGTATTACCAATTATGTTTTGTTGGAGAAATATAAATGTGTTATCATGCATAATTTATTCATTAGGTTGATAGCAAACATAATCCAGGCAGCACCACATTTACCTCAAAATGTAATTGTTTTTGCAGAGTAGTAGCATATAAACACAACATGTTAGAGACAGGGTTGTCATGTGGTATTACCAGCAGGTCCATTTTTTCCAATTATGTTAAATATCTTAACATTTTCTAGATGGACTGGCACAGGAACATTGACAATCGTGGTTCCAAGATTATGTATCCTGAGATTCCAGCACCAGCATGAGATTACCATATCTGGTCCAGAGTGACATGTCTTGACTGGATGGATTAATATGAAATTTGCTTCTGACATTCATTTCCCCCCAGAATTAACTGTTATAACATTTGGGATTCCTTAACCTTTTAGCTAGTGCCATTCTTGGATCAAGATTAATACTTAGTTTATGACAAAACATCCATAAAACCGTCAGTTCTGTTAGCCTCAGCTGTACTTTGTGTTTACTGCTAAAGCTAAACAAAGGTGGTGAAGATGGTAGATACATATCTGCTAAACATTAGCATGTTAGCATGCTAACATTAGCATTTGGCTCAAATTACTGCTGTACAGACGCACACAGCTAGCATGGCTGTAGACTGGTATACAATAGCGTTTGTGACAACAGATGACCCATACATATTTTCATGTTTTAACATAGAAATTTGAGTGCTATGTTTTCCTCTGCTGCCTGTGGTGTATTTCACAAATGGACTAAATGTCCTCATATGAACCTATTGAATGGATAAAACTGTTTTCTGTACCAAGTTCTGAGTAAAGAATGTGAACAAATCCTTTTTTATTTTGTCCGTAGGTTAGGAGTAAATCTCTGTTTTCTGATTGAAAGCCTTATTCTCTGATACCGAGGCTATGACATTCATTATTTTCATGTTTTCCTTCTTGCACCAACAGTTTGATTTCAAGTATATACTTTAATAACTTTCCATAAAATAAATGAGATGTGGATTGTGTTAGCAGTAGCCGCTTTTTCCTCAGGGTATCAGGGACAAAGTGCTCGTGATTAATAATTCATGTGATCTGTTTGATCCCCATCATCATAGAAATAGTTTCCTCCAGCTTAATGCCCATCAGTCCAAAATTAAATAATTTTATAAATCAAATAACTGCTGTCTCTGGAGGACAGTACACCTCGCCTCTCCTCTAATGTCTCTATTGCACTCACTACTTTGATATGTGCTGTATTTCTATGACCACGTGTTGTCAGGTAGAGGAGGGAATATCATTTCAGAACAGACTTCAAGTTGCTGGATTAGATTTTAGCTGGCAGGGTTGTTAACAGAAGTACCCTTCTTGTGTTGGAGGCACAGAAGGGAACTAACTGCAAAATGAACGCAGGCCTAACCAGGTTGCTGCACGACATTTATTCACCCTGGGGAACATTTCCTCTAGTGCACCTCAAGGACCTGGGACATTGTAGAGTGGTGAAGATGAAATGGACTGTAGAATGAAAAGTAAAGTTTCATTATGAGGTGTGAGCATCATGTTGCAGGCTTTTATGCGAGACACTGGAAGATCAGACTTCTATTCCTGTCTCTGTGCTATTGTGAAAGAATCAGTCTCTTTATCTTGTTAGAGGGATAGCTTCATTATTTTATGTTAATCAATTCAGTGCTATTTATTTAGGGCCGTATGCACTAAAGGCATGACACATGTCGGTTATTGCTATTGAAATGCAGCAAGCGTAATGTCCATGTTTCTCAGGCTTAATGGAAAGACATTACACAAAGGCGGCGATAGAGCATTAAAACAAATAGGTGCATTTATAAAACAGTCCAAACAAGGTCTGCAACATATTGGTCATCTGGCAATAATTTTAACGCTGAGGTCTATAAACAACAGAGGAAATTATGTGTCAGATTGGGTGATCTCAATTTTTTAAACAGCAAAGCGTGACGATATTGATTGGTGTTCTGTGCACTTAATCAAAGCACAAGCGAATTTAAAGTGTCTGGCAATGTGTGTAATAGCAGTACATCCTTTATGTGTTTCTTTAAGGAGGTCTGATAAGTTGGGAGCTATGTGCTTATCAATGGCCATTAATATTCTTGTGGCTGAATATTATTCAACTGTTTAATATGTATATCTTGACCTTGTTATGACCATGTATTAAATGCAGCTCCAAAGATATTTTGTTTATTATAGTGAATCCCACATATCCTTTGTGATTGCTGCAAATGTTTGTTTCTTTTTTTGCAACATATAAAATAGAAAATGAAATATATAAAGTGTTAGTAGGTAGTAGATAAATGTTTTTGTAATATTCTATTGTGCGTACTTTCCTAAGCTTAAGGTTTGGGTAGGTTCAGACACAAAAAAAAACATCTCAGTGAGTGTATGTTCATGAATTGTCTATACACTCCATAGATAATAGATAAACATCCACAAAGAAAGCGGAACAGCTAAAATCACACAAATATATTATGAACATATAAACTATCTGTAGACAGACCAAACAAAGTGTTGCCTCTTCATTTTAGACAAACACAACAAAGGGGAATATTGTGAACATTGCTGAAGTTAGTAAAATGACAAACATAATCTAAACTTGTTACAGTATAAAGAACAATACTGTGAGTTTTAGAAAATTACGGTTATATTAACAGCTACATATGTGAGGGTTTGACATGCTGCACAAGGTTTTTATGTTTTCCCAGTATCACTCAATGCTAATAAACCTGAACTCGCCAATTAATGTTAAGAATTTTGCAAATGAGAAAGCACTGAATTCTACAACAGTTGTAATACCCAGTTATTGTACAGGGCTTTTATAAAGCCGTCAGTACTGCATGACCATGAATACCTTCAACTCTCTGAAAGACCTAATGTTTGTTCAGTAACTATCTTTATCTTCTATCTTTATCTATCTTTATTTATATTTAAAAAGTACTTGATTTTTTATGCACCAATGCACCAAG
>NW_023339696.1:15560133-15563730 GCF_004916995.1 Morone saxatilis | reverse complement strand
TTGTATGTGTAAAAACTTACTTGGAAATAAACCCAATTCTGATTCTGATTCTGATTCTGATTCAAAATTATTTTTAAAAGCAGATGTGCATCTCCTTTGTTACAAACAATCATAGGAAGGTCATGACGCACACACTGCACATTATGAAATCAAATAATTCATCTATGTGATGAGGAATGATGTTGAGCAGTACAAACACAACGAACGTCTCTGATTTATGTAATGATTCGTAGTATTTAAAAGATTATACACATTTGATTTGTTGTTGAAAGAGAGGACTCAGTCTTTTAAAGACGTATTATCACACTTCTGCAATTTCCCTAAATGCAACTGTCATACAGACCCATGGTGTGATTGAATGGCTTATCCTTCATAAAATGACTCAACCAACAGCCACCTACACATCCAATCGAGAGCAAACATAAGCCTGTGTCACTAATGGGGGAAAAATATCCCCTGATGTTGTAATCTAGGTCAAACAGAAATGACTTCCAAGTGGTTGTTAGCCTGAATAAAGTTATCGTTCTGGTTTTAATGCCATAAGAACACCACAGAGTAAGACAGTGTGTGTCTATTTCAGGAAAGATTAATACCAGAGTCCCATGAGCAGTCAAGCTGATTGGGGATTTTCTTTACTTTAAACTCAGGCATATATAATCTCCTATAGTAAGATAAAGATTGCTTAGTTACACAGTAGGTACTGTACAAATAAGTCTGTAGATTTGCAGGAACTTAAGTACTTTTGAGAGTTAAAACCACATGTATTTGAAGCAGTCCGTTCCATATTACATTAGTAGGCAGGCAGCAATGTTGGTATTGCTATGGCTACAGTGTCGAGCTGTGAAGGCACCTGATCCTCTGCAGGGACTGGATGCAGTTGAGCAGCAGAGAGGAGCTGACATGCACCTTTATCACATGGCTTAAGGAGACTGAGGCTGAGGAGAAGACAGGGCTGGTGATGAATGGGCTGCAGGCCTTGCCTCCCGTCTTCCTTTGACAGAGCTGCTGTAATCTGTTACAGAGCCACCGTTGCCTCTATTAACTTCTGACACATGCACACCTGCACACTCACCACCACTGACCTTCTACTCCTCCACATTCAGTCCCATTCATTCTGACTCCGAAGAGAGAGAATGAGACGGAGCGAAGCTAAATATTTGCATGTGTATACTGTGGGATCGCTTTTCACGGTGGTGATCACAAATGCTGATTTTTCTCTCAAGTGGAATCATTCCATTGTTTTTGCTAGGTAGTTCAGAATGCACTTTCACAGCAAGGTGCTGTTTACTTGTAAATCTCAAAAAGTTAAATAACATCTTTTCAATTCGTTGATTAAACCGCAGGGTTTAAGACTGGATTTAGCCAAACACTGTAAGATGTCTATTTCTATAATCAAGGATACACAATACTATACACTCAGGGGTGCCAATTGTTTTCCTTGTTTTTGGTGTCAAGGAAACTGAAATTATTGTTTCCATCTGCAAATACATCAACGTACTATAAGATCCAAAAAACCAAAGAATGAAATGATGATGATAATGAAAGTAATGATGTGCCAAGTAATAAATAAAAAGAGACAAACAACTTTGAAGCAACATTACAAGTTTAACTAAAAGGAATTTGAAAAAAAGAAATGTAATAACAACATTGTTGATGGTAGAGCAGTGTGTAATTTCTCATTGTTAACTCAGTGTACGTTATAGGTTTTAAAGAGAAAAACCTCCTGGCTCTTTTTTATGATTCATAAAAAAGAGCTTTATCAGTACCTCCAACTTCCATTTTGATTTCTATAATAAGATGAGACAAAATAATAATGTCTTGTTTTTATTTTGAATATAGCATCAGTAAGGTGTTTTTCTGACCTGTTACTGTTCCTCTGACACTGAAGCCAAATTATAATATCTTAGTGAATTATCTATTTTGCCTTCCATCCTTTATTGATACAGTATGTTGACTATGTGAATGTGTTTATTAATCTTTTGACATGATCATATTTCACAAGTCAAAACATCTTATGCCATCCTGTATTTTATTTGTTTACAATAAAAATGTATTAAATGATTGTAAAACAGTAAAACAATTGTTCAAATGAAAGTGTTAGAAATACTAAATATAAGAGTAACTACATTAAAGATTAAAAGTACTAACTGTCTATTTAGACTCTTTTAATCTTTTCTCTCCTGTTAGTAAGCCAGGCGTGTAGCTACCTTACAATAAGTGGAGCAAAGGATTAAAATCTGATAGCAGTCGACACTCAGTGGCCTTTAAGTACCTTATCTACCGTCTTAATGGGATTGAGAGCGTATCCATTACTCATATAGAATTGCGAACGGGTCAAGGAGACAACTATCAGAAAGATCTATGTAATGAATCTACAGAAACCACAAAATTATTTTGCTGTGGTGCACTTTTCCTCAGAAATTCACCTTCACTGTATTCACTGTGAGACACAAAGTAATACTGATTTATTATAAAGCCTGTTCAGGTTGCACTGTATCCGCATCTACTTTGATCCTTTGAAAAGAACTGGCAGATTTACTGGCTATCTTAGTTTGAAGTGCTTAAAGAAGTAAGTTTGCTGTGAATTGTTATTATTTACAATACATATACTGTTCTAGCTTATAGCCACTATAATAATGTATATAGTATTATATTGAGACATCTTTTAATGGCTAGTAATGAAAAGAAATTATTAGTTGGTGGGTAGAAAATGGCGATGACATTGTCATTTGGTAGTACAAAACAAGATCTAATTGTAAGGCTGCTGGAGAGAAAAGAAGTCACACCATTTAATCACTGCATAAAATTATTACAACATTGAGCTATTCACTAAATTGAGTCATGATGTTCACCCCATAATTACACCACTGAAGTACACAGTAGCAGCACGTCTACCAGGTCAACCTAATCCCCAAAGCCTACAGAGGAAGTCAATCACGGTGAGGAGGTGCAGCAGCTGCAGGTTACAGAGGCTGCTACCTGCATTTATTTACAGACGCAGACATAATTAACCTGAATATGAACTAGGGTTATTGAACTCATTCGGTTTCAGACATCACAGAGACAAGCTCCTCAGTGAACTGACTTGGTGATAGAAATCTCTGTTGAAATTTAATCTAAAATCCGGATGGAAATATTGGCAAGCTAAGCCCAACATTGAACTTTCAGTAACTTTATAATTTTTGACCATATGATAGAAGTCACACATTATAAGGTTTTGCATCAGTCATAGCTTAATATGCAGATCAATGTAAAGTAAAATCTGGCTTAGAAGTTACACATGCAAATATTGAAGGAGAATCCTTTACAATTCCTTAATTCTTCTGTAAATGGGGAATTACATAATGTTGCACACATTGCCTTTAAACTTCTGTTGTCCAATTGGTGTGGTGTCATCAGTGGTGGATTATAGATTATTATGTATGCTAATGTATACTTTATACTGACATTAATAGTTATTAATGCACAAAAAAAAATCAACTAATAAATTATGATTTATCTATCTATCTATAAAGCAAGAAATCTCTGTCTGTCTGTGTGTGTGTGTGTGTGTGTGTGTGTCTGTCTGTGTGTGGCTCAAATATCTCTGCAGATCAG
>NW_023339696.1:15554094-15560033 GCF_004916995.1 Morone saxatilis | reverse complement strand
AAATAATGCGGAGCGACATTTCCCCCCTCGCCGCATCTGAGTCTTTCACACAGAGGAGGGTGCGGAGAATTGGCGCTGGATCCCCGAATCTCTTTTCTATAGCAATACATACTTCCTACGGGCACTGCACTAGTTATTATGGATGAATCTACCTTGCAGTATATACAGTTTGTATAGTAATATACAGAAATGGCTCTTTTCTGAGAGCTTTTACTTTTAGAACTTTGATGCTTATGTACTTTTACTCAGGTTTTCAATGTAGTATTTCTACACTATGGTGGGGGGGGCATTTGTATTAAAAGCAATAAAACACATATTTGTTCAGTGCAATACATTCATTGGGGTAATGCTACAGCCTGATTTGGTCTGCTATGAGCAGTATGATGACTACTGTTACCAAACCTTTTTATAAAAGTTGTTGTATAATGGGCATTGTCAGTTCCAGACTCTTCAGTTACCCTGTGCTTTCATTTAATCAACAAAACGACAACAACTGACGGATGATAGGATTGTACTCAGGTTAATTGCCTGTGAGGGTTGAGTGCAGGGAGCACTGTGATATTGTTAAAAAGTAAGAAACACACACACACACACACACACACACACACCCACACAAAATCTAGCATATTTACCAAGTGCTAAACTCTTGTTTACAACCTGTATAATTGTGTTTAACTTGCCTAATCAGATGTCTTTGTTGCCATGTCCCCAAATCTCAGCAATCACTTTGGTAAGTACATTATTATCATAAACAATGCCACAGCTATGGTTAGAAGACCCAAGTTGTAATAGACTGGAATGATCCTCCTTTTGTAGCTTCATTCTCATGTACAGTATGCTGCAAACTGATTTATAGTAATTCAACTACAGTATATTGATTCCACTATATTGTGCTGCCGGTGAACATGGACAGAAAGATCTTCTAAATCACTGTTGTAAATGAGGAAAACACAAACAAAAATGACACATTTTTACTCAGTTGACAGAAATAGATAGATGAGGCTATACACTCATTGTTTCTCTTGGGCGCCGTAAATGTTCACATAAAGATGACAGACATGTCTATCCCACAGTGTTTCAGCCACTGGCCACATGGAAACACTGATAAAGACTGTGAAATCAATAGGCCACCCAGTGCTTTATGATCTTTGTTCAGCAGGAGTGCTTATGCAGCATCTGGCCTCTGACCCTCAAGTGAATTTCCTACACTTGCTTTCTGTTGCTGTCTTTTATGTAGTCCACAAACCCTGAAGGCCTAACATCACTAGACATCAGAGGTCACTAAGTATCATTCACTTTTCTTTATTTTTTTCCCACCTCATCCAATTTTAGTGGAATCTAATCAAAAGTGTACAAAGTCTGGATCCGCCCCCTAAGGGAGTGGTGCTCAAGAACCCATAACAACCCCAGCATCCTACAATGAATTGTAGCCTCTAACAATGTTGCACGCTTCCTGGCTGTAGCAACAAAGGTGAGAGTTCATTTGTTTTCATGAGGTGTGTCCAGAGGAGGAGGAAGACAAATTGCAGAGCTGTGTGGCGTTGCTATTTGGCTGAATGCCTCGTCCTGCTGAAGCCTCCCCAGAGTGTCCTGCTGCTGGCATCAGGTTCCACGAGGGGAGGGCAGAGGGGGTATCAGCTCCTGCCCACACAATCAAAATATAACATGCAGCATGCCTTTCAGTGGCTGACTCAAGTAACTTGGTAATCCAACACTCAATGTTGCACAGATCATTAAGGTCATGCTCTGATCTTCGAGACGCAACAAACAATTGGTCTTGGCAGTATGATATGGCTATGTTTCACCGTGACGGATTTAGCTGTGCAGCATTTGACAGGATGGACAAACTTTGAGTCAAGACAAGACTGTAAATCTTTGGCTCGGTCCCTCGTATAAATCTTTTATGCTCTGGCTCCCCTAATGCTTTTAAGAATGTGTCTTCTTATTTAGGTTGACCCCCTCATTTGTAGCCAGCGTTGACTTGGCTGATTGGCTCCTTGTTTCTTCCTTAGAAATACACTCTTAATTGGCTTTGCCTTGCACTGCTGACATGCTGTGATTTAGTGCATGTAGTTAGATGCTTTATGGAACTGTCCTTATACAGGACATTAATGCGTGAACAGATATGGCATGTGTAACCACATAGGAGTGTCTGCAGGATAAGGGCATGATGCAATATTCTTCATGCTTTGTGTTCTCTTGAAGCAGCAGCAAGTGTTTTTTTTTTTCTCTTGTCAGATGAAGGCCTAGACTTTTATGGAAATGAGGAACCCAGCCACAGGGTGTACATGTTGAATGAGGCACTAGATAGAGTCAATCTATATTGGCTGTTCATCATCTTTTTTTTCTGCCCTGTTCATAAGTATCCCAATTCTGAAACCTTCTTCAGCTCTGCCTTCATCTCTCCTAGAGTTGCTGCGCATTTACGAAAACTTTGTCTTTCAATTCCTTCCTGTATGATGTAGTGCTTGTGGTTATCAGTCCCTCATCGCCTCCCTTCAGTCAGACTTGTAAAAGGTTGTGGATGATGAACACGGGCCATTCACTTCTGTGAAGCTATGAGGGCAAAGCCTCTTTTTTTCTATCACCCGCCCAATAGCACCCTACTTTTTATTTAATGTCTGCGCACACATTGCATTTCATCTCAGACAAGCAGCAAGGGAGAATTTTCCCTCTGTTGACATCATAAATCTGAGCTAGATTAAAAGTACTACTACGCTGTTCGGGAAGCTCTATGTGCTCATCTGTCACCTGTGGAGGAGTTAACATTGGAGACAAAAAAGCAGAGCACAGCTCACCTGCGTATGCCTGTTCAACTACTGCCATCTGCAGTACGTTCCGGTCACAGCCGACTCTCTCGTTCTCCCTTCCTCTATTCAATTACAGCTCTAGGAAATGTGCAGTGGCTCAGTGATTAGCGTCTATTGTATGCAGAACCAACAGGCATGAAATATAGAACAGAGTAATTACAGCCCAAACTAAGCAGACCTCAGGCATAGTCTGCAGAGAAATACCTCATAGCTACAAAAAAACATTTAGCAGCCATGACTTTGTCTAGAAGAGCATGCTGAAAAACAAACAGCCCTTATTATGTCTATTTACTGTGTCGGGCCAGTGTAATTCGTTAGTGTGAACAGAATGAGAAGAGACATGACCTGTAATGGCGTAAGAAGGGCAACTCATTGGGCATTGACTTTGCTGCCTTACACCTGCTAAAATCCTAGAAGAAATGCTTAGCAGCGGGGACTAAAGATGTTTATTCAGGGGGAGAAATTCAAAAACTCGAACTGCAAATGACACCAGCAAATTCTCTTCTCTTTTTTTTCAAGAGTCACAAGAAATGTCTCTTTTCACAAATCAGGATCTAAAGGAGAAGACAATATAAATTTTCAATTTATATTCTGTCTATCACAGAAATGGGACCACAGTGGCAATGCTGTGAGGACACATGAATCAGAATATCTGGCTGTATAAAACTAAAAAGTGTCTAAAAATATTCATTGTATTTGTCTGTGCATGTGTGTGTGTGCCTCTAAATAGAACGCTAACTCGCTAACTGATGAGCAAATTCTCTGCTTATTGCCAAATCTCCCACTTAGAATGCCGACTATTTAGTGACCTTGATGCCTCCGCTTGATGTTGTTAATACAATAGTAAAACCCTTGACCTTGTTGCACTTAGAATATGAATGAGTTCAGAAAACAAATGGGGCAGTCGCTTTTTCAGGAGGATTAAGGGTCATTAAAATATTTAATAGCTGTGTGCCTTTGCGTATCACTAAAAATCAGTGGAATAATCCCCCTACTGTACAGTCTGTAAGCCTGAGAGGATTTAATCTTTGTTTGTGTACACATTTGGGTTGAAAGAGCAGGTCAGCATGACCACAATCCCATCTAATCTGTAGTGCAGCTCGCTGTCGGACTCCAACCTGCTTTTCTGGCACCTCTTTTTGTTTGGATTTAAACCCTCAAGCCTGGATGTGCTCCCTTATCCCTGAATCCCAGGACTGCACACACAGCTTACTGACCTCTGACCTGCCATACATACTGTACATGCGCTTTCTGACATTTTCACATTTCACACCTGTTTAAATCTGAAAATAAAAATGCCACTTGTATCTGCAAGGTTAACGGTCAGATGTGACTGGTAGATTGTGAAGATAAGATCTATGTTATTCATTGGCTGTGGATGCCTGTCAACACTGGAATAACCTACATATTTCTGGCATCTGCACGACTTGAGGGAGAGGAGGTGCAGAGGGAATAAATAAAAGAAGGAGGAAAAAGTACAATGAAAATTGTGTGTTATTTTCTTTCCTCCTGGCCTGAAACAAATATTAACATCCAATATTCCCAGGCTTAAACGGTACACCTTTTACCAGAAATGTCTACACATACAGTATAATTTATGCAGTGCATCAGAGAACCAAAACACTGATTACACAGTTCTTGTGCAGATAGGCATCGGTTTGAACTTTGCTCCTTGCCAGGTTTTTCAGGCCTCCAGATATAATCAAATTCCCCGACTCATGCCAGCTCCTACAGATTGAATGAACAAGCACCTGCTGTGCCAGTCTGGGAAGGGGACAGAGCTGGCAGCTTGTAGATTAAATAAAGCTGTCTAGTCTGTGCCAAGGTAATGGCTTCTCAAACCAGAGTTAAATGTAATACTGATTCCATGTCAGTGTTGCTTTGTTGGATAACTTTGTCCAGGGTATTGAACCAGGAGACCGCTGCACATGTTGCCTTTAGGGCTCCAGCTGATATCACCTCAATTCTGGGTCCACAGGGCCCCAAAAATGATCTCTTAGTTTCGGTTGAGCACCACACCAGCAACAGAAAGGTGTTCCGTTGTTCAATAAATGTTTTAATAAGTGTATTTTTCTTTCACACAATCGTCACATAGCACTTTATATTAACATTTTATTTATTTTGGTTTATTCATACCTAATGCCATCGCCTACATTATGTCAGTGTCAGTTTCTATTTGATTCATGAGTTTCTGGGACCTCTACATCATCAACAAGTTAATTACCTGAAAAACCTATTGGATACAATCTGGCACATGATAACTGCCCTGCAGTGGATCATCGGTGCAATGCAAGTGGAGGTCTCTTATTTATCAAATTCAAGATGGCTTCCTTTTTGTTGTAACGTGAGTTACATGACTTACCAAGGAATTAATTTAGCTGATTTTGAGAAAATTATGGTGAGAATAATAATATTGTAAAATGAACAACTGCTGGATTGAAGCAGCATATCATTGCAAAAATGTACTTTATTTTGTCATGATATAATTTTGAAAATGTGTATATCAAATATAATACAGTAGGTATTTTAGGTATTTTATTTTTTTAATCCCTAAAACGTCATAGTTTTAAATGTAATTTACTCTTTTCATTAGTAAATTAAACCAACTAAAAGTCATTAGTCATTCTATACAAATGCTGGTATTTACAGCTTTTTTATATATAGATTCATAGTCATATGTGGTAATACCTGATTCTGGATCTCTCCAAAAGTCAGCAAGGGGTAAAGTAAAAGGTGAAAAGAAGTTGGAGAAAATAATAATAATTTTGCATAGTATCTTAATTCCTATATTATTTTCTTGGCTAAAAGTAGCCCACTGAGAAAGTAAGAATGGCTAATCTGTTCATAAATTTCACACTCCTCACTGTTAATCTGCCAGTCTACAGTATAGACAGTTATTATGGAGTAATTAAATCTTATCAGACGGGATCCCAGAGACTTCCTCTTATCAAATATGGGTCTGCAGTCCAATCAATTTGGGGGTCCTTGACACCAAAAAGGTTGAGAACCACAGGTATGAATGGCATTATCTCAACTAAAATTGATTAAAGAAAAAAGAAAACAGTTGCATTTTGGCAGAGTGAATGGCCTCATCAAGATGTGACCCAGAACACATAGAGGTGTGTCTGT
>NW_023339696.1:15541713-15553994 GCF_004916995.1 Morone saxatilis | reverse complement strand
ACAGACACACCTCTATGTGTTCTGAGTCACATCTTGATGAGGCCATTCACTCTGTCAAAACGCAACTGTTTTCTTTTTTCTTTAATCAATTTCAGTTGAGATAATGCCATTTCTTATTTCATGACCATACACTGGTGGTTGCTATGACAAAGAATCAATCCTAAACTGTAACAAATGGCTTCAATTCATAGAAGGAAATGGTTCCCATTTGTCCCCAGCTGGTCAATACACATTTGAGGTCCAGTTGAGAGCACTTTAATGAATGTGTGCTGGCTTGTTTACCCGCGGAGACAGAGACATAATTTTTGACTGCATGTCTCTGGCCACATTTTGCTCGAGCTTCATGCCATGATTGCTGCAAAGCCGGTTTTCTACAAAATGTTCTGGACTGATCAGGCCTTTTCTCTTTGGCACGCTGTATCACATTCACCACCAGGGTAAAGGATGGAGATAATCACTGCAGCTTTGTATGCTTTACTCGCCTCCCCATTTTTAAAGGGCAGAGCTTAAGGATGCCTCACTGTGAAGACATGCACGCAATCTGCAATACCGAAAATAGATGGAACGCCGTCGAGCCTGACCTATACTGTATATTTCTCTTGTTGTGATAAAAGGACATAAAGCCTTCTTTGCATATAAACCAGTTAAGTGCTGTGAGGGAGTTCAAGGGCATGGGCAAATTTATAATCAATAACTGCTAAAGATCTTAATTTAGCACATTATTCACGTTGACTACTTTGCTCCGTGGTTATTGATCGATGGACAATGTCGCTGAGATGACAAAGACAAATAGGTGAAATAAGACTACTTATTAAACAAGGTGACAGAACCACTACTGGTAAATGGAGTCCATATAGAAGGTATCTCAGTGAAAGAAACTCGTAAAAAATAAAATATTGCGTGTGCCTTTTTGTTCATATTTGCTGTTTTCTCCCATTGTTTATTCACACAGACTCGTTTCAGGGACGTCTCAGTTAATGTTATCGATCTGTGATTTTGAGGGTTGGTCATCTTGGCCTCCACAGTCCACAGTCAATAAGCATCCATTTACAGCGGCATCCAACAAATGGGGAAGGAATTCAATTTGCCAGCATTCGTTCAAAACTATTTTGCTCTAAGGTCTCGCTGACATCTACCATCAAGCAAAACCAATGTGGTGGAACCCACAGACAGGCTGCAGGCTGACAGTGAATGCTCCCCACTATTACTGCAGGAACAGATCAATCCACAGCCACTATTGAGGGAGTGCACACAAATGACTATAAATATGTATGTTTTTTTTTAAACTATACCGCCTGATGGATATTTGTTTAGACATTAGTCTAACACAATACATGCTAAACACATCGACACTGTCCTCTGATCCTCAATGTGACATCATTTTATTCTCTAGTACACCCACAAACCAATGATTTGCTTGACATAGTTCAGCTTCTGTAATGTTTAAAAGAATACTCCAACATTGGGAATTTAGCTCATGTGATAGAATTCACTAGTTCAAGATGTGTTTTTTATTTCAGAGCTGTAATATATAGCATAGTGACGCCTCAGAGAAGATGAAAATGAATGAATGGCAGTATACTCATATTTTTGTTTGTTTGTTGTTGAAAAATGCTGGATTTTATCACATAGGTATATTGCTGCATTTAACAAACAAAGTAAACAACAACTTAGATAGATTTTATTTTTTTAAATGACCATTTTATTGCTTATGCTGTTGTGTTTCAGTAAACAGGCCTTTATCAGAGCCACTGACACAAGTCACTCCTCTGCAACTTGCAGTGAACCAGGTTAAGAGAAGACATCTGAGGGTCAAATCCTAGAATCACCTGTGATGGATGCATTAGGTGGCAGGGTGATGAGGACCACTTCCTCCAGAAATATTTTATTGAAAAATACTGATTTGTTTTGTCAAACCCTATGTATTAGCATTCCCAACCTAAACTTTTTGGTTTTTGTATGTTATTTTTGTTTTGTTATGTAGGTATGGAAACGTGTAAACATTACCACTATCTCTCAACCCTTGCATTGGATTTTTTCTGTTGCACACATGGCATTTGCAGTCACTTGTGTTGCATCCCCCATACAAACAGCTTGCAAGCAGTGCAGAAGCTAATTCCTCAGTCTGGTATCTGTGCGATTACCATCTCCACTCACACAGACTGACTATGAAGATGTAATATATTGACCTGTCTATGGGTGGCACTACATCAACATCAACAGCAGAGGAAAAGTCCTGCCTGCACACACAGGCGACAGTAAATTCTGACCTAACATACCACACACATGCACATGCTGTATTTATGTATTTATGTGTGGAGCCCTTTCTTTGCTGCACATTTTAATTGTTTCCATCATATCTGTTTGCAAGAACTGTTGATGAAGTGTGTTGTATGGTAGCTCATTAAAATCCATCAGACACTCCATTAAGCCACTTCCCATACCATCATTTCAAATGTCTAACGGTTCAAAGCATGGTTGATATTTAGTCTTTCATAAACTTTCATTAGTATATAAGTTTTAGGAGCAGAGAGTGCCATTTCCTGTGTTGAAGTCCCAGTTTGAGCAAGCATCTGTGACACTCAAGTGCTCTTAAGCAAGACCTCAAACCAGCTGTTCTGTCTCTGACTGTGGGGCAAATAAAAAGAGAAACGTGTCTTGGTATTGTAAATATAATCATCACATCTTCAATAACATATTGAAAATACTGTAGTAACATCAGTACAGTAACATCTCAGTTTTACTTTTATCTACACTAGTGCACATAGGATAGAGACTGTTAACCATGCTATGAGCATATTCTATTATCTAATTGTGATGTATAGAGCATAACCCTGTTCTGTCTTTTATAAATTATATATAATTTGCATAATATATATGTTTAGCATGAAGTGCTCCTTGTTCACTACTCACAAAGTTAAATTACTCTAAAGTAAGCAGCAATCTAACAAAGTGATGTGAGGAGAGGTCTCAGTGGGCATTTATTTATATTGGCATCTGTATGAAGGAATGTGAGGGCCTGGGATGCGGTTGCAGGGGTTATTCTGAGCTCAGCTTCCTCTGATCGGTGAATTGATTAGCAGTGAATGAACCCCTGCAGAGGTCATTGAAATCAACAAAAGGACAATTGAGCTCCTACTTCCAGCCCATCAGTCTCACACCCACGTCTCTAACAATAGACCTCACTCAGTATATGGAAACCTTCCACTGATATGGAAAATGTCATTTGGCAGTAATTAAAAGGCAAGTGTGTGTGAATCACATGTTGAGGAAAATTTTTCCCAAACATTTAAAAATCTTTCATGAATTACATTCTGGTCAGAATGTTAATGTGTATATTGAATATGCACATTTAAGAGGGTATCTAATGAACACAGGCAGCCTGAAAGTAATGTAATTAATTGTTTGATAGGAAGAAAAAAAAGCTTCAGTAATAGACTGTAGAAACATCACTACAGTACCTCAAAGGGCATAATCAAAGATCACTATTTCATTTAATGGCATTCATAACTGTTACTTTGCGTGGCCCAAACTGTGAGTTAATGTGAGTGTATGGTACGTGTCAACGTGTCAGTGTAAGAGTTAAAGAACCTGTGAAAATATCTCACTTAAAGGACCAGTGTGTAGGATTTAGTGGTATCTAGTGGTGAAGCTTTAGTTTACAACCAACTGAGTAAGTGTGTAGGAGAAACTGCTGAATTTGTGAACAGCCCTATCCGTGTGGTTTGGGCTACTGAAGAAACATGGTGGTTCATAGCAGAGGTCC
This sequence comes from Morone saxatilis, assembly GCF_004916995.1. NCBI lineage: Eukaryota > Metazoa > Chordata > Actinopteri > Moronidae > Morone > Morone saxatilis. The sequence goes on along the minus strand of NW_023339696.1, from coordinate 15,550,228 downwards.
CGCTCCCCCTGAAGATAAAAACCGATAATTTTAAGGATTCTTGTTTTCAGGTGATTATACATTAATGAAGACACCTATGAATATCATATTTAATTTCTGCCAATATATACTTCTAAATGTTAAACACTGGACCTTTAATTCTTAAAGAAATAAACATCTATACAACATCTAAACAAAGAAAAAAATTGCCTCAGAGGGAATATGCTGCAGCTTTAGAGATCTGGACACTAAATGCTGAGTCAGATATTTTTTTTTTATAGTTTGTCTGTTTTTAAATGAATATTGTTTTAATACATTTTCTTAAACTATAATCAACATATTGACTGAAAGTAAGGTAGACATTATCCCTTTATAAACCAAGGACTAAAAATGTTCAAAACTGAACTAGTCTATCATTTTATTAAAAGAAACGCCCCTTGAATGTATCATAGAATTAATTAAAAATATCCATTCTTTTCCCCTTTACTCCTTGTCTTGGTGTTAAGCACAGAGTTAAAATTAAGTCTGTCACGTCTTTCATCTCTCAGCTGAGAGGTTTAGTCCTCTGCGAGTGAACATTTTAAGTTTCACTTCTTACAAAGTCAGATAGACCACACGTCTTTGATTCAACGGCCTCTAAAGAATTAATTTTGTTTCCTGATTATTGGAAAGAGAAGTTTTTTAAACATTGTGTTAGAGCCCTAACTGACAAATATGACTATAATAAAGAATGACTATTTCCCACTGGGACAAATAGATTCACTCTTTTTATTTAAATGAAGTTCTGTGTTTGGCAGTGAGCAGTTCTCCGCCCACAAGAAATGATGAATCAAAATTTTAAAGTCTCTGTTGACACAGTAAGTGAGTGTCCTCCTAACAGAGAGCTGCACTTTCCAACAAATGTATTCTCAAAGGAGAGAAATATATCATAGCTGCAACCGACAAATGGAGGGGTCGAGCCCAAATGTTTGCAGATGAAAGTTGTTCAATAGCTGAATATTCATTCAGTGGCAGCCGGCCAGCTCTGTGATAACACTGAAGTAAATGAAATGTAAGTACAATGCCTGGGCCAGGAATCAAATCCAGACTCTCATAGTGGGAGGAAATCATATTAATCAGTGAGCTACAGTATCATGCCGCCCTCTAAACTTATTTTTCATCCAGTATTTTTGTCAATAGTATGTAGAGCTGATCTGATCAAACTTGAATCAGGAAAAAAAAGCAAGAGACATACGTTTGCTATTCGTGGCAGAACCTGCTGCTCAGTTATGAGTACTTCATAAAATATTTTCAATGTCTGTATGTATGATGTTTAATTAAGCATTATGACCTGTTGTTTCACACATATTAAATAGTTAGAAATGTTTATTATTCTGTACATTAACATATGCTCATACAAACAATTACTGTGTTTTTGTTCATGTCAATACAAGGGATGAATCTACATACATAATATATGTGACACATACATTACAATTTAAACCAATATGTGTGGCAACCCGACAGTGATGCCCACAGGGGGCAGTGGAGAGTAAGAGGTCTCATTTGAAAAGTCACCTGTAACCTCTGGTGTGGTTTTGTTCTGTTTTTCTTTTTGTTTTTTTTCTGCCAAAAATCCCTCATGAACTATTTTATTGTCAAGTCAAGATGACAATGAGTAAAATAACTGTTTATTTCCATATCGTATAGTTTTTTGGAATTAAATACGCTGACACTGTGTACCTAAATTTGGATATGAGATTGGCCTGTTCTATTTCCAGCCACCTTGGGCAATCCAAATGGCCAATCACTACTAAATGTGTAAGGTTATGTTTTTATCACAGTACACAGATTTGTGAAATTGCCCTGGTAGTTTTGTTCAAACCGAAAATAATCCCTGCAGTTCCCCTGGGATGTTTGATTGTTTGTGCTGGTAGGAACATATCATTTGAAGGCTTTTCATGATGAGAAGTTGTTTTCAGTTTTTTTTTTCATGACGAACACAAGAAACACCACCAAATATATAATAATAACAATATATGATGCCCTCTCAGTCATGCTGTGAAGTGAGAACTTCTGAATAAGATGATGTGAAGTGAGAGTTTTTTTTACTATCTGACAGTTGTTATAAAGATAAAAGAGTAAGGGAAGTTTTGTTGTTTGCTGTTCATTTTATTTGACAGGAAGATTCTGAAAAAAAATTCTGACTTTGCCCACCAAGTGGCTCCCTCCTCAAACACTGATATGACTATGCAAAGTAGGTGGAGCTGTTCAGTCAGTGTGCCTTGTGTTCATATAGGAAAACCATAATCATCACACTGTGTCAGATAAATTATACTGTATACTGCATAAAGTTACCAAAGAATAGATTTTGAGATTCATATTAAAACAAAAATAGTGCAATGTATTGGGTGATAGTAAAAAAAATATATATTTTTATTTTATAATTATATTTTATATCTCATTTTTAAAGTAACATCAAAGAAAGACAAAGCGGCAAAAAACTCCTACAACTCTAAATAGCTGTTATGTATATTAAAATGTTGATTTTTTTTTTCATGTGTTCCATGTAAAAAAAGCAAAACTTCTATTGTACAACTAAAGAAATAAATCCAAAACAACTATCTGTGAAACAGTTATATAAAAGAAGACTTTACCTACATGACACTACAAATACATTTGTTGGGGGAAAAAAACTGTAGAAAAGAATTACACACCATTTCTACAAGTTATTCAAGTCATAACAGTGTATGCAAACGCAAAACCTAATGCAAAGTCACATGCATGATACGCCATGTGTTTGTGCACTGGAGTGATGAAATCCAATTGTACAAACTGCCAACACAGGATGAAAATAAAATAGTTTTTGCATGGGACCCACGTCCACCACTGACCTTTCTTGATTGAGTGTAATAGCATACAGAGCAAATGCAAAAAGGTCACTGGTAGAGACAGCTTTAATATTATAATTGGCACTTTTTCCAGGGAGACAGCTCTGTTGCAAGGAGCTACACACACTTGCTCCAGAAAAAATCTATTACATATTCAGGGCATAGTGTTTGCAGGCCTGTCATATCCATGCAAGATGGACTACCTGGTTAATCACACAGACACAATGCTGTGATGTGACTAACAGAATGAGCTATTGCAAACGCAAACTTGTTTTTTAGACAGTTAGCATTCTGAGAGGTGCCTTTGTGTCTGCCAAGGCTGCTTTTTATTTTCTCTATAACAGTCAAGGATAGCATGTTTTAGCTGAAACATGAATTCATTCAGTTGGACTATGCAACAGGGGAAATGGTGCTGAAAACATCAAATTACTATGCCTAGCCCGACATTTATATGGAGCCAGCACAGCTTCTGCATGTTGCCTCTGTCATCTCCAGGAATAATCATCACCCATGCTCTTCTGCTCTATATAAGCTAATCAGCAGAGAAAAATATTGTGTTCTGTGGCTGTTAAGCACCTTCAAGTGTTCTCTGACTGCCCTCTCCTTGTGCCATAATGATGAGCAAGCTGTCTGCCCAATTTAATCACTGTTATTCAGGCAGGTTAGCTTTGTACGTGGGCTACATTGTTAAAGGCCAAATCTGAAAATATAGAGTGAAGCACACAGCAGAAACGTCGTTGTGCGCCCTGTACTGTCTTTGTTTATGTTGTTATTGACTAGATCAAAGACTTTGTCACACCGGAATGTCTGAGTCTTTCATTGAAGGACACACAGCTTTGCGTTGATGCCACTGAAAGAGTTGTGATTGAATAAAAAAAATAGCTGAAGGACATATACTGGGGCCATATACAGTACATCCCCATAGTTTATCTGCAGAATTCTTAATAAATGCCAGTGGTGGAAGGTAACCACGCACTTTTACTCAAGTACTCAAAATGTTTTTATTCTTGTTGCTGCAGTTGGATGTTCATTGTGCAGAATGAGATATGAGTTTGACACTGGAAGGATGTGTTCACATTCATCTGCTCAAAGTGGAAAGCTTCTCTGTACTCATTGAAAATTGTATATTAAGGGGCAGGTCCATACGGGCATGATTTGTGACATAACACATGTTTTGGAAGTCAATCCTGTTCCAATTTGCAACGTACACAAGTGTGATGTGGAAACATTTAAACTTTTTAATTGAATATTGGAATATGTCTTCCATCACAGATAAATACCATGCTTTCATTTTATTTGGTGGTTTTGCCACATTTAGCTTTAGTTATGAGAATGCATGATTTAATAATAAAATCAAGAAACACAAATATTTTTGTTCTTTTTTTATGTCAATACATTTTGTCTGTGTCAGTTTGTTCCTGTATGTAGCTACATCATGACAATGGCAACAGTATGTGGAGTAATTATTTTCACAAAAGCTTAATAATAGGTTTAGCTCAATGGCTTATTTGTTCTGGGTTATGTAAATACAGTGCATTCTAATTAATGTAATTGGAAGACAGGACGACATAATTGGGAAACATCACACAGGGCGGTTGTGTGCTTTGGTTAATAAAAAGGTCACAGTCATGGAATACAAACTTGAATGCAGCATAAGCATAAGCCGGTTACCTGAATTGTGACCCAAATTCAAACATGCTGTACAGTTTGGAGATAATATGGAAATGAGGGGCTATCCATTGTTGCAATAACTGTTGCACTTGTGATTCAGACCACAGTGTCATGCAGCACGCCTTGGACAAATGGCATCATGACACCATTTGATAGATAGGATTCAATCTGCAGAGGATTTGTTAATGATTGATTGGTGTGTCAGAGCACTCTGCAGCGACTTCCCATCATAAGCGCTGCCATTGTTCTGCTGTTGTGCAGAAGACTTCAGAGCAGAAGTGAAATTTCGGTCTTGTCAAGTAATTTGTCTATTATTGAGTCATGTCTGAAAAAGGTACAATGAGAGAGTTTCAACTTGTTTCCAATACGAATCAAATTATTTCAAGCGTCATTTTACACTATTGTAGTGCAGCCAAATTGTTGTCTTCTGTCAGGATACTGACACTAATTTTTACAAAAGAAAGTTGATTTGGCAGAACTGGCAGATTTGTTCAGATTTAAGCTGTGCCACTTTAGTCAAGACTGAAATTAGATTAGATTGGATTGCTGTGAAATTTTGTACTGACATTCATGTCCCCAGATGATGAATCCCACAGGTTTTGACCATCCCCTGGCTTTTCCTCCAGTGTTTTAGCTTATCCTGCAACAATTAGTATTTGGATAATTATGTACAGTCATGGTCCCCAGATGATGAATCCTACATACTTTGGTGATTTCCTGACTTTTCCTCTATCATCTCTTATGTTTGGTTTTGAGTGAGAGTGAAATGTCAACTTTTCCTCTAGCGCCATCATCATGTCAAAATTTTTATTTGTCCAGTACTTTGTCTGTTTTTCAATATTATACAAAAATGACTTGATAAAATTGAGTTTTTTGCAGTGTACAGTGCACTAACATCGGCAGATTATGCATTTAGGTCGGAACAATCAGTTAACACTGTATAAACTCAACATTATAGCATTACTATAGAGGAGGGTGAAAGACTATTATATTCAAATGCACTCATTATCAAACACATCTCAAATTTTCACATGCAAATGAACGCTAAAGCCGAGAGACTAAGATTAGTCTGACAATCAGTCTGTGAGAATGATAGATGTGTAAATGTCTCCATACGCTGATTTATTCTACCGAAGAAGTCAGGACCAACACTGTATGTGACAAATAAGTGTCTGTATGCACCTGTGAACCCCCCTCATGCTTTCATGATTATAGCATTTAATGGCTCCCTCTCAGTAACACATTGACATTGTCCACCCAAGATCCTCTCCAAGATGGCTTGATTTACCAAACCCCTCAAAAGAGAAAAAAATCTCATTGAGGAGACGGATTGCTGAGCGGGCTCTCCAACAGGCCTATAAATCATTCTTTAATCAGAGCGCACTGAGAGTGAGGTTACACACTCAGACCCCACATTAGCACCACTGACTCTAAGCTGTCTATGGTTCTGCTCCTGCACTCTGCCTTCCAAACTCCTTCTTTGCTCCTTTGCCCTCCATCTTCTCTCGTCCTCTACACCCTGCAATATAAAGCAGCATGTCATCTACCTGAGAGAAATGTTGTCTCAATATTTGGGACACTGAAACACGTTTAAGTTGTCTAAATATTTGGACATCAGCTGCATTATCAGTTGGACATCCAGTCATTGCTTTGGATGTGGGATTACAAAAAGGTGAATGTGTCAGCTTTGATTTGAGGGCATTTTTGCTACAAAACTGGGCAGTCTAGGAACAGTTTTTGTACATTGTGCCTACCTATTACAAGGTACAAAAAAGGAATCAATGCTCAATATAATCTCTCTAAAAAAGTAGAGTCAAATGATCAGAAATCAGTTAGAATGAATGATGGCACTTTCTATTCTAAAGATATTCAAAACAAATTGTGGATTTTTGGCACAAGTCACTTTCCAAGGTCTATGCCTCTGTAGTAGTCTGTAACCCCAATGGCAAGCTTTGTTTGCTAAAACCAGCCTGTTTTAATATGAAACGCATACTGTTTGGCCTTACAGTGAAGGACAGTCTAGTTAATATTTGTGAGCATTAACAACTCTTTTACAAAGATAGAGGTCACAGATTCAAGATAAAAGTTACTCATAAAGCAAAGAAGAACCGGAGGTGGAGGGACTGTGTATGAAGTCAAATCTGAACATAAAAAAGCAAGGTGATGTGATTTGACAAAGAGCAGGCCAACTCTCATTTCCTGATGAGTGGTCTAACAAGTTTGTGATTAGCTTTTTATCTCCTCAGGCCGGAGTGATGTTACAATATTGCTCTTTTGTTCACTCTGAACTTGCCAGCCCCATCTTGTTTCATCTGTGCTCAATGATGGACCCGCATAAAGACTGACATTATTTCAACACGTAAATCCTGCACATGTGAACCCTCGTCCATCCATTCCTTTCCAGCACTCAAGTGCAACATTCTGCTGTCAATAAAGACGAATAAGGGGGTTTGTTAAAATGACACAGAGCTTTGAAAGTTTTTATTTACTGTAACTCAGAAGCTACACATAAATTCAAATTTAAAAGTATCCCTTGTGGAAGAATAAAGGAGGGATAAAAATGTGTTATGAACATCAAAAAACTGATGCATAGACCAACGTGATGTTACCCAAAACTCTTAAAAGAAACCAATGTGAGGTGGTGAATTGAAATAAAGTGTTAGATTATTTGAACATTTTAAATATTTTCTCTTCCCTTCCTATCACTTAGACTTGCAGTTTATCCCTTGTCATTAAATAATATTAAATTCAGGCAAGTATGATGAAAAAATAATATTTATCTGTCTGAAGGCTGTTTTGAGGAAAACGGAAATATTAGCATCCTCATTAGGTTTGCTGTGCACCCACACTCGCTCACAGTTTGGTCACAGACGAGGAAGTGCACCCAGTTGTCATTGGATTTAGGTTCTTTCAACTCACTTCAAAAGCAGTCTTACACTGATAGGGTGGCAAAAATTCAAGCTTCAGTACGGGGACATCACAGCCTGCACTCTCTGGATGTGTCAGCTCTATCATCTGGAGCCTCTTAGTTGTCATCTTCTTCAAATAGGATGTGTTGGGCTTTACTAAGATAGGGAATAGGAAACTGTATTTCAGTCTCTGCGTTAGGAAATCAAGTGCTCAGTTTGAGGGTCGTGTAGAACTTAATTCACATGCACTTCACTTCCCCAAAGAGTAAAATATACTACAAATATATCACAGTCCAAGGTGCATTATGTTGTCCAAAACTAACTATAATGTATTCACTTGTAGTAAACTAATTAATAATGAACTAATTAGCTAAACACCAGAGTGAATACAAGTTGTAACCTTGTGTTGTGCAGAGAAACATATATTGTTTTTATATATTGTGTCTCTTTGAGACATTTGATGGACAAGTTACACCTTTTGTGTAACAACCAGTATTAGACCTACTTCAGTTGTTTGGGAGAAGGTTGTCTGTATTGCTGTGAGACTTCATTGTGGAATAATTTCCTGTGTAGCTTGAACCTGAAACAACAGAATATTTAAGTTTATGTGGCAAACTTGCTTCTAAATAGTTGTTTATTTACACATCCAGCAATTAAAGGGCATAATAATCATTCATTTTTAAGTTGTTTGTGTGTCCACCTAGAGAATACAAGTACATTCACTCTCTTTTTGCTCAGTTTTTGGTCTCTACCAACTCCTGAGGGAAATATTTGTCTCTTTAGCTGCTAAGTGCTAATGTTCACCAGCACGCTGCTAACTGTGTCTGGTTGCTGTTTGGTTCTGAGCAGGTAGCATACAGTTGCATTCAGTCTGCCTGTTGCAGCTGAAAACAAAGCTATGAGAGCTGTGGATGTGAACCAAAACAGTAAAGTTGCAGACTGTATAGCATAAAAATGACCTGCAACTTGTTAAACTTCAGTGACCCCTTTCACCACCTTTGATTTAGTTATTTTAAGAAAATAAATTTAAAAGTTATTTTTTGGGCCTTTTATTGCCTTCATTGTATAGTGACAGCTGAAGATAGA
>NW_023339696.1:15534343-15541692 GCF_004916995.1 Morone saxatilis | reverse complement strand
GATGACACACAGCAAAGGGCTGCAGGTCGGATTCGAACCTGGGCCACTGTAGAAACTCCGTACATGGGTCACCAGCTCTACCGACTGAACTAACCGGGCACCCGAGGATCATCAGTGCATTCACCATTAGATAGAATCCGCCAGGCTGTTCAGTGTAGAGTTTTATAGCTACAGTTTTATTCATAATTATGAATGTGTTATTCAGTAAGTTTTGAGAACTACATTCGGGATTGATTTATTCAGTGAGCGCAACTTTAATCTTCTCTTTGTTTGTTATTTTTACTAGAATTTAACAAGCAACCTGAAGGACAACTGAGCTGTGCTTTCATATCAGAGTTTTTATTACAGGCACTTCGTACCGCAGCACAAACTTTTTTATTTTGCTGCCCTCGTAGTGTTAATTTTGTTGACGAAAGTTATGACTAAATATGTTAGTCAACAGCCTTTTTTTCCAGAACTAAGACAAGACGATGGAAAGATGGCACTGACGTCATTACAGCCCAAATGTTACTTTATCAACATGCAATATTGTTGATTAAAAAAGACTAAAATGTAGTTTCCAAAAACTGCTGCGCACCATATCAGGACTAAAGTAGCAGCACACAATGAGCATAATTAGGTTAGAAACACACACACACACGCACACAGGATGAGGTTGACTAAATATGATAATGATAAATGATAAACACTAACAAGGACATTTGACACAGGACTAGGACTAAATTAAAAACATAGCTGACAAAATTAACACTCCTCCAGAGCACGTATGGTATTTGCACACAGCACAAATCCCGAAAGCTGTCCTCTGACAGATATCCTCAAGTTAACCTCTGCATACTGAAGTGCTCACTGCTCTCATATCTCCTTCTTGGAGAAGGTCCCTGTAGGCTTTTAAGTTGGGAGCATTGTTGGTTATAATCTCGTTTTTAGTCCCCAGTTTACTCTGTTTATGAAAACAAACTGGCTGCATGCCTTTGAGGTGAGAGATTTACCATCTGCCCTGCTTCTGATATCCTTTAAAAGGGAATGTCAATGCTGACGTTGCAATAAGGTACTGTATGGTACAGATGAGTATGTGGCTGAGGTATATTCTGTATGTCTCCCTAAACCCATCCTGCACAATTTACAAAAAAGAAAATACTTACAATTGCGTATTATTTCTCAATGTTCGGGACTTCTCTCTGTGGAAATGGGCTTTTAGGTATATCTAGTGCAATAAGTTTGTTGTGTACCGTCCCTGTTAAATCAATATTCTTCCTGCATCTGCCACTATATCAAACAACTAAACAATAGGCAAACAATAAAAAAGCTATTTTAATATCTACACTCATGCTTGTTTTAAGAGTTTGATGTGTCCTGGAAGTGGTGTTTAAGTTGTGTAAACTCTGCTTCCTGTTGAGCTGGGGAGGAGGGGGCAACTCTGCAGGTTTGGTTTATCAGCTACAAGCAGAAGAAAACTGTTCAGTGTGTCTTTAGGTTTTGTTTGCTGAATTAATCCATATCACAGTGCTTTTGTAGGATAGACGTGACTGTGGTCACAGGAGTCTGAGCACCACACTGCATCACAACTTTTGTTTGCAGAGATTTCTTTGTCTAGCAAAGCCCAGAGGTGTAAGCAAAGGAGAATTCAAATATGCATCCCCTTCAATCCATAATTAAATCTACTGTACAACCTTTGCTTATGTTACATAATTCATTCACATCACAGATGTGCCCTACATCAGCTAAAAAGTAGCAAATGGGGGAAGAGCAAACTTTTGACTTACACACAACAAACTACATTTGTAAAAACAAGGACATTTTAGTGGAAATTGGCTTCACACTGAGGCTTTTATGACCAAATTAAATTGAAAGCTGAGCGTTTATTAGTTTGCAGACATGCAAACAATGTTGGTGGTTGTGCATTCAGTTACATTTTATTTGTTAACAGGATTTTTCTTCAGTCTACATTAAATTTAAAAATGGTAATATAAGGAATGACATTTCCCTGTTTAGCATCTTAATTAGCTGGCTATCTGATATGCTAGCGTGTTGTAGCGTGTAGCAAACATCATTTTAGTTTTTGATGGAAGAAACATGCTTGACATGACGTTTCTTTCATTCTTTCTTTGTTTATCATTTTGCTTTGTTGGTTGTTGTTTTTTTTTTTTGCTTATGGCCTTCACTGTTGTTGTGGCATAACAAACAGAACCAGTTTAAAGAGCAAAACAAGCACACAATAAAAATAAATCTGACACTTCTGATCTTGTGGTTGTGGAAGATCTTTCCCAGAGCCAAATTGTAGCACTTTACAGTTCTGTCTACCATGCAAAAAGTATGACAAATCACCAAAAGCATCCCCTTCTGTTTCTGCAGTTTTAGCATCCCTGAACCTTGTTCTTTGAATTCTGAATCTCCACCCCTGTGACACTAGTGCAGGGAGAGGTGATGAATGATTGAAGCTTCCCCCCCCCCCCCANNCCCCCCCCCCCATTTTTTCATTCTTCTATATGGTGGCAACACTATCTTCTCTGACAGACACTGGCTGTGTGTGGAGTTTCCCCTCAGCAGTGCAGGAATGGTGTGAATGCCGAGTCAGCCCTCTGTGAAAGACAAACTATGCAGAAAATTAAACACTTCAGTGTTTGCAACAATTAATTTGTTTAAATGAAATATTCATGCACTGATCCTAAACCTTCCTGTGGATAAAGTCCTCTGTAGATTGTGTATTTGGTGCCATATCTAACATAGGCAGCTCTGTTAGGCAACACAGTGAACATAGTGTGATCCCAATGATAGTAAAAAAGCAGCAAAAGCACAGACATACAATTAAATTATTCCAGTGTCTGTAAGAACACACAGGTCGCTTCTTCTGCATGTTTCCATGGTCACTGCCAAACACCTTTCATTTCAAATCCTCTCCCAAATCTGGATAAGAACATTAATTGAGACCAGATTCCTGGAGGATAAAGGCAGCGGGTCTGCACGGATGACAGTAAATGAGATCTGAATATGTAGTGGAGACCAAGAAGGATTTAAATATAAATTATGAATACGGTAGAAACTCAGAGTGCTCTAAAAATTCTCCCTCACGCTTCAATAATAGATATGGTTTAGTGCTCTGCCGATCCACATGGGATCCACATTAATACACCGGAGTTTGTGAGAGTAATGCCAGATAATCTCTGTTCCTTTTACATGAGACGCATACAATTTCCAATATTGTTTTGGCTTTTCTTTTTGAGTAGAATTAAACTCATGGCACTGTATTCGATTTTCAAGCTCAGCCTTTTTTAGTATAATTTGATACTATAAACACTTGCAAATAACTAAAGTGGTCACTTCAAGTTTGCCACCTGTTTTGTTTGTGAGGGGGTGAAACATATTCAAGCGCATTACTGGGCAACAAATAAATTTATAAAATATATTACAGACCATACTGAGTGTTGGGGATTTGTGCTGCACAGCTTGTTACCTCTAGCTGAGTGTAGACAGCTGTGATACACACTATGAAGTTACTTTTTACAAACACCTTCTCAAGCAGATCCCAAAAGCTGAGGTCTCACTTATGTTTTCACAGTGGGACGCTCTGTAAGAGCAAAGCTGCTTCCTCCAGCACTGACAGCACTCGTATGCTGAGATGTCTGACTGATTAACTGAGGCTCTTCAGGAATATCAAAAATTACTGTTCAAGGAGGAGCATGCTGGAGGCCAGTCAATAACAGGTGTCTTTAAAAATTAATCCGTGAATACAGGAAGATAGGTATTCTGCCCGTCTCAGGGGAAGGAGCTCACGGCCCGCAAATCTGTAAAAGGATTGTTGCACAGCTAGCTTCCTGTAATGACAAGCCTATTTGAACCTGATAAAAAAAAAATGCTTTTCCTGCACAGAATCAGCAGCTTAATTGATGAAACCTCAAATTAAGGCCAAAGAATGAGCATCACACAAGAACATGGAGGAGAATCTACTTTTTTTTTCACATTCTAGATGAAAGTGTCCAAATGAACTCTGATCAACAGCCAGTTTAGGAACTATCTCCTCTTGTTCTCTTCAACAGCCAACATGAACCACATTATTCAGCGCTGCTTTTTTTAATTTTTAAGCAAATTGATGGTTTCATCAATGGCTTGCTGTTCATGGCAACATGTTGAACTCTTTTATTTGTGAAACATAAACTTAAATGCTAGAAGGGAAGGAAGCGTGTGGTGCGGGAATGTAAGGAAGCAAAAGATAAAGGAAATGTGATGGAACCTTTAGACAATCTGAGGAGTATTACTCCAAGGTGTTTCAAATGTCCATTAAGTGACAGAACAGCCCTGCCTACAAATTACCTGCAAGACAACCAAACAAGTCAACAGGTTCACCTAAGTTAGACTCCTGTTCAGTATTCAGTGTTGGAAATATGCTTCATGGTGCAATGATTAGGACATATTGGTATATATGTATGTATATATACACAGGTGCTTTTCCAGCCACCTGTTTTTATGCACATTTTGAATTTTCACATAAAAAACCTCAGTGGAAATGGTCAAAATTTAAAACAAGCAACACGTTTTTACATTTGGCTATGGTGGAAAGGTTGGTGTATCGAGTAAAGCACAATGCGGCAAAGTAGAATGGAAACAGACTTAGCAGTAGGCAAAAATTAGGCGATTTTGTGGAGCCATTGCCTGGTGGAGTGTGTGCCAAATATTAAGTCCCTGGGTCCTTTTCTGCATGTCATCCCATCTCCCTTATCCTGTCTCTCTTTACTGCCCCTGTACAAATAAGGCAAAATACCAAGTCCTTTTTCTATTTTTCCTGTTCAGTATGCTCATTTAGAAGACAGCTTGAAAAGAGTGGAGAATTTATAAATGCTTTACATAATATTCTGTCCATGCGGTCACATCAGCCTGTGTGAAAATTAAACACACAGTTTAGCTTGAAGCAGAATATCATCAAATTAAATATTCTCATCTCTGTTGGACATACAGTGCCGCAGGACATTCCAATCAATATTTGTCACCGTTAATTATCTCTTGAGGCCATTAACGAGACAACTAAAACTGAAATGCGGGATGTTAGCAACAGGTTACAACACACATTTGTTGAGCCAAATTTTAAGTTTTTGTGACAACACTGGTTGTTGACAATGAGGAGTTTGAGATTACATATTGATTGGATTCAATGAAAATACTGATTGTATATTAGCTCATGCCAGAACGTAACAATTTGTTCTCCAAACCAAGCAATAACAAGTTTGTTTGCACAGAGAGACTTGTTTTGTCAGTGTCATTATCAGTGTTTTTGCTATTTCCCAGTCCGAGGCTGTTCTGTGATGCACGGTCCCATGAGGAGTAGTTTTCATTTTGTTTGAATTCAGGATTGTTGAGCCTCAGAATAGCAGTAGGGATTAGGTACACCCTGTTTATGTGCTTTTATGTGCTGGCCATCCAGAATAAAGAATCTGTGGAGATGCAATCAAACAAAACAAATCTGAAAGCCGCTGAAAGGACATTGAAATCCACTTCACAGCCATCAATCGACTCTTGTTGCATTTAGGCAACAGAAACAGGGGTGTAGCATTTCATTCACGGTGATCAATCACTCACCAACCCAACCCTTTGTCTGTGTCATTGAAACCCAAATAAAACACACAAAATCCATCAACCATGCGATTTGTCTCAATCAATAAGAGGTTGTGTTCAGAAGTGCTCGGAGGAAATAAATGCCTTCATCTTTACCAATACTCGTGTCCTTCTCTGATGGCAGCTGTCCATCATCAGAGAGCTACTGTACATTTAAATGAAGTGGATGAAAATGAGTCACTGACAGAGGTGTGAGAATATTTTAATTATGCAGGGATAGTTTATTATATATAAAAGCAGGCAGCCTCGCTTAAAACCACTGAAAACTGACAAAAAAATTTTAAATGAGTTTTAAAATAGAAATTATTAATTGCGGGGGGAACATAGCACTCAGGATCCTGTTTGCTAAAGTTGGAATTAATTTAAATTTTGGGATTCCTCCTGACAGTTAAGAGTCTCTTTTTAACTGGTGGCAACCAGAACTGAGGCTGCTGACTTTTACTCTCCATGCAAGAGGATCAGAAATATTTGCTGTATTCAGGAAAGTACCGTCAAAGCAAACTGTGAGATAATTAGACAATTTTGTCAAATATCGAGATGCTCAGTGGATGGCAGCAAGGATGGCATTTCTAAACCATGTCCCCTTTTTGTGAAGAAACAAAAGAAAGCAATGCATCAGAATACTTTTGATTGAAACAACACAGGCAAAATGTCAGCAGCAATTAGCTGACACCGTGGTTGCCGAGGAGAGAGGTAACCTGCTGTTCAATGGCCTTTAGTCAGTGCTTGGTTTTTGGTCTTGTTGTCTTTTCTTAGCATAGATCAGCAACAAATCCACAGTAGGAGGAAGAAAGTGAAGACAAATGAAAACGATTATTTGTAGTAATAGTGTTCCTTCAATACGAACCTGCAAAAAATTGAAATGTGACGCTGATTTTCCAAATTTAAGTTCATCACACTACAGGTTTCACAGTCAAAGCCTCGATATTACAAAAGCTCAGCATGTGCTTAATAGGGAAAATACTTTTATTCAAATTTTTACACAAACCACAGAGCTTCTAGTGCACCAAAAATTTTCAAGGCATTGCAGAGTGCTGCATAAGGGAAAACATAATGCACTTGAACACCAGGCAGTATGCTAGTGTGACACAGTTTAAATATATTTTTAGCGATTGAGGCAAGTCAGCAAAATGTATTTGATGTTCAAGTTTAGGTTCACAATTTTTCAAGTGTCTCTTTGCCCAAATGTGCATTGAAACAGCTTTTGCTCACTCTTTCCTCTTGTACTGGCCATTAAAAGATCTCTTCCTAATGTGTTTCCAATGTTAGGTGATGAGGGACAAAATCCACATTTCTTGTTCTGTGCAAAACTTCATTCTAAACTTTATCTGCTATGTAAGGCTTTAGCAGTCTCAGTTACACAAATCAAGTAGAGTATCTTCTAAAGTTACAGTCCTTTTAGTACCAAATTTTCTCTTTTACTTTTTGTACTAAAACAGTATTACATAAAAAAAGATGCCCACTTGGTTTGATTAACTCAGACGGAAGTTTCATATTAAGTTCAGATATACTCTGGAATACATTTTTGCACAAGACAACGCCTGTGGATTTTGTACCCTCATCATTTTCAGAGGACGCTTATTAGAGATTTTTAATTGCCGGTATGAACAGGAGGAATGATTACAGAAAACCAAAACAATGTGTAAGGTTTAAACGTGCAAATTTTAAGATGGAAAATTGTAAATGTATCCCTTTTTCATGCATACCTACTTCCTACCAAGCACACAGAGAGAGAGAGAGAG
>NW_023339696.1:15530194-15534280 GCF_004916995.1 Morone saxatilis | reverse complement strand
AGAGAGAGAGAGAGAGATACAGCACATTTGCTAATTAAGTGATAAAAAAAACAGATGACAGTAAAACTGCTAATAAATCCAACAATAATCATCATAAAGTGTGTTGACAAGTTGGTGACATTTCTCTGTCCTTAAACTCCTACGTGCAGAAAATTAACCTGTATTTGTCACTCTGAAATTTATTTTGATGGCACAGAATATTGGCTGTACGTTAAAAAACTGCTTTATTTCACTGCCCTTTAAGTTTTTATTCTGCTGGTCCTTGCCCAGTTTAATTACTTGAAACGTGTAGGAGTGACTGATGGCAGGAAAAGACGAGTATCAAGTAGAACAGAAAGAGCAAAGTGTCACTCTTGTACTGGAAGGCGCAGCAATAAAATCATCTCACTCTACTGATTTACAGCAGCTCGCATTTATACCACAGCATGGACACTTTGATGGACTGGGTTTGTTCAGTTGTATGTGTTATGGATTCGGTAGAGGGTAATAAACATCCAGGATGCTTATGTTTGTTCTCAAAGAAGACAAAACATTCTCCCAGGGTTCCCTTTGTGCCTCTCATTCCCCACTCTTCTCCCTGTCTTATATGTGTCTTTTATGTGTCTTTAGTTTAATTAGTGTGAAATATACAATGTAAATATTTTCAGTATATTTTTCACACAGCACAGGTAACTTTACATTCTAGATTTCAGGTAACCATTTATGGCTTGTACAGTACTTGTGGTATATTTTTGAGATAATGACTAACTCTATCTCAGGTGGAATTTTTTTTAGGTTGAAGGATGATTGTGAAGACACACATTCATGTTGACTCTTGATCTGATTTGCCACCAGACAGATAGGAATCTGTAGGAAACACTGAGTGGGTGTTTACCACAAATAAAGATGACACATTTTACTGTACAACCAATTCTGAAACTCATTCTCGCTGTCAAACTTTTTTTTTTAAGAAACAATAGTTATTGTCCTTACGCTGGCATCTTTTTCAAGTTTATCTACAAAACTGCAGCCTACAGTGTGCCACATAATTTAGCTGTATAATGTCAGGCTTTCCACGCAGAGTGGGTGGAATAACTTAATGCTGTCAAGTCCTGATATCATACTGATACTGTGATCCTATAATCTCTGAATAGCAAGAAACTAAATGAAAAAGAGAGATATCCTGATATCCTTGGCATTATAGGACGACGCAAGAAGAGAGGGAAGGTGTTTCATTACCACAGGGCGCTCTGCTGCGCTGCTGTGCCGAAGCTTGGCAAGGTTGCTTATTCTCAGTGGTTTATATCAACTTAAAAGGGAAAGATTATTTGAATCCCTGGGGACAATATTCTCTGCTGGAAACATGAGCTTTAGCCAGGGCACAGCTGGCAGTTTAGCAGCAGTAATATAGCAGCAAAGAGATACTATTTGAGGTTAATTGGCATATAGCAGCAAGTGGTCAACTCAAGTCAACAGAAAAACATTTTTTTTTTCTTTGAAGGTGTTGATTGCTTTATTGATATAAAATTAATTTCACATGAAAAGATTACATATTTTCAGGAAATAAAATTGGGCCGTGTTTGTATTTGCTGTGATGCAGGATCTGTGTGAACAAAAGTAGAGAAGGCACAGCATGAAAGTCAGGATGCTGCCCTACAAATGTCATATTTTCTGAAAACTTGCTGCATGACAAACTATCGCATATTGCAGAAGCTTGTAATTTAGGAGCAATTTCTGGGATACCTGCACACATCAAACAAGAGTTTTATATTATTCTGCTCTATTACTCATTGGAATTGCATACATTTGCGTGGAATACAAAAAAACTTTTCAGAGTTCAGCTTCATCAAAGTTCTTCCAGCTGGGGATGGCAAGCATATAGTGGAATGTACACATTTTTATAAGATTTAATGGCGCAGTGCACAAGTAATTTAAGTGTTTTCTATCATTAAACCTGAGGCTATCCCTATTGAGTGTGAGCTTTAAGTCACATGGGCTTCTTCATTATTTCCTGTGGTACTGTGTGTGTGTGTATACATTTGACTCGGTGGTGTATGGTCATGTATTTGAGCTCAGTCCACTGTCCTGCAACGCTGTTCCGAGGGAAGGCGTTCATCTTTCACCGTGTGAAAGATGTGAGGGCAGACAAGAGCAGTGTTGTCCACAAGTATAAGTGTTCTAGGAATTGTTTTAGAAATGCCCTACCTGCTATCCACGTGAGCAGACTTTAAGTAGATGAAGGAGTTTGTCTGTGTAAGGCGTGTGTGTGTTGAGTGCAGTGAAAGCTAAATTACTGGTACAGCAATGAGGTTATTGTAAAAGAAACGAATCAGTTAACAGGCTTGATTATATGATTTATAAAACTTTAACCATACTACTAATTAATTCTATGACTTCTGAACCCCAGGAGACTGATACAATCAAACAACAAAAATGTGAACCACTCACCCATGTATGCAGACAGATGCAAAGCCAAAGGGGTTTTCAAAATTTGACAGGAATGAATCATGAAAAGAGATTTGTAGTCAGCAAAAAAAGAAAAAAATTCACTCCTTTTCTGTCCTTGAATTTCAATTCTGAATCCATATTCCTTCACAGCACCTACAAATATGAGTATCCTTGCAGTTCAGGGACAATCTATCATGTAAACTGTTAGAGTGACACATCAAAACAGTAAAGCGTGAAAGAGTTGCAGCTGTCTTGCAGTTTCTGCGGTTGCAGATGTCTCACTGTCTTTTTGGTCTCAAATGTTTGTTTTATATTTTAGCTATTGATGGACCCGTGAACTATATGATTGCTGATCACATTTCACTAAAGACTGATTTGGTAGCTTGGTATGCTACATGACAGTAGCCGAGAACAAAAATTGACGTAAATGCTCAGTAACAATTCTGTCTCACTCTACTGCTTGTTTTCTCATTCATCGATAGGGTTAAGAAATGTTTTCTAATCTTGTGCATTTATTTTTTTTATGTGTAATACTTTAAACTAAAGGGAGAGAAAAATGAATAAAAGAGAGACCAAAAAAGGAACAGATTGTGTCCAATTGGCTGTAAAACCATTTTTGGAGCTGGTTACATTTTCTGACATCATTCAACATGAGCTGCAGGTGAAACGATGCTGTCTGGTGGCCAGCTCAAGGGGCCTGACAGATGACTTCATAAAAAGTGTATAAGCTTTAGGAGTGTAAAAAACGCACCACTTGTTTATTTCCCGGAATACAGTGCAGCAGTGTGGCAGTAAACCCAAGGGATCCAAGACTGTTGTCTGTTTAAGAAGCACTGAATCTCAGATATTTTATTTGTAGAATGTCATAATACTCACAAAGCACTTTTGAATGTTCTTGTAAAAGGATTCACTTAACCCCTTTAGGAGCCTTTGCATAAGACTGCTTTACATCCTTCTTCAATTTGTAATGAACTAGAGTTAATGAATAATAACAGATGCCAAACCAGAAATGATTTTCTGTTTGTTGCTTTTGTTTTAATATCAAATGTGATTATATGAGTACACCTGCAGGGTATCCTTCAATAATAAAGAGTAGGAAGGAGGCAGAGAGTGGTTATCTGCATTTTCTATTCAAAAGTATTTTCACCCTCACCTCCTTGCACCTCTTCTATTTTTGCTTTTAGCTAATACAGTATATGCACACTTATCATTATTATCCTTTAGAAAACCAACTTATTTAACTTTTGTGCTTTGCCCTTTTTTAAGAACTGTTTGCCTTGAAGGAGTAAGTCTATACTGCCACAAAAAACAGCTCTGAATTCTTTCTTTCTTTCTTCTGGTGCTTCAAAAGATCCAATATCCATACAACATACAACCACAGCAAATGGATCCCAAACTTCATGAAAATCCCTGGCCAGATAATTTAATTTAACATTTTGTTTAATGTATTTAGGTTTTTTTGCACAGGGTACACACCTATTGCACTCACTTGTAGGTGACAGAGTACGTTGTTTGTGTTACATTACTGCAAGACACATAGAAGAAGAGTAGTTGTTGTTGATAGTCTGAAGCTGAGGTAGTTCAGTCAGACAACTCACGTTTGAAATGTTTATTAAAGCAGTATAGCATATTTATATTTTGGCGTCTAGACTCCGACCT
>NW_023339696.1:15519029-15530075 GCF_004916995.1 Morone saxatilis | reverse complement strand
AGCAATAGCTTACAGAGCAGCAGGCAGCAATACAATACGTGCAGAAGAAAGCATTTTGGAACTGTTTGGGGTTGTGGCTGGGGTATGCACCATGACCTCCAAGATATATATACACACACACACACACACACACCTGTATATATATATCTATATATATATAGATATATATACACACCGATCAGCCTGCCTGGGCACCCTGGTGGTCATAATGCTATGCAGCCCTATACCCAACAAACTGCAACGCACTGTGTTTCTATCAGAACCAGCATGAACTTTTTTGCTTGGATCATGTATATACTGTATAGATTCACAGCCCTCAGAGCCTCATGTGGGCTGTATAAAAGTACAGAATATCATGTGTCCTTAGAAACACCCCCAGCTTTCCAGCATAGTATGGAAGAGAGCCTGGAAGGCCTCAGAGACAAAATATGCATTCCATACTTGGACCATGTCTTAGTTTACACCACAATATTTACAGCATACTGAGGATTTGAGATCTGTCCTCAAACGACAGCAAGCCTGGGGAATTAAACTGAGGCCAGACAAATGTGACCTGTTCAGAAATGAGGTGCGCTATGTTGGAAAAGTGATATCATCTGAAGGCTAAAAGATAGAGGATAAAGAATTAGATGCAGTGCTGGCCCTGAAAAGGAACCCCCCAACAAACATTAGTCAGAGTCCAACTTTTGGTCAGCCAGGGGAAAGGAAAAGCTGGGAAGCATATGAGTATATTTTATTGACAACTTCACTAAGTTTGCCCAAGCCTATTCCACCCGAAACAAATCAGGTAAAAAAGCAGTCGAGAAAATGTCCGACAATTTTGCCTTGAAATTTGGCTTCTCTGCCAAAATACACCACAATCCAGCTACAAAAATACACTGGCATTGCAAACTCAAAAACAACTCTCTACCACCCACAAGGGAACAGCTGAAAGCGTAATCTCACCTTGTTATCTATGCTGTGGATCTTGGATGAAGAGAAAAGGGGACACTGGGGAAACTCTGAATAAAGTTGTACATTCTTACAACTGCACAACAGTGAGGCAAAGTGTTACTCTTCTTTGCTTTTTGGTAGAAAGCCACATTTATCAATTGATTTGATCTTTGGCCTAAATGATGAGAGAGGATGTAACTCATACCAGGAATATCCTCAAATGAAAAGCAAATGAAAGAAACATATGACATTGCATCCAAAACCACCAAAAAGACTACAGCAAGGGGTAAAATATACGCTGTGGAGGACTTACAGAATTGCACTCATGTTGGATCAAATACATATTGTGGGTTCTATACATGGGAAAAACAGCCCAGTTTACCAGGTACAGCCTCAATAGGCACAGTGAGAGGCTGAACCCTCAATCAGAACATATTGGGGCCATGTAATGCTGTGCCACTTGAGAACCAGCCCAAAGCAGTGTGCTAGGACAAAAAATCATATTCACCAAAGAAAGAGACACAAATGAACAAATAAACTATAAGAGGCCAGCTCAGATGAGAAGGAACATACAGTAACTCACCACCAGCAGTCTGGAGAGCAAAATGTTGCACCTCCAATCACTCCTGATATAATATATCAGCCTGAACTTGGCGCTGAGGCAGAGAAGTGCAGAATGGAGACTCCAGCGCAAATGCTTGTGGACAATGAGGCTGCCAGAAATGTCACTGGATATGACAATCCAGGGGTGACACAGACCTGCCCAGCAATCAGGAGCCAGAACTTTCTGACACACAGCCACACTGGTCATAGACACCTAAAGAGACATATCGATCGGTCAGCGTATTCATCATGTACACACCAACGCGCTGTATGTAAACATTTTGGCACCTAAGGATAATGGCCCCGGCCAACTCCACAGATGGTTGGAACACACCTGGTTTATCCTTATTATGTTCCATATTTCACAAATTATTCTAATTGGTTATTGCAGCGGTGTAAAGTAACATTTACTCATTTACAGTTTTGAGGTACTTAAGATGTGATATTATAGATTAAGCTACACATCAGTATATAAGCAATTAATATTAGCCCCTCCTTTAGCAGCTCCAACATCACAGTAAAATCATCAAATTATAGATTATAATCTAATTATATAATATACATTATTCTGAAATGGGACATTTTTCATGATGAGTACTTGCAAATACATTTACGTAACATTCAATATAATGTATATTGTGGTTATTTGTTGTTTGCAATTACCTAGTTTAAACAAAATCAATCAACGGCAATATTGTTTAATTGGTGACAAATATTACTCACAGTGTTACATAACTGAAAAAGTTCTACTCATAAGGTAGATGGTTTGCAATTGAGTCAAGGCTCTGAAATAATGTCAGTGTAATGTTCTTTGTCTTTAGAA
Organism: Morone saxatilis; assembly: GCF_004916995.1. Lineage (NCBI taxonomy): Eukaryota > Metazoa > Chordata > Actinopteri > Moronidae > Morone > Morone saxatilis. The sequence continues at coordinate 15,527,716 of NW_023339696.1, read as the reverse complement.
TGTTTTAAGGTGTCTCCGCAGAAGAAAGTGAAAAAACATGCAGCTGCTGTTTATCCAGACACTGCATAATCTGTTCACTCCTCCATAAAGAAACAAACTTTAACCGTGACATTAAAAGAGCTGAAAGCTTTGCATTCCTGCATCCAGCGTGAATCAACACAGAGCATCTAGTGTGAGCTTGACTTTCAGATGCTGCTAATGCACAGGTGTGTGTAAAGAAAATACTCAACAGGCAGAAAAAGCCTAGCCTTGATGAATCATTCTGTTTCAAGTCAAAAAGAAAACATGTTGCATCACAAGAGAAAATTGATTACAAATCTCTTGATAGCTGCTTTCAAAACCTGTGTTTGGATAATTCCTCTGAAATTAGACATGTTATTAATACATAATTTCATATGGCTCAGTTAACACAAACACACTGCAGCTCTGACATCCTTAAGTAACTGACCAAAAGTTGAAATGATTCTCTACACAAATGACAGGCACTCAGAAAGCCAAGTGTTGCAACTTTAAATTCCCAAATATGATGTTACCTAAAATATTCGGGATGTTCCTTTAAAAGACAAAACGCATATGGAATTATGATCATGTGCATGACGTCAGAGGGTTGATTAAATATTTATAGCCCGTAGCCTAAGTGCATATATCTTCACAACTTCATTATGAAAGGGAAAGGTGGACTGAGCATCGAAATCCCTTCGGAGGAAAGCAGAACAATCGCGCTGGTGAGAGTTTCACAGACAGGGAGGACGCGTTGGACTTTTTCTTTTCTCTCACAATCGACAAACAACAAGGAGAAGGAGGATAAAGATGGGCGTCCAATTCCTCTGGGATTCGTTTTAAGACGGTGGCATCAGTAATTGATCCAAATGACTCACTTCAAAGTACTTAAGAGAAACTTGTTTAAAGGAGGACTGACACGTTTTGTCTCTTGGAGGCTGCTTTAATTATATTCTGCTTCCAAGTTTTCTCTCACAGTTCAGCAGCCTATGAAAAGAAATAACGCGACTTACGCGCAGTTGATGCCTTCGAGAAGCCACCCCTATCCTCATATGCCAGTCTGTCAGACTTTAGAGCCTGTATTATTGCCAGTCTCAGACCGCAGACCAAAGAAGGAGGAGGACTCCGATGGAAAATCATGCAGCACTTTGAACCCATGGAGACATGGCACATAGGTTCCTCTCATCTACCAACAGATTCAGCGCCAGATTCGCCTTCATATTTACTGTGTCACTGTCCTGCACCTATTTATGCTATAGTATTCTTTTTTGTCGCAGCACAATCATGACAAATCAGGGTTATGAGGGGAAAAGATGCCCACCGAGCAAGAGCGCAGGAGGGAAGAAACTTCTTGGACAATTAGACAATTGCGCTTCGCTGGAAGTCAGGTCCGCTCTGGATGAGTCTGCTGCCCGGCGAGGATCAAGTGATGTCCGCGACCAAACTAAAACCCCAGCCTCGTCTGGAAGTAACTGGGCTGACTTGAAGTTGAGAAACATGAGTGTTGTGCAAAAATATGGGAATAAGAAGCTGCCAAATGCGTTAATAGTGGGTGTTAAGAAAGGAGGCACCAGGGCGGTGCTGGAGTTCATCCGGATACATCCAGATGTGCGCGCCCTCGGAACAGAGCCGCACTTTTTCGACAGGAACTATGACAGAGGGCTTGACTGGTACAGGTGAGGAAGAAAATGAAACAAACATTGACGTGATATCCTGTCAATTTTTCTGACAAAGATGCATTTGCCTTATTATATTTTTCGCATAGATGCTCTGTTTTCACTTCTGTCACCCACCTCTGCTGTGCAGGGGACTCCTGTGATATGTGAGGTCCTGATGGAGACACTTCCATGTCAATATGCTCATTTATCAAGAATTCTGACAAGCAAGAATTTAAGGTTATAGCCGAAGGCACTTCTCAGTCATATAAATCTTATACAATTTCTCAGTGGCCTATAATTCATTTTAAGGGGCACATCAGGCTGCGGTGTGTACACACAGATGCACCATGTATGTTGGTTGAGCTACCACACACACACATACCCACATGCAAACACACCTTTGTAGCATGTCACCACAAAGATCAAAGTTTGACTCTACTTTTTAGTCTGTGCAATGTTGTTTTTTTCAGCACTGCAGATGTTTGCTGACAGCAGAGCTCCATGGTTCTGAACAGACAGCTCCATGAGGCTGATGTAGGATCAGTTCACACAAACAGTCACAGCCAACAGCACAGATGACACAGGCAGCCCCCAGCTTAGCAGCTGGCTTCAAACAGGCACCAGGGCACAAAATGTTCTTACGCTGGTTGGTGAAGGCAAAGGAGCTTACAAGGTGCACAGAGCCCAGAACATTACCCCCCACCCACCGCTATCTCTATTATCTCACTATGTTGCTTCTTCATAGGCTACTATCTCGATGGCGCCTGTTGAATCTTATCTACAGACAAGACACCTTTCTAATTCATTTTGCGTGTTAAACTTACATTTTCAAGCTCCCCAAACAAAAAATGTAAAGATCAGAGTACACGATCACTAAAATGTAGGCTCTCAAGTGTGCACGTCCTTCTAAAAGGCTTGATGGGGTTGTGTTAAATTATGTCTCATTGTTGGAGCTGCGTAACAGCTTTCCGCTCACATACCCACAGTGCCACCAGTGTGGCAGGAACAGACCACAGAGCAGTGCTTCCAAGAACATGGGACAAGTGCTGAAGTCTGTTCTCAAGCTGCACTGCAGGAATGAACAGCAGAGGCAGCATCAAATTATCAAGTATATGAGTACCTGCCCATCACGTCTCAGCTGATAGTTTGCTCAGATCTCTGTTAGACATGCACACAGTTGGGTTTTTTTCAGTTTTTACTTACAACCTCAGTTTTAGTTTTCAGTAAGTATTAATGATTTAACTACAGGATATGAGTGATTAAATTATTTCCTCAAATTCAGAGACACTGTTTACGTTGAGACTGTTCAAAACTGCATTACCCAGTTGGCAAAATATTAGCCACTGTAATTTAATTGCTTGATGGATTTAGTACACTTTTAATAATCAGCATTTTTTCATACCTGACATGAGGCATTGATAGACCACATTTCTGCAATGGAGGATTTTTTTCAAGATAGTCTTTTAATAAATGTACCTTTTCCCCTGACAATGTTGTCACAGTGAGCTGTAACTAAGATTACAACCAGTTTTATTACAGTTGTTTCTAGGGCCTTATTTTAGATGTTTTCTTCAAGTGAAAGTTCTGCAGAGCTGAAAATTGTCTGAAAAGATACAATCAGTCCTCAGATTACAAAAAATGTTGGATTCATTCATTCTATATTTGTTTTAACTTAAAGCATAGCCAGTCTTGTCCTGTCAGACAGTTAATTTTAGAGTTAAAATAAATGTACAAAATACAATGAAAATGCATCGTACATCATGTCAGTGTGAAATAAGTTTGCTCATGCAGACACAAGATCTACCACACACACATACGCACAAAGATTGACTGTACAGCAGTTATCTCAAAAGTTGCTCCTGAAAAGAGAATCAGTCCTTTTCATCTTCAAACTAATGAACCAGAGGCTGTAATATTACAAAAATGCATTAATGTAAGACACAAAAACACTCCAGAGTCCTTTGGTCGGAAGTTAAAAAGCAAACACTTGCACGATAATTTGCATGTTTATTAAGGTCTCTTTTTAATAGCAACTTCTGATAGTAATCTTGGTTTTCTATTGTACTTGGTTATCAAGCTTACACTGTGATGTCATTTTATTTTCATGCACACGAAGGAGTCTTTTGTTTTTTAAACAATAAAATAAAACTTCCTAGAGGGATACTTTATAGACAGTTAATATTTATTGCTGTGTGTATTTAACATATTAAATTTATTTAGAAACGTTCACAAACGAATGTGCTGGTCTTTGTAGTTGTTAACTAATTCAGATGGAAAGCCTGTTAAATACTTCAGAAAATTCCTCGGCACATGACAACATTTAATATGGGCCCAGATAACGTTACTTGCAATTGTTGCAAAAGTGTTGATTAATTGATTAACTGATTGATTGGTTACACATGCATACACAAGGCCAAATGTAGACACAATGTAATGTAGGCACCATAGGCCTTTCACATTACAGCATCAACACATTACAGTAATGGAAACAAACATCAACAAAAAAAACATTTTCCGACTCTCCAACAGAACAGATCAGACATCATCATATCTGACATCTCCTGCCCAAACCATTGACTATTCACTGCACCAGCTAGCCATCACATAAATCTACCATGCTAGTGCAGCTTGATGATGCAATAGCATCAGTTTACTTAATCAGTAAGTAACTATTAGACCAGAGGTTTGGGCTTTACAGAAGTTCATCTTTTTTATGTAACTCTAAATTTGAGCAAAGATCAATGGAGGTCCCACACTGATATGATGCCTCTTGTGAAAAATTACAAAGCTGGAATATTGCCCCCTTGTCATAAACCGACAGTTCATGTATTCAAGATAAATACTTAAACAATACCATGGACACAAAGGCTGGTTTGATTCAGGCTGAAGCAGCTTTTATTCAACTTGACGAGTGAATGATTGATGTTCATTGTATTAGACAGGCCCGCAGTGATTATCTGTCACAATGTTTGGGTTGTTGGCAGCACATCACATAAAGTGTCTTGCCATTTTGATTAACTGTCACGTTTGTCTCTATAGCGAGTAACATAATGTGTTCGACATGTGTTGCTCTGCTTTTTGCACAATTTGGCATCTATCTGTCTATCAGTGGGTTGGCGCAGCACACATGCATGGGCGAATATATCGGCAATTGCCAGTTGTTGGGCTGGCATTGGCCAGATGGAACATTTTAACACATTGCCCAACCCTAATGCCTACACCTTTAATCATTTTTAAACCACATACATACATGAGACATAAACTACAGCTCCAGATCCATAAAATACAATAGAAACTTGAAAATAAAAAGTAAAAGTAGAAACAAACTCAAAGTCATAGAAAGATAAAACAATTTATAAAGAATATATGAAAATAAACTGTAAAAAAAAAATATAATTATGATTAATGCCTATTGAAAGTCAGAAACAAAACTGATGTTCAATTGTTCATTATAGTAAAAGAAAATACATATTCTACAAAATAATTGTAATTGTGAAATGAGCTTATAACCTTGATAAATGGCTCAGATGGTTAATTGATTACTAAAATTGTCATTGATTAATCAATATATATATATATATATATTGATTAATATAACATGACTAATTAACTTACATGGACATTTACTCTTGATATTGGGATCAGTATGTGTGACAAAATAATCTCAACAAAATGTCCTTTTCCTAGCTTTTTCAAAACTTCCAGGACATTTCTTGTCAAAAAAGGAAAACAACACTTAAAACTCATTTTTAACTCATTCCTAGTAACTTATATATGTTGAACAGACAAAAACACACAACATGTGACACCAAATTAACTCTCGTCAGTTTCAGTGTATTGGCCAGTTGTTTTGCACAGCCTGTCCTGTTACATTAAGCGTGTGACAGATCATTTAGCCTCAGAAGAAAAATGGTGCAGTGTTCATTACTGTGCCTCCTGAACAGAACACACACGTGGCCTCATTTATTTTGTGCGAGGGTATTCACATAACCATACAGGACCTGATAAAACAGAAATTTTCCTGCCACCAATTTTCTCGCACTTCTCTTTTTTTCATTCTCGCACAGAATCATAAGGATCAAACAAAAACACATCGCTATACACCATCAAGACTTAAAAGGGCATCTCAGCTCTATTGATTTCACAGGAGTCAGAAGCACTTCGAGTAGATTCCCTGAGAAGGGTTGAAATTGTATGAGAGGCTGCAGCTACAAATATTCTCCAGGTCCACATTAATTGGCTCGGGGAGGCAGGGAGCTCTGGAACAGTATCATCAGAAAGGTTGATGAGGACAGAAAGTTAGATGGTTCTCGTTTAACACAGAAAACTGCACATTATACAGCAAGGGATGGTAAGGCGTAACTCTGCATTATTAATGAGCTGTCTTCTTTTCATTGCAGCTCAGAGACATGCTGTGGTTAACATTAATTACAAAACAACTCTTTTTGAGATGTTTCCCCAGTGAGACCAATCTGATGCTTTTATTCCTTTAATTGAATAATTAAAATAATGTAATTATTCATACATTATGGAGCAATCACATGCTGAAGCTCTAGTATATGCATAAAGAAAGACAAGTATGCCAGTTCAGTCTGGCAACTTTGATAGTGTGATATTTTAATATAATAATCTTTTACAACTTGCACCACTTGCTTATTAGCTGTCAGTCTGTCAGTTTGTTGATCTACTGCTTTGGTCCAGACTGAATGATGGAATTTTGTACAGATATTCATATTGCCCAGACAATGTATCATAATAACATTAGTGATTCCCTAACTTTTCCTCAAGCACCACCAGGGGTTGGTTTTTGGTTTTGAGTGAAATGTCTCCCTATTTGGTGCACACACTGATGTTCCACTCAAGATGAATTGAAAACATTTTGGTGATCCATCAGCTTTCCCTGTAGTGTCAACAACAACAGGTCAAAATTTCAAATAGTCCAGCTTTAGGACTAAATGCATAGAATACATTCTCATCAGCCTCAGCTGATGCTTTGTGATACTACTGTATGTAGCACATGTAAGCATTTTAACATGTTACACTAAGATGCGCAATATGGTAAAACATTATACCTGCTTAACATGAGCATGTTAGCAATGTAATTTTAGCATGTTAGCAAACTGATGTGCAACCTCACAGAGCTGCTAGCATGGCTGCACACTATCCATCAGCTTTGTGTTCCATCATATTTTAAAGGCATCCCTGTGTTGTTTTTGAACAATGGTAGCAAGAAGTAGCAGTTCTTTATGACAGGGTCATCATACAAACAGCATTGGAAGTATCTATAGAGCCAACTTGAACAGTAATGACATACTCAGTGCTGGTAGTTTGAATGGGTTAAATGCACTAGATCATTGTCAGGAATGTGTAAACTGCAAATTATTTAATTTATTGGAAGTACAAAACAACTACAAATAAGATGCAAAATGCTAAATCTAGACTTACCTGAGGACAAAAACTTTTTGAATATTTAGCAAAAAGCACTTTTCTCAGTTTATAAGTAGCCCGACACACAGGATACAAACCCCAGTCTCCCGTGACAGAGTCCTGTGCTTAACACACCCATCAACACCTCCCGGCTACTCCTGTGCAGCACAAACACGTAACACTTTCTGAACTGGAAAAATTGTTGCCAGTGAACATAACAGAGGCAGCATTTTTAGAAGAGGGTTGTTAATGAAGTCAATAGTGAAATACTGTATTTGCCTTAGGTTTAGCAATAAATGAGTGATAACTTCTTGTTTGTCACTTCATATGTCTTGAAAATAGTGCAAATTTAATTCAATTTGTGCTTCAGTAGTTCCTGCAACAAATGACACTATCAAAATAGTTCTGTCATTCTGAGACGTTGTGATCCTGGAAATATCCAGTCTTCAGCTTAGCTCACGCTAGGAGATTGTCAGCTTGTTAACTTTGCCCCCTCCCTACTGACCAGGGATCAAATCCTGTCTGAGCTTTCCCTCCTGTGTCTCCCCTATTCTGTGTCCTTTTGTACTTTCCCACCATCTAAGTGAAGACAAAAACTGTTAAAGGGTTGCAGACTGTCCGCTCTCCATTTATAAATACCCTTGACTGTCACATTGCTAGAGGCTATACTGTAAACCCATAAGAACTTTAAGAGCTCCAATGTTGATGAAAACCCAATAAATCTGCATGTACTGTAAATCAAATAGGTGATAAAGATAAAGGATAAGTTTGTAGGAGCAGGACGTGATCTGCCTATCACTGATTAAAATCCCAATGTCACAATGTTATTATCATCTCTTGTAAATTATAAGATTATATATTTTTATTTTAGCTGCCATACAGATGGTACTACAGCATTACAAAAATCAGTTACAGACTTGAAATCAGCTGCTCAACAGCTGTAAATTCACTAATAAATACACAAAATAAGCACAATAGCCAATAAGCCTCATCTGAGAATATGCAATTTAGGATTTCAGACATTTTCCCCTCTGTCTGAGTGACTTCATTTCAGTGTCCGTGGACACTTTGCCGTGCCACATGTTAATGTGACAGCTCATAGCTCAGCTCAATTCAACGTGTTATTGTTCAAGGAGAGCAAGTGTCAGTCATTTCCCTCTGCAGACCAAACCATGAATAATTGTTATTTCAAGGAAAACAAGAGCCTAGCGTTAAAATGACAGCGATTAAATAGGTTTTGGTTTAAGGTCAAAAACATTATGCAGTTTTTTTTCCCAGTATTGCAGGACTGTATTGTCTTGCTGTGAATCTGTTTAGATTCTATTATGTGACTGAGGAGAGGCCTGATGTCAAGAAGATCCTCTGCAAGACATCTGGCTCAGTCAGTCTTCTATTTTCAACCAATTTGTCTTCAATTAAATTAGAAAAATAGATGCTTGATTCTCAGAGCGCGAATTGTTATTCACCTCTGGTTCTCACCTAGCTGAATTGGCTGCAGGATCGCTGTATTCGTGTGGACTGTTCTTTGTTAACTCTTAATAGACTTTTAAGGCGGCAGGCCTCTGTTGCAGGTGATTAATGATCAGATGTCATCACAGCTGT
>NW_023339696.1:15510640-15519002 GCF_004916995.1 Morone saxatilis | reverse complement strand
ATTAAATCAAATAAGCAAATGGAACAAAATAATTTTGCCTCAACTTAGACGAGAAAAATGTGTCCAAAAAATAGTTAAAAGTAGCCCAACTTTGCATGATATTTGCATTGTATTTTCTGTGTGTTCGGTATGACTTCACTGTAGCATTTTTTTTAGATATTCTTTTGATTGGTATTTAGCAGATAACAAGTACACAACAAAATAAATCCCCCACTGTGCCCACAACCAACCCTTCCCAAGAGAAGTAAACAAAAATACAAACATTATACAGTACACCTTATTCAAAGAGAGCAGAGTTACACCTACAGCAATCCTGTTACAGACAAGTAACACTATACTAATCCAGAGGTGTAACCTATTTATAAGGTTTAAATTATTTATTAAAGAGTATATCTGAGCAATATATTGGCTCTGTTTCGGGTTCAAGGACAACAGTTCATCTAGATAGGAAGACGGTGGTTTATTGGGAAACAGAGTGTGGCTTTTCCTCACAAAGTCCCTCATCTGCAGATAGCAAAAAACCCAGATCAAGTTTAGCTGGAGTAAAGAGGTGGTTGGATAGGATGGGTGCCATCAAGGATGGACACTGAATTAGCAGGTGATCAACCCGCAAACTGGATATAATAGCAAGAGGGGAAGTAGACAGTGAATGCGTAGGGGGCATTTGAGACTCCATCCCCACCCAGATATCAGCTGTAGGGTTAAAATGAACACACTCGATAACCCTCTGAATATTACTAGCCGAATAATAGTGGAAGTAAATTGGGTATAAGGCGAAGCACCCGCGACGCTTGGGCCTTTGCTTGTATGTCTTATGAATACATTCATAAAACATTGGGGATGTTCTGTTTGAACTTTGTTTTTATTATTTTCATGAAAACAAGAAGACAAAAGACATGACAAAGATTTGATATAGAGATAGATATAGTAGAAAGTTGTGTAAAATGACACTTTGTGGGTAATACCCCCTCTATGTATTCCTTCATAAGCTGTGCACTGACAAAGAGACCCAGCTACGACTTCACTGAAAATGTTAAAAAGTAATAGGGACAATGGACAACTCTGTCTAGTTCCTCTAAAAAGAGGAAAGTAGACAGAGGAGCCATCATTAGTGTGGACAAAAGCTAGAGGGGGGGATTATAATAATAATAATATAATAATATAAAATTATAATAACTTAACCCATAAAATAAAATTAGCCACGAATCCAAACCTGTGTAAAACATCAAACAAGGATTTCCATTCCACTCGATCAAACGCCTTCTCTGCATCGGATATCACAACTTCAAGTGTGTCTGTCTCAGACTTGGAATAAATAAGACAAAGTCAAAGAGCCGATGAGTGTTGGAGAAGGAATGTCTGCTTAGCATGAATCTGGTTTGATCAAGGGATATAAGCAATGGAGAGCCTTCTCAAGACATTTTGCAAGAATTTTGAAGTCAGCTGCAATTTAATATAATTTATGACTGTGTGTTACATATTATTTGACTTTGCAGTACTTCGGATAAAGGTTGTGAATTTCTTCTAGAAAATATCACTTTTTTGTTTCTAAACCAAACCTTTTTGTGTTTTGCCAAGGACATTACTCCGCATACTGCTTACTGTGATAACACACTGGCAATGAGAGCCCAGGAGACTTGTTCTGATAATTTACTGTGTAACCGTTTTGTTGTTAAATTACTCCAGAGACCAACAAACACAGCATGTAATGGATACTTTGATTCAGGCCTCTCCATGGTCAACCCGTGAGCCCACATTTTGTTTAATGGGCAGGGTTCATTATCAGCCCTTGTAATGACAAATATTTGTTGTCCACTGGGAGGTAAAGGCCATTCTCTAAATCTCTCTGCCCGTGCAGAAACACTTCACTATGTGATTAATGGTTTCTAAGTTAAATCCCGATCAGATCAGTGTTTGCCTGAAATCCTCCAACTCATTAAACTCTTTTATTAGTAACAGCCTGTTGCCACAATATATCTTGATTAATTTATTATTATTTGATAATTTAAGATATATTCACTGGTTCTTTTGTTTATCCCATGTTTTGTAAGGGACTTGCATGCGTTTTGTATGTGTAGCTTTGTTGCATGACAATTTTGTATTTGCACTGCAAACATTTACTGAGAACTAGTCTTGAACTGACAATATGCAACATTCCGTTTTAAGTTCAAACCACAGTGAAATGACAGTAATAAATTCTGAGTTTATTGATCGTTCACAAGGAGATGATTCAAAGCTGACCTTTACTTGTTCTGATGGTCTGCATCCCTGATGAACCTGGATTGCTCTTTAGAAGTTTAAGTTGTTCAAAAAGACATACTTGTCTGGAGATGAACAGTCCACTGTTTCACTGCATTGCTTTTCTTCACACTACAAAAGAAATCATTCACGTACTATATTATAGTAGGTGATGCAGAAATGTGCAGCTTTAGATATACATATGCAGTGTCACGTGCAGGGGTTGGATCTGTACATTGTGTATATACAACAGCCCTGCTCAAAATAGCTTTTATTGTCCAGTCTTTGTTTAGTTTGCATGAGGTTTTCATTGGTCATTGTTTCATTCTGCTGTTATACTGAATTGCAGTTTTGAATGAACTGATTTTATATCTCTATGTGGAAAAATAACTTTTCTGTTTTTGCTTTGACAGCCATGGGATGGAAGTAGTCTTTTCATCTGTCAGTTGTTATCTGTGACTGAAACTGAGCTTTTGAGTGCTACTGGACATTGCCCTTTTGTATAATGCCCCCTGAAAAAAAGACAATTTTATTGGTCTTAATGTTTAATCCAGCACCACCAACAAGCCTTAATGACATTTTCTGTCGAAGAAATAGCAAAATGTAATGGTCTGGTTGCCATGAACGTTACTGAATATGCTCCCCAGAGGATGAAACCTTTTTTGTTTGGACATTGTATGATATCTTATAGTCCTAAGGGACTTTGTTTCTGGCATACCATCAAATATTTCCTTTTAAGCTAAATGTTTGGTGAGTGGCTTTCTGGTAGGTGCTGGCCACCTGTGCGTCAATCATTGTCCGTTCAACTGTGGTGATTTAGCTGAGGTAGTCTCATGCAGTTTTCCGTTGCTGTCACTGAAAAAAGTAGAGGAGATTTCAAGTTACCGATAATGCCCGATCACTGTCTACCTGAAGCACAAAAGTCAGCCACACAATGGGTTTCACTACTCAAAACCTAAATGAATATCTGCCTGAGGACTGTGTATCCTGTTTTTTGATGAGGTTTTCTCCAGACTTGTGTGAACTTGATGAGTTAGAGAATTGTCTGTCTTTAGGGGCAGACCCTGTAGGGTTGAAAGTGCTCATTCTGACTTGTTCAGCACATACAAAAGATTCAAATGTTCGGTTTGTTACACCACAGATGTATGACTAAACCTTTAGGGCCCGATGAAAAGTGGAGACCCGAGTGTACTAGAACTACTGGGCCATTTATAGATATTAATTGGCTGGCAAAAGTCAAAGAAATCATTACAGGATTAAATACAGCTATAAATCCAGTGCAGGTAAATTGCTTTTGGTAGAAATTCTTCAAATGTCGCCTGTGTACTTTATTTTGAGAGGAACAATATGACTGTTGTTGTCTCTTGATCACCCTATAACAGTCTAATTAGCCTGAACTGTCTGGGCTGCTGTTGAAAGTGTAGCATGTTGTCCCAGTGGAGCTGCACACTGCAGGAGAATGTTGTATCTGGGTTTAATGGGGAGTCCTAGTTCTTTGAAATGAAGACATCCATGTTTGTGGCTTATTCCACCATAATGATATAGCAGCGTCCAGAGGGAACTAAGTGTGAACTCCAGACCTCCTGCCTCCACGGCGCCAACAGAGATAAATTGTTCAGCGAGATAGCCAGCAGGTTCTTTCAGGGTCACTACAATATGCAGACTAGCTTTCAGCACATTGGAGCTCATTAATAAGTGCCAATGACTGCCATGATTTCCAATGTTAAACCTTACTACCTGTACATAACAGTTGCAGAAGGGTGCTTGTTTATTACAGACCAAAATTGAATAGTAAAAAGTATAGTTAATATTGACAAAGTGGTTATGTAGCCCAATTTCTAGTTAAAAAAAAACATGAATACATGCAATAATGAATACATGTGATGATGAGACATCTTCTAAATAGGTCTGTTTAATTTTAGTGTTTTAGTGTCTTTTAGTGCTTCATTAGTTAAGGCCATAATTCTGCAGTACATTACGCTAAAACTGTACACACATTGTAATTTACTGTAATGTCTCTCTCTTGTTCAGGGACCCAAATCAATTTACCCATTAGTGCCTGCCTTACAGCCATGGTTGGTGACTTCCTTTGATAGTCTTTGTGTTTGAACAGATGGAGTAATGGTTTGTTGCTGTATATAAAGTAAGAGTAACAAACTGTCTCAGTTATGTCAAGGTATAGGTGCATAATAATTGCAAAAGCATAACCAATATTTGAGGGTTAATAAAAATGCTGCTAGTATTAATATTAACCAGCCAGTCATGTCTCGACTATATTAGTTACTTACAAAATATTGAATTGCTGGAATATTTACAATAAAATATCATACAAACCATTTATAATAATACATTGACATGTTAATGTCAATGTACAGCATCAATGCTGAAGCAAATTAGCTAGAACAAATTAGCTTTCAACCATGTTCTCCTATTTGACCAGGTCCCATTTACAGTATTGAGCAGATCCTCCACACCTGAGTACATTTTCCCAGACTGATTAAAATGTCACAGCCAAGCCTGTAATGCATCCTGACTTAAAAGTTTCACCAAGAAATGGGGAAAAGACTGTAAATTATCCTGAAGAATTTAGTGTTGACTCTTGAGTGAGTAATCAATCAGAGCACTTCACTCAAATGTCACTTAATCAAGGTGTGTGTCCGGATGTGTGTGTATGTGTGTGCCTGTATGTGTTCACACATGCGCCACTCCCACAAAGCAAGATGTTCACATTAAAGTGCATTCTGAAGTTTGTTTCTGCATATTGATAAAGTTGCCAGGGTTTTAGAAACATTAGTGATTTTTCTTTGAAGCAAATTCATTGGAAATACAATCATGTAGATTTTCTAACTAGAAATAATCATTACCAAGCAAGGACTTTACAGCTTTAAGTGAAAGAACCCACATCCATAAAGACCCTCAATTGTATCTTCTAATTTCAGATGTTGTGTGCAGTGCTAGTACTTTCTTGGGGGCATAGGGAGGAAAAATACTGATGGTTGGTTCAGACACCTGCCTCAGGTATCACATGTTCCCCTTTTGGTCTGATTCCTGCTATCTCAATAACGATAGCAGGAATCCTGCTTTTCTCAATAAATGAGAAAAGAAAATTATTTATCAGAAAACGTAAATAGCTGCTTACCACTTTAATTACATGTCACACAAACACACACACACATATATATACATACATAAAATGACCATTAAAGATTAATATGCAGTCATTAAAATCAGCCTGCTCATACATGAATGCTTATTTTGTGATAACCAGATAAATGGACACGAATATGAGCCCAAACACAAAATGCTAGATCAAAACAATATTTAGTAGATATTACACGGGTATCAGTGTTCCTCATTAACATCACTTAAAGACAGGCGACTTCAAACTTGGTGGTCCAAACTGCTGCCACTGACATGAAAGCATCCCTTCTAAATGGCCCAGAGTTCAATAAAAATAAAGGCATCCTTTATCAAACATCCTTTGATTATTGCACTGCACCTTGTTCTCCTTGGCTGCAGTTACAGCTAGTTAAACAACCCTTTGAATGGCCAATCAACAACGACAGGATTCGGATCAAGTGTAAAACTATTTTGACGTCACCCATTGGTTTGTGGAGTACCGTTTTGAAGCCTCAAGTCTGGCGTTTTGGCCGTTGCCCTGACAATTAGTCCGAGCCAGCGGAGGTGACGTACTGCGAGTTGAGCTACCCAGTTTCGTCTATCGCAGGAAACAATGGCGGCTCGCCTGGTCACACACAATCTCGTATTACAGCTAAACATGACATCTAAAATATGTTTCTGAAACGATTTTAGGTGAGAAATATGCAACTGCATCTTGCTTCATCAACAGATGATCAACTGATCTGAGTTTCATGCGGTGTGCTGGACGGACTCCCTGAGTATTACTTGTCATTCACAAGGTAGCCATGCCCAAAAGCATATGCGGCTTTATCGTCTTTTTTACTCTAAATTGGAACATCATTTACTAAATGAACATACTGTATGGAAGACTTGAAACTAGCCATTGAGACCATAAACCTAAGCTAATAAATAAAGTGAGAAGTCTGGTAATTTCTCCAGTAGAGTACATGGTGCATGGTATTTTTTATGGCAATGGAGCTCCCCCTTTCAGACTTTACATAGAATGCAGATTTTAAGACACTTGGAGTTGGCTTCACTTTACAGACCCAGAAGCTCTGTCCATTATATATATACCGTCAATGTGCGGGATGCATTTGAGGGACTTCTAGAAAGAGGAGATGATGAGATTTCCTACAAACAGTCAGTCTTGATTTCTTTTAACCATGACCACAATCCTTTTCTAATTTTAACTAACTGGTTATTATTGTAACCATGGCATAGAAGTCCCACAACCATAACCAAGTACTTATTTTAACCCAAACATTATATTTTCCCTTTTTGTGTGATTTTGGAAGGCACAGGCAAATTATGCCATCCTGCCAATATGGCATCAGATCAGAAAATGCTTCTGTGTTGTTCTAGGGGGCAGTTTTTCGTTTTTGTTTTTTTTTGTTACTTGGACAAGCGGAGATACACAAAGGCACCTGTAGGCTACTTTCCCAGATCCATGCCAACAATGCTAAAGTTACTTAAACTGTAAGATGGTTATCATTGCCAGCATAGACGCTTTTTAACCCTAATGCGAGCTTAGTCACAGGACACGTCTTGTCCTGGTGGACCTAGAGCAATGTTGTTGTATGGGCCATAGGTGTATTAAGAACTGGATACCACGTTCAAAGATCGAGCCCTATTCATATAAAAAATGCTTACTGGACGCATACACACTGAAAATAATGGCTTACTTGCGCTTCTGTGTTTTTGGGCACATACAACATGTGCACTAGAGTCCTTTTCCAGCCACGCTAGTTGAGTATGTATGTTGTAGAAGTCTGCTGAGCAAGCTGGCTAACTTTTTGTTGGTTCTCCACACACACAAATGCAATAAAATCATTTTAATTATTCTGCTCCTCCAGACTTTCCAAATGTTATTGGACACATTCTAATAATAAAACAAGTCATTTCAAAACATTGCAAACAATGAAACAGCTGTTCATTTTTCCAATGAGGGGAATAATGGTTTTTGGGCCGTTTCCTGGGCACAGTGGGTGCCACCTATTCTTCTGCAGCCATCTGAGTTCTCATTCAATTTTATTATAATTTTTATTTCCAGTAGCAAGAGTAAAAAGAGAAAATAAGACATTGATGTATCTTCCTAATGCTTGTGAAAACCCTGGTCTCCTAGCTTCTGCTTCTATTGTGCGATGAGTGCTCCCTTTTGAACTGTGACAAATTTAAACTGTGACAAACTGTGTTAACTTGTCTGTCTATCTGATACCCTCCTCTTCTTCACCTCTCTAGTAGCTCTTATGGTGTTTCATCTGTCTGTCACACTCCTCATCTCTGCTGTTATCTTCTGCTCTCCCCTGTCCTGGTCATAAAAAGGATCCAGTCAGCATATGCCAACCAAAATCTAATCAGATCTCTTATTAGACATGCTGTGATGTGAAGGCCATTAAATAATTCAATTCAGTTCAATATACTTTATTGGCAGTAGTAGTGTAACAAAAACAATATTGCGGAACCATTAAGAAATTAAAAGAAAAAAAAGTTAAAGAAATAATTCACAAGAAAATATCAAAAACAGTGAACTCTGTGTGTTTGTGTGTTACTGTTGTTAATGTGTGTGTTGACGAAATCTGTCCACAGATATAAAAACAACTTGCATAGTACTCAAAACCCCCTTTGTGGTAGTTCCCGTAACTCAGACGGACAGAGGGAATCATGTCAAAGCAGCAGAGTGTCTTTTGTAGGAAAGTAGCACCTTAATGTAATTAACACTACACTTACATCATTTATCATAATGGTGCTGCTGGTTTCCCAACTTGAGATGCATCAGTTTTTTCACAAGTATTTGCATCTAGTCTATATCAGCCCCTCAGAGTTGTATAACTTTTGTGTAACAGTCATGTGAGTTATCCGGTGCAGATACACACTGGGAGTAAAGAAACAGAGCAGCTGTAGAAATCAATAACTCAAGGTAACTTAACATGTATTGCAACTTCCTCTGATGGACAGGCTGACGGATGCAGGGCAACAGCGGCAT
>NW_023339696.1:15464837-15510497 GCF_004916995.1 Morone saxatilis | reverse complement strand
GCTCGAGTTGACCTGCCTGAACTAGCTCGCAGGCTTTGCTCCATTTAGTGAAGGTGTGGGATCTCCCCTTAATTAAACATAATTATCTTTTTATAAGCACCTTATTCCCAGTACCCCCGCCCATGCTGTCTACAGAATAGTACTGTATATACAGTATATATACTATTTTAAGAAGAGCCATCTGTGACCTTTCACTGTATGTGTTCACACTGTCAGCTTAGTTTTGCAATATGACGAGTTGCAGTTTTCAACCAGCACATACGGGATCCTCTCAAACGCACAATCTTTATCGCTGAAGATGGTGAGAATGTGTGGAATTGACAAGTCAGATAACGAAGACAGTTTCCTCAGCACACAACCAAAGACACTCCTCGGAAAAGGCTGCAAGTTTGTTAGTGTGTAGCAAAGCTGTTTGCTTGAAAAGGTGCTGTTCTCATAAAAGATTAATAGTTGCCTAGTGGCCCTGAGGCACCCAAGCCAACAACTCAGGATTCATAAATAAAGCTAAATGGATCAATATTTCCAGGACTTCAGAGGTAACCTATGGCTACCACTACCTTGAGAGAGAAAACTTTGAGAAAGGTTAGGTTTTAATCGAAGCCTTCCCCCAGTAATAATAAAGAAAGTGTGGTATTTAATCATCAGAACTGTGCGGTAACCGATTCACATACTGTGAAATAGAGGAATTCAGGTACTGTATCTTCTGTAATCATAAAAGTAAAGGACCAGTTTCATAGTACTATATTGTAATTATTCTCACCAAACTGTAGAAATATTGTGCTAACACTACAGCACAGTCCTTTTTCTAGTTTAAGGAAAATAAAGGGAATAGAGTAGAAAGTATGGATGATTGTGGCTGATGCATTCGTTGTCTCAACAGCCAACATCAGATGCTCATTAATCAACTTTTATTGAAGCAAAGTGCCAAAACATGACATATTACCCTGGGAAGAAAAACTCACATGACAAATATGACAAATAGAAACATTTCCCTGTAGTTTGCAAAGCCATTATCTTGGCAGCATGATCATGATAATTATGATGCATGTTTTGATTGTACAAGCTGTCACCAGTGAATATCTAACAAATATATACAAATTGTGTTTATTTGGGTTTCGTCTATCGTTATTTGACACTGCAGGAAGTTTAAAATGTCCTAAAACTGTATTTTCTAGTTTACCAGGGTGTCTATGACACTGCTCATTACATAACCAGTGTTTCAGATTTTTTTGTATGTAGTGTAATGTAATGTTCTTAAGTACTTGTAATTAATCTGAGTATTTTCCATTTCTGATACTAGTTCTACTCCTCTGCAATTGAGAAGCAAATATTGTACTTTTTGCTAAACTACTACTATTTTGCAACTCGGCACTAGTTACTTTGTAAATTAAGAATAAAAACAAAAAAACAACATGAGAACATGAAGTATGATAAATTGTTCACATGTTAACCAGTAGTAGCTGGAAAAGTTAATTTCATTACAAATGTATGTGTTAACTAATGCAACAATATAGATAACATAACAATGACAAGAGTCAATCTGCTGCATTATGAATGCTATTACTTTTAATACTTTAAGAACATTTCGCTGACAATACTTGTCATTATACTTATATAAAGTCTTGAATGCAGGACTTTTACATATTAAGTTACATTCTTATATTGTAGTATTACAATATAAAGTAAAATAATACTTTTACATAAGTAACAGATCTGAGGGCCACTGAAAACAACATACTTCACTGCACACAACCTGTGTTTCAGTATTTTTTTGTCTTTATTGTTGCGTTGGTGTTAAGACCCTAAATGTTACACAATCGAATGTATAGTAGATGTTCTCACAAGACATGCTAATACTAAGGTTGTTTTTAATATTTGGTATTTGTGATATCCATGAAAGACGTAAGGCCTGTGGCAATGCTCCTGGACAGGAAAGTAACAACTCTTGCTGACTCATCCATGTGTTTTATTCTTTTCTTTCTCTCCCAAGGGGACTAATGCCACGAACACTAGACAGCCAGATCACATTAGAGAAGACTCCAAGCTATTTTGTCACCAGAGAGGCACCCAGACGCATCTCCAGCATGTCTCATGAGACCAAGCTGATTGTTGTGGTGCGTAACCCAGTGACAAGAGCAATCTCCGATTACACACAGACTCTTTCCAAGAAGCCTGACATCCCCACGTTCGAGGAGCTGGCCTTTAAGAACAGAAGTGTGGGTCTCGTCGACACTTCCTGGAATGCCATTCGGATCGGGATGTACATTCTGCACCTGGAGAACTGGCTGCAGTACTTTCGCCTTTCACAGATACACTTTGTGAGCGGGGAGCGGCTGATCACAGATCCAGCAGGGGAAATGGGTCGCGTTCAGGACTTTTTAGGACTGAAACGAATAATCACAGACAAGCACTTCTACTTCAATCGAACCAAAGGCTTCCCCTGTCTGAAGAAACCGGAGAGCAGCAGCCAGCCGCGCTGCCTCGGCAAATCCAAGGGCAGGACTCACGTACAGATCGAACAGGAGGTCATAGAGCAGCTGCAGGAGTTTTATAGGCCATTTAATATAAAATTCTATGAAACTGTGGGACAAGACTTCAAGTGGGACTGAGAATACCATAGAAACAGAGCTGTTTTTAAAATGGCCTACCTCTGGAGACAAATATAAATGAGGGTATCTTTGACAGAATATTTAAATGACAAGTTTACTGAGCTATGTACAAACTGAAAAATTAATATAGAATACTATACAACTCAGACATTATAATATAATTATATAGTGAATGGTTTCACATTATTTTGGGGTTTGGGTCTAGTCATTCTGATAAGTGCCATTTCTTTAAAAAATATATATACAAAACCCAAGTTTCTTTACCACATACAAGACATGAAATCATCAACAGGTAACCAGAATTAATTCATTAACCAAGTCATTAACCAGCAATCATCCCAATGCCTTCCTGTCCTTTAGCCACACCAGGCCTACATTAATGACATTGCTTGAATATTCATTGCCTAGATTGCTTATTTATTCATAATTTCCACTCAAAATGAACCACAGGCTTTACTGTTCAAATGAGCATGAAGTTCCAGCAAAATGTCAAATGAATAATAAAATCAGCCTGTCAGTTATTCTGCAACTAAATCTATCACGGTATTGTTAATGAAGGGTCATAGTTACAAGTTTGCTGAATTAATGTAATTGAGAAGAAAAAATAACCGCTATAGTAAGACAGATAACACTGATTAAGGTTTGTTGAACTCTACTTCAGCTCTTTCTGTGTCAGTATTTTTGTTGTGATCATCAAAATAAAGGGTCTTAAATTCAAATATTTATTTGAAATCTTTTCTGTTTTTCTTGCCTACACAGTTGTCAATGTCAAAACTTTAAACTTGCCCTAGCCATAAAGCTCTGTTCTCATACTTCAATTACATTCAGACTTTATGTGATTTAGGAATTCACCTGCACATTTGAGCATGACATTCCCTCACAACTCTTGGCCAAAGTTTAAGGAATATATAAGACAGCACAAAGAAGTTTGTATTGAGCCTATTGTGATAAAACTTCCCTTACCAAATGCTGCCATGCATGTCATTGCTCTCATTAACTTTCGAGATTCGTCTTTTGATGGATTTCATCGTGCTTTCTCTGAATGGGTCTAGCAGCTACATTAACCTTCTGAATTTGCACCCTGAAGCCAATCAAAGTTGTCGTTAATAATTTCTACTGAAATTTCCAAAATTCTTGACATAAAAGAGGAATAAATTGCAGAAAACTAAAGGATCTATGCAAAAAGTAGCAATATTGCAATAAAAGCTCAAATAAATTATGTAAATTCATGCTGGACATATCTGTGTTCTGTGAAATATGGCAGCAAATGCACAGTGGACATTTTATTGTACAGATTACAGATGTCAGACCAGCACAGGATTAAGAACAAAGACAACCTCTGCAATTATTTCAAATTAAGTCCCAAGGTAATATTTGATTGGTCCTTAGATTTAACTTTCACTGTGAACCGACCACATTTGACCTTCCAGCACTGCTGAAACTGCAAGCGCTGGCATGTTGTCTAGGTTTAACATTCACTTATCCTAATAATATGGATGAATTATGGTTAGTATAGTATGGTTAATGAATGAGATGTTGACATCCTCCCTACATCAGTCCCTGATCTTTTTTGGTGCCACTGAATAATACTGCTTAGCGATTTTTGTTTATGGCTAATTTATTTTTCCGCAGTCGGAAACACAGCAGCAGGAACATTTTAGGTTTTTCCCTTTTTTCTTGATATGGTAAAATCTGAGCATTCCCTAACTAAAATTGAACACACAATCGAAATTCAGAATAGCTTGCCTTTTGTTCAAAAGTATTGCAAACACAAAACTTCCAGTGAAGGCATATGTATTATTATTATAATTTTTCATAAAGATATTTGTCTTTTTGATGTTTTACAGCATGATGTTTGAAGGTAAAGACTTAACGTACCTCCTGGATAAATATATTTTACCAATTCATTCACTTGTAATTAACTGTTCTAACAGGTTATTTAAGGACATTTTAAAATGATAATAGAAAGTATGATAATCTAAGCAAAGCACCCTGGCTGAAACAGCCAAGTTAAGCTGCTATGGTAATGATGAAACAGTACTTGGGGTATGAAAAATGTCTGTGACTTCTTCCATAGGTGTTTCTCTTTCATTTTTTTAATCCCTCGCTGTAGGGCTGTGAATTGAGCAGCCCTATCTAGTCACACTTATGCTAATGTACAAATGTGACAATGTGACCTTCCATATTAAGGAAATTTGATATTCACTTGCATTCCAACTGTGCTCTTGCAGTACATGTTGGCCAACAGCAGTATTTAAATTGTAATTTGCAATATTCTCCATTATTTTTTGATTAACCTGCCAATGTCATCTGCAGCTGCATGCTACTTACTGAGCCATCAGCAGACATGCCAGTTAAGCAATAAGCTCAACTTTATCTCAGCACAGTTAATTATAACTTTTCCCAAAGAATGCTTAGGGCTTGATGACATGGCACTGAGAAAAAACTTCCACACCGCTGCCACCGTATGATACCCAATGAATACTTTGATGTGTTATAAGTTTCCATGTGATTTCTGTTGAAGAACTTTTCGGGGAATATGCATGCCTCTTTAACAGAATGCAAGGCATGTTACAGAGAGGAAAATGGCAGCTTTCAAAGTTCTGCACCTCTTTTTAAAAAATGCTTGTGCTTTAAGTTTTATGCTTTCTCGCTGTATTAAGGCATCCAACAGCTGCAATGACACACATGCAGTTGTGGCAATGAAAACACACTGTTCATTGATGTCGATATTGTATTAATGCCTCACTTTGAAAGAATGAAATGTTCTGGGTAACTAAAAACTGTCTAACTGACCATTCTAACCTTCAAAGTAAATACCAAAGAAGCTGTTGTAAATGTCATGAACTTTGAAAGACTCTGAGGTAAAATACATCTCTGCCACTCATCAGAAATGTCTAACAGTACACAAAAAAATCTATTACCATGGAGTCTATTTATTTTCCTTCTTATTAATTAAAAGAAATAATGAGGCAGCATTCAAATATGTGATTTGCAGTCATCTCTTTTGGACTCCAAAGCTGTAGAGGTCTTTTATAACTCCTGCCTTGAAAACCTATTGAAATTCTACTGAGGCGCCAAACCTGAAACTTCACACACTTTACAAGCTCATGTCTGTAATCTCTGTGTTGTGGGGACCACATTTGAAGAGAAACAGTTGCGAATGTTAAGTGTCCAAGAAAGCACCATAACTATAGGCTGCTTCAACAACTGCATCAATGACAAAAATAAAAATTATATAAAAAATATTAAGACTATCTTAAAATGTTTATTGGATTCTTGTGGATAATGTACTAAGTTTGTTGCTATTTCTTTTCTGATGTCACTTGAATATCCCAGATGTAATGCAAACAGCTTGTTTCTTACTGGAATGTGCAGTTTCTCCAAGAGGATTTCTTCCATTTGGGGAACCAAGTATTTATATCTAGACTTGTCCCCCATAATGAGCCAAAGCTATGGAGGATAATGAGGATGTTCCTTTTCTCCAATGGACAATGAGAAGAGCAGACTTCCCTTCAGATGATTTGAAACTTGGCAGCCAAAAACCCCTCCAGAGGAAATCTCATTAAATACTAAAATGGTATGTGTGCTAACCGCTACCTGCATCATTGCACCTTTTGAATATGTCATCATTTCCCAAGGTTTCTCCCGGAACATGTTCTATCACTGTGTATCATACAAGCTATTTCTCTAAATTAAAACATGTACCAAAAAAAAAATTATTCATATCCTCTGCAGATGCATGTTGGTATTTTCTCAGGATGTGTCGGTGTCTCTGCAATGCTGCCTCATGCCTAATGTAATACAACTGACAAGCTCTGTTTCACACTAATGAAAAGATTCCCATTAAAGAAGCCATGCATTCTTGAGGAAAACAAGGAATAACACAGTCACACATGCACACTGATTGTACACACACGCTCCACTATCCAGTATGAAAACCTTTCCCCTCACCTCATTTCCTCTGGTCTGTTGAACATGTGCTGCTTGCCTTACCTTCAGAAAGGTCAAGTGCGGAATGGGTCTCCAGGCACAGAGTCAACTAATTAAGCAGTAGTGGTGGAAGATGCATACCAGCTCCTGGGATACCGCAGCGGTTGGTAGCCACCCTCAGGGGTAACGAACATATTGTTTCACATGCAAGCGAGGTAGGGATTTGCATTACATTGTTCTCATGCAAATGTAAAAGAACTCTATGCTATGGCAGGAAAGAAACTGCGTGATGAAAAAGGTGCTTTCTACTTACTGTTCTTGTGTGTAGCCAGAAATCATTAAATACATTGTTACTGATGATATGATACATAATTCCTGCATTTTGATAGTGTTAGTATGGACAGGAAATAAGTCTAGAGGCTGTAAATGCAGTATGTATGTAAGTATGGATGGATTCTAAGAGAGATTCTCAGAGAGAGTTTTAAGTCTTGTCATTTTGTCAGCTGACATCTCATTAAAGAAAAGGTTCCTACATGTATATATCATGTGCCTTGGCTGTTGCAAGGCAACCAGTTGATATTCCAGGAACTTACTTATCTCAGCCAAGAAATAGTCAGGTACACAACCCCCTGTAAAAATATGAATTGTTGTTTTTTACATGAGGAAATTGATAATTTCTAAATTTTAGAGGTGCTCGTAGGCAGATTTTATTACCTTCAGACAATTCCAGGCTGGCTGTTTCACCCACATCAAGTCTGTGCTATGCTAAGTTAGCCAGCTGCTGGCAGTAGC
Organism: Morone saxatilis; assembly: GCF_004916995.1. Classification (NCBI taxonomy): domain Eukaryota; kingdom Metazoa; phylum Chordata; class Actinopteri; family Moronidae; genus Morone; species Morone saxatilis. Next base: position 15,503,163 of record NW_023339696.1, on the reverse strand, counting down.
TTCATATTTACCATAAAGTCAAGAGAGTAGTATCAATCCTCATATGTAACTTTCTTCCTGAAAGCAAAAAGCATGTTTCCCATAATGTCGAACTAGTCCTTTAAGTTTCAAAAATATCTGGATTACATTTAAAGGACCATTGTGTAGGATTTAGTGACATGTAGTGTCTGGGATATTTTCAGGTGATTATACACTAATGAAAACATAATATTATATTCCATTTGTGCCAATAGATCCTCCTCAGTGTTACACACTGGACCCCACAGTAAATTAACTTGTGTTTTCTGTAATTTTTTATTTTGTTGTTTTTAGTTTTTGCCCATAATGCCAATATCTGATCTTTATATGTGATATGCCAAAATATGATTTTTTTTTTTGTTACCACAACAGCTTCCCAGTGCTGTAATACCTGTAACCTTCAAGACATCTGTTAAACAGCATTTCATTCAAATGCTGTTTTGTTGGAAAATCAAACTGGAAGACAAAAGATAAACAAACTCTTATGGAGCTTCGCAAGTCGAACAGTTGTTCAGTGTTGGCAGGAGACTGCACTCTGCCCACCGCCTTCCATTTAAATATGGGATCAGACAGGAAGTCAATTTAGTGTACAGGACTGCGCCCAGGGGACGCCCAGAGGAAAAAAACGGGTCCGCAGTGATAACAGACACCCTCTCCAGGATGCCGTCAGTCTGAGTCTGTAACTTAGATAATTAAGTCCTTATTCAACAGAGGGAATGTGCCCGACGGCTTGTTCAGGGAAGCAGAATACAATAAGGAGCTCTGCCAAATGACCACCACTTACCCAAACTTTCGTCACTTTTGTCATTCATGCCAAATCCCAGAGCCCGCAAGCCTCAGCTATAAGCAGCTCAAACAGATCCTGAAACTTTTAAAATCCCAGCGGGTGGTGAAAATTAATAGCACTTCACTCTGAACAACACTGAGAGTTCACTTAACTACAAATTGAAAGGAAAAGTAAGCAGGTAATCTTAATGCCATTAGTAAGAGCCACTGAGCTCTCAGACAGGTGCAGCTATTTCCAGTTTTTGTGTTCATTATCTCCATTCTTGCACACTCAATGTGGGCATAAGATGACAAAGGGTTTGTAGAGACTCACAGTATTTAAATCCTCTTAGTCTCTGTGTTGCAGCTATGTATGCCTCTCTTTGGCGTTTTGATCGATACTGCACATTTGTGTTGCTTATTCAGATGTAATTATTAATGTAAGGTTGAGATTTATGAAGGCATCTCTAATGAAATGGAACCATAAAGCTGTCATGATTGTTTTCAGGGTGTGAATAAAATGCCATCAGTGTCGTAAACATGGACGGAGGACGTGCTCTGTTGATATAATGCCTCATTGACCCTTAATGTGTAGGCATTTTGGAAAAAAAGTGGTGAATCATTCTTGAATATAACTCTCTATAATTGTGGAACTAATGGCCTTACTTTGGAGAACAGGAGACAATAATCAGAAAAAAAAGACTGCTTCTGCCTGCCTGGGATAGATTCTCAGAGGGAAATTATCATAGATTGTAGCAAAGCTCTTTGCAATCACACTGGCTCTGGTTTAGTGTAATGTGACTTATCAAAGCATTTCCATTGTACCATTACTTTAATGCTTTCAGAGGAAATGGGCTCATTCAGTCAGTATCAGTCTAACTCCTTCTCTTGTCTTTTAGCGTCTCCCCTTACAGCCCTCAACCCTCAGCCCACGTATTAAATATTTTAAGATATTTGCTGCTCACTCCAGCCAGCTCTCTGCTGTGATTACTCCTCCTTGTAGAGTTTTACTCTTTGAGTCTATATGTCTTTAGGTGCAGAAGGTGAATGCATGTTTCTCCCCTAATTTTGAGAATGAAAGATAACACATGATCTATACTTTCCATTTCAAAGGGGAAAAATTATTTCAGATTTATTGATTCTTTGCACTCTCCAAGGTTTGACATGTGAACATCTCCTGCAACTTTGAGTCTGTAAAATACAAGTGATAACATTCTTGAGGAAAATTGTGAAATTGCCTTACATTCTTTCTGGCAGAGAGTTAGAGGAAAAAACATATACCAGTCTAATATCTCTTCATTAAATATGAGGATACAGCAAGGAAATTACAGGCTAGCTCAGCTATAGCACAAGACTGGAAACAAATGGAAACAGCTAGCCTGGCTCTGTCTGAAGGAAACAAATACCAAAAAAAAAAAAAGCTCACTGTAACATTGTATATCTAGTTCCATAATCTATACAAAAAATGAATTGTAAAACATTTTGCCGTTTTAAAGGGGATTATTATCATTTTGGCCAGGAGAAATGACAAGGAAACCAGCAGAGTCTCCAGGAAGTCACTGCTCCCAGCCAAGAAATAGTCCCTTAGTCACATGTGTCGCCATTTGTGTAGTTATTTTTAAGATATAACACGTTAATTAGGGGTGCTGACACTCTCTCATGCATTCAGCTCATTCCCCTCACCTGGTTTTCCCCACCCTTCTCCTCACCTACAGCTCATTCTCTTAACAGTCGCTCAGTAAAAACACCAGTCCACTTGCACTTTGAGATTGTCTTGGGTGTTTTTGCCAAGTTCTCAAGCATTCTTTGGTCTCGTTTTGTGTTATCTGCCTGTTCTGACCTTGCTTGCCTGTTTTTGAACTTCCTTTCTGTCCCTCTTCAGATTTGTTTGCCTGAGTGACCGATTTCAGATTTTCAGTTTTTTCCTTGCCTGAAAACTGAACTGAACTGTCCTTGCAACTCTGCCTCATTGTCATGCTTTTGTGTTCATATCTGCCAGTACCAATGAACATTACATACAGTACAGCCTGAGTGATGTAAAAAATAGAATATATATAAAATATAAATAGATTTAATAAATAAAAGTTTAGTAGATAAAATGAATCAATCTAAAGCAAAGAGGGAGTTCTTAATTTAGATTTAACACTGGCGGAACTTGCAACTAATTCAAGATCATCAGGAAGTTGGTTATAGACTGTGCCAAAGAGAAAGAACTTAAAGAGTGCAGAAACACTAAAATACATTTTGAACTATCAACATGGATCAACTGCATGGTTTCTAAAGAGAATAAAATTAATCTAGTGGTTAGTCTCAATATTTTTTTAATAGAATCATACATTGGCTGTCTGCCTTGAATATTCCACTGTTACATTTCCGGTCACGACACAAACATTGATTTTGATAAGAGATATTTTACCTTTGGCGAAATGTTTCTGTTGTGAGGGAATTATTACCTCCTAAAGAAAAGATGGGTGATATCTCATCATAGACACTGCTCATTTTGGCATCTTTCAAAACAATGTTTGAGAACAGTTGAAAATGATGTGTTAATGCAACTTTAAAACAACACTCTACCAGACTGTCATCTTCTTGGTAAATTAGAGAAAATCACTCACTGATCATTTACCTCAGAGTTTAACAGTTCTCTTCTTGTGGCAGTAAAGTAATTTACATCTGAATGACTTCATACGCACACTCGCAATCTGAGAAAAAAAGGTAAAAGACGTAACAAGGCTCATCTGCTCTGTCGGCCTGTAAAATGGGCACAGCTTAATGGCTTGTGGTTGGCAGAGACACTCTGAAGCTATAGGAAGGCAACAAAAGAATCAATCTGAAATGCATGACAAGTTGCACTACACGGGTTCAAATTGTAAGAGGATTATTAATGTTTGCTGACATAACTGGGACTTACAGTGAGCTCCACTGGAATTGTCAGCCTTTGTGTCTTGCAGCATCAAAGCTGTTTGACTACTGAAACATTAAAACTGGTCTATCAACAATATTCAGTCACAGAGAGCAAAAACAAACATGGGAAGTATATTAAGGGCTGTAAGATTTAGACATTGATACATTTTCATCTTTAGACGTGATAATAAATGAATCTGAGATCAAAGTTCAGACTGTAATCATTCATTTAAGACGTGTTCATTTACACTAAATCGCCAAACAATTACAGAAACCTTTCTGAACTCCGAGACTGTACTTAAACGAACAGAAAACATTCTACAGCATGCAGCTTTGCACTGGATTTCCTGAGACTGTGAAATAAATTATAATGTTACCGTGGATTTTGAATACATTTCCACTTTCTGTGTTATCTGTAAGTGTCGAGTGATGACTTACCACAAAAGTGTCAAGAACAAGTATGTGCAATTCTGTTTGCTGCTGATTTATTTATTTTTTTGTTTGTTTCTTGAAGTCGTGTTGGTGCTTTGACACAGACCAGGATCATTGTTCGACTTTTAAGTGAATGTCTTTCTTTTAGACACAACAACGCTTCCACACTTCTTCAAGGAGCTGAAGGTTTCCGAATGTGTTTTTCTTTCACTCAAAATAATTGACTGGTGCACTGCAGCTGGCAGCGAGAAACAGAAAAATGTTCTGATGGCACTTAATTCAAGGACAATGGGAGTTTAGGTCATTAAAGTACGAATACAATTGTTTTGTTATTATTACTGTCAACTATATTCTAGATTTTATTGGATGTAGTTTTTTTTTTTTTTTCCTACGTTTCAGACAGGCAGGGGTCTCAGTGAAAGTTAGTTTGGTATGAATGACAATACTCTGAGCTTGAAGGTTCATTTTTTTGTCTAAGTCTGGCTCTACTTTTTGTCAAAGTTACTTTATTATATCATAGTGTAGCAGATAAAAGTATGGATTGTTTTAAAAACCTTTTTGTATCGGTGTGTTCATGTGCTGCTTTTGGAAGTTTCAGCAAGAATTAAAAGTCAGTAGTTGAACAAATTTGCATTCATGTGTATAATGCTGGCAGGAAAAATAAAAAAAAATGGAAACAATGAGGACTAAAATCTGGTTGTGAATACGATTGTGTGAATTTTGTTCTTTCTTACATTATGCAGGTTGTATTGTCCAGTATCTGTAGGATTTTCATTCATTTTAGATTAAGAAGAAAAAAAGTGTATGTTGAACCAACACGTTAATCCCAGGTTGTAAAATACCAACCACTTTGTCACGTCTAATACAGAAGCACAAGGTACATTTTAGCATCTGTATGAGACTCCTTTTTTAACATGTTTAACATTTAACGTCACAGCTTGTTAACTTTAGGCAATAAAACTGCATAAGGGTTAGGAAAACATCATGATTTGGGTTAAAATAACTACATTACAGGACACAAGTCACATACATAATGTTATGAAATAAAAAAACTTTAAATAAGTCACTTTGACTTTTGGTTTCACAGAACCTGTAATAATTTTTTTTTCTCTCACTTAATTTTACCCATAGCCCTCGGTGTACAGCAAGAGGAACAGCAGAATAAGGCTTAGTTCTTTACATCACCAACATTACAAGGAATTAAGAAACGTTAACAATGGTAAAGTCCATAGTGCTTTAAGAGAACTTAAAACAATTGCGTTAGAAAGCGGTGCTGTCAAAAAAAAAAAACTGGAGTAAAGCAATTTTTTTTCAAACTCACATTAGAGCCAATAAAAGGGGATGATATGGGTGGACAGGTATGATTCATGGGGCCAAGCAAATACAGTGTGTCCTAGCTGCTTGTTAAATGTTCTGAAAATGGATAGTGGCCTTTCCAAAACCCCAGAACTCTGTCATGCATTCTTGCACCGAGGAGAGTTGAGCCTCTTTGCCAAAGACTCCCAAGACAAAATGATATGTCAGAACTGTGGCCCCACATGGTTCATCATGTAAAGGTCACACATATTGCCGCATAGAGTGCTTGATGAGCATCCAAAGGGAGACCATGTTAAAGACGACAGGAGCTGCAATTTAACACTTTCAGTTTGGTATAGATTATTACAAAACACTACTCAGCCTTAAAGCCTGAGTAAACCATATTTCACACTGTAATAATAAAAAAATAAAAGAAAATAGGATAAGACAGTACGTCTTATCCTATATATATATATATATATTTTTTTTTTAAAGGCTGAGTATGTAATTTCCCCATTTGGTGACCTTGAATTGGCCTGCCAACTCAGTCACAGATAACACACCAAGTTTAAACTCAGCATAATGAGGTGTTACAAACTGAAATGCTGACATTGTCATTCTTGAGCTCACAGTCACACAACCTATGAAAAAGGCTACATCAGAAGCATCCCTTGAGACAAGGCATCATTTGAAGGATCTGTTCACCCAAAATGCATAAAACATATTTTACATAGTTATCTGGAGAAAAAAAAATAAAGGGCACCAGCTGCATGCGGTGGGGTACCAGCATGCAGAAAGTCGTGATGCATTTATAGTGAAACAGTTCCAAACCCTGGTTAAGATTAAAATGATGTTATTATGTGACTTAGATTTAAAGGGATTGTGGGGTTATATGAGGTTATATCCATAGTCAGTGTATTACGTATAGACTGCGGTCAGCACGACCTCCAGGTTGGAGAAGCAGGGAGAAATCCCAACACAGAAGTGAAATAATATACTGCTGTGAGTGGGAGCAGAAGAAAAACATTACATTTATATTGTAATAATTATATTGTATCATACATGGAACTGCTTGAATTTCCCTCGGGATAAATAAAGAAAAAAATCTATCTATCTATCTATCTATCTATCTATCTACAACCCCACTTAAAAAAAACCCAAACTATCCCTTTAAAGTAACTACACCTCCTGCCATTTAGACACAAAGAGGCCAACTAATTTCCTAACAATTTTCTGCATCATGTTTTTCCCACTGGAAGGGCACTCTTTAGAGTACTTTATCACATTATATCTACCACAGGCACATCCAAGAAGTCACTTTTGCTGTGAACATGGGGGCAGCAGCGGGGGCAGTTGCCACCCCCTGAGTTCACTAGTGTTTAATCATGCTGGTATTTTGGGTGTGATTCCCTAAAGTTTCTGAGACATCTGCTGCCATTTCAACACAAGTGAGCAAACAGCAGCTGGTTTGTGGTATGGAAACTGTTTTGATTTCTGGAAAGAGATTCTGTTATTGAGATTTTTTCAAACGTCAGAGTTCTTATAATCTAGACCAGATTATGAACATTTTCATTAAGAACTATTTCCAAAGCATGTCTATCAACTGTCTAAGATGCTAACATATATGTTAAGGATGACACTGACAGCTGACATTTCTGCATATTTCCAAACATTACACCAACACTGTCAGGAAGGAGAGACGGGAGTGAATAAAATATTAATCTTAACAGAATCAGTTAGTATATTGATACACAAATATAGACATTTGAATGGCACAAAGTTTTATATTTTAGCCATTTAGGAGACATTTATAATGAGAGGACTAACCCTGCTAAAATGTATAAACAAGGCAGTTTTAGAGCCTGTGTACTACTACTACTCAGCAGCAGCACTGCCATGTTGTATAGTGTAATTAGGAATATTATTGCATATTCACACATACCTCATACATACCCTTTTTATCAAGAGGGGTTCAACTGGGGTTGTGCATAAGGATGGGATGATTAGAACTGGAACAAAAATACAGAAAAGCAGTTCACATATATTATTTTTTATCACTGCCATCAAAATATAACTCTTGCATACAAGAATGAACAGTGCAGTGTATGTAAGATGCCATCCTTGTGGTTCTTTGTATTATTCGAAATAGATTAGAGCGTGATAATGCACTGCAGGGGTTATGAAATGTCACTGAATCAGCAATGTTTGAAATCAGGAGCCTTCAGCAGAACTGCCTTAAACTTCAAAGGGAATCAGTGCAGCGCTGTAGTTTTTGATCATTGGAGACAATTGATCTTTAGTGCTCAAAGAATATTTATGCTTCAGGCTTCCCTAAGAAACATTTCAAACAACCTGCCATGAAGTGTGTGATTGTAATATCAATACCAAGATGCAAATAACTCCCCTCACCCCTAGTACAGTACAGTGTCTGCTGGGATTTGTCTGTTTTCCTACCATTACTAAGCCATTTCCTGTAGCAGTCAGTCCTAGACAGTCAAATCAGGTGGAAGGACGCTCAGCATCGCTGGCAGGTATAGTTGGTGCTAAAAGACAGTATAAAGGTGACTTCTTTATTTGTATAGGGTCACAGAAATGTATTAATTGAGAATAAATTCAATTCATTTTGGAACCATCTGTGTTATTAAACTCCTTGTGTACACAATAGTAAGACTGATCTTTGCTCAGACAACTCAGCAATTTACACAGGTGTTCCTCACAGTCTCATTCCACTAAAGTAGATTTTATTTTTAAATATGTAAAATTGTCCATGCCTTCTATCCAAAACACGGTCCTTGTAATATACTATGTGTATCCAACAGATTGTAAGTAACCATGATTTATTTACTTTTTTGCCTGGGGAATTAGAACAATATATGAATTACATCAAAATTGAGAATAATTATGTAAGTAATTTAAGTATACAGTACACAATATACAGTATAAATATTCCATTACTAAACTGGTAAAACCAATTAAATTGTATTTGAGTTCCATAACAAACCTTGACCTCAAATTTAGTGTGAGGATAGTGCATGGGGAGTGTGGTCACACTTAATGAAATCTACATATGTAGAAATAAAATATAAATAGTAAAATTAGTAGTTTTATTATAGGCTACTTTTCCCTCTAATTTGTATGTTTTGGGCTTATTTTAAGTCATTAGTAACCTCTGTGCACTCGCTGGTGATAGATGATGTAGTGTCATCTTGTACACTGGCCTTGACTGGGGTGAGTGAGTGAGTTATAATATCTTCAGAAACAGTTTCAAGTCAGGGTCAGACCTCACTCAGTCCAGAGAAAAAGTCTTGTTACACCAAAGGTCACTGAGGTCAGTTTCAGTCCGACTGAACCCCATACTGCCAGCAGAGTCTATGACCTTAATGGTACTGGGTTGGATTTAGTTTGGAGGCTAAAGAAACCTGGCTGGTTCTGTTGTGCTAGAACCTTGAGTCGCCTCATGTCCAGAAACAAAGAGCTTCTGGCAAACTCCCTGACAGTTTTATCATCACTATTCAACATGTTCAGAAAATGGGACAGGCTGAAGGAGTTGTAAATCCACTCCGCAATCTGTGCACCAAATCCTCGCTCCAGTTGATGTGAATGAAAATCTGTCTCAAGTTGAATGAGAGTTTGAGCCAAACCACTCATAAACCAAAGACACTGTCTTATCATTTAGCTCAATTTGGGAAGTGAATTATATATTAATATTCCAGAAATGATGATGGATTTTTAACTGAAGACACACAAAAGCACTCATACTTTATGAACCCAATGCGCAAAATATGTCCTTGGATTAAAATAAATATCTGGTAGATGCAGATCCGATGAAAACGATCTGAAGGATAATTGAATATTTATGTGTCACAAAAACTGGCCTGGAGGAACAATCAGAAGGCTCTGCTGTAGGAATCAGATAGCAGCTCTCTGACTACACACCAGGCACACACAAGCTGCTCATTTGCACTGGCTTCACACTTCTGATTGCAAAGTGGTGTGACTTGCAGCGTGCGTGATGAATTTATGTGTTAAGTTTTTTTTTTTTTCAACCAGTGTTTCCTCACCAAAATCACTGGCATCCTTCCTGCTGAGAGGAGGGAGAGCTGCCAACTCCCACGGAGAGGAATCCAGAGGCTGAGAGGACAGGGCTGCAAGAAGTACACAGGATGCGTTATTATGCACCGTATGGCCCCACATGGGTCGGAGAGCACAAAAAGTGGCTGTGATACTGACTGACAATTCCTGATACTTACCCTCCAGCCCCCCAACTAATTTCCATGACAGGAATGGTGGGCAGACATTTTAACAAGCTTGTAAGCTACAACCAGGAGAGAAGTGGAACTATTTTTTGCTCTAATTGTCAATTCTTATTTGAAACACATTTTACTGATTGGGAACACATAAGTGGAGAAAATAATTATCCACATCAAGCATCTATCACTTGTAACAAGTGAATGTTAGTTCCAGGAAGTGAATGGAATTTCCACATCCAGTTTCTCCAGTTCATTTTCTATACAAAAATCATTCAAGCTGAGCTTGTTTTTCCATCAGTGAAGAAGCTGGCACTAGTAATAATGATGAATATTTCTTCATTCCAACTATTATTGCAATTTATTCCTATCAAACTACATTTATCCTTGTTTGAATTTGTGATTTCCAGAGGCTAATGATCATGATTGAGCTTAATTGCCCAGCAAAACTCATAAGCATTTCTAGCTTAAGTTGCATCTAATTCAAGTGAGATTTTAAATTCCCCAATTAACCTCCCACTCATTCAGTCTTTTGCAAATTACTGTACAGCAAATGGGCCTTGAAACAGTTTCATCTTCATTAGCAGAAAGATTTTTCACTTTAGATATAAGCTGGAGTCAAATGCTAGATATGTAAGATTGTGAGAAAGCAATTGATGCGCTATTCTTATTATTAATGAGATACTAAGCAATAAATACTGCAAGCTATTAAGCATTTATGGGCAATATAATGGTTTATAAAACACTATAATGTAGTTGTAGAATTTCCAACCACTCCAACTCCTTCTGCAGCACCTATAAGTAGAGGCTGGTGCATATGAACAGATATGGCACTGTCATAATATAAAATATGTCTTCATAGGAGAGGTTACAATTATTGACAAATACTGTACATTGAAATAAAAAAGACTTAAAATGTCCCTACAACTGCTTTAACAACTACATTTGAGTGTTTTATAAACCATTTATGAAATATTTATATACTGCTCATAAATACTAAATAGGGGGATTTAAATCACAGTAAAGTGTTACCAAAATAATTACTGGATAAATGCAATAAACAGTAAACAGGAGCACAATGTGTTCTACCAAAGTCATTTAGAATTCAATTCATATGTGTAAATGAATGTAAATGAATGAGCACCACCTCTCCTCCAGTGTTTCCTGGTTGCAGAAGCACTAAAATGAGGCATGGGCCCTCATTGAAACCAATGAAAGTGAAATCTTTTGACTGCTGCTTCAGGCTACATAGGCAGACCCTTCCCGCTCACACACTGCGGTAGTCAGAGAAGGTAAAAACACCGCAACACAAATATAATTATAACAATTCTGATTATTAATGTTTTGCTTTGGTATCCAGTTACATGTAATTATTAAAGATCAACCTTTGTGGCTGCAAGCGGTGTGAGTGATTTGACAATAAAACCTCATTATCTGGCTGCAGCAGAAACAAGAGCAGGGTTTCTTCTGTGTTATTATTTTGTAAAAGCTTGGTCTGATGCTTGACAGGCATTACGTCTCTTTTTAGAGGATGAGAAAACACTCGCTTTTTCTACGGGATGTCTCGCTCTATTGTAGCATTAAAGAACGGCAACAGTGTGGTAAATAACATGTCCAAGTGACACGTTGTTCATTGGCGGGATGTGGAGTGAAGGCGGATGGGCCACTGCCCTCAGAAACACTCGAGTGTATCCTCACTCAGCCCTGTCAGACTGAAACTGAAAAACAAACATGAATCAAGACATTGAGGCAAACAGTGTTATATAAGTAGGTAGACTTGGGTTGCCTTTTCAATGATTTTTCATCAAAAGTTCATGTCTTATTATAAAAGGATGAGAGCAGGGTATTGTACAGAGGATTCGTTTGAACTGACCGAGAGGAGCAGCATCATGTCTTATATAATTTATTAGAGGAATAAACCAGTTTTTTTGATGTTCAGAAGAGTAATGCAAAGGGACATTACATGCTCCTGTAAAACGCTGCAGGACTGACTAATTGCTGACTATAAGCGTTCGCAGGTTGCGTATTCATGATCATTACCTTTAATAATTGTCACTTTTACAAAGCCAGGTACCTGTGCTTTGCACAACACATCAGCCAAATGCTCTGTGAAAAATGGGATTTCATTATAAAGGCACACATCCTGGACTATTTAAAAGCACTGCTGAGATAACTGCCGCATTCTGGCTCGTGAACGAGCTCAAACAAAGACACATTTTAAACAATATAGGCCGATGCGTAAAGTATCAATGGGCTGTAAAAACTTCCCCGATGGTACGGTACGGCAAACTCTCTCCAGTTTAGCAGATAAAAAAGCTTTACAGCAGCTTCTAATTCACATCATAGCCTCCTCCAAACTGGCCACCCTCCTTAGACCTTATTGAGTATGATGATGTGCATAGCTTTAAAAACTTGCAGCTGTGTAAACTTGTGTTAAATTTTGCTTTTACTACATACAAACCAATCTGTGGGCACTCCCTGCCTACAGAAAATAATCAAATAGCTTCTGCTGAACCCAGTCAGAGGATAGAAGCTGTCTCACTGTCAAATGATAAAAATACTCCTGAACCTCTGTTTGCAGAAAGGAGAGAAGATCAATAACAATCAAGACTCTGATTAGACGAAAGGGCCTATCTTGTTTGGATTGCCTTACATCAGATCGTTGTGCGTATTCAGGCTTGTGTGTTACCAATGTTTGGACAAATAAAAGCAGACATGTTGCCTCTCGGTTAGTGGTAACTGAAAGAAAGTCTCTCTGCCTTTACTGTTTCAGAAAACAAAGGTTTTCTCAACCAAGAATCCATGCTCACAGGGGAAATGGTATTTTTTTTATTATTTGGTGAGCCTTTTTTGCAGTATTTTATAAATCTGTCATATACCAGGAGGGAGTGTTTGGGTAAAACTGTAGGTATCTCACATGCTCACCTGTCCTGCAGCAGAGTGTGAGGATCAGTTCATCCATAGCTGCTGAGCGAGGAATATACTCAAAGATCCAGAGCAACTTTAAAGATGGTGGCAGATCAGCCGAGAACTGCAGATGAGAGATGAAAGGAGGAGGGAGAGATAGAGAGAGAGAGGACTGGAGGAGAGGCAGAAAGAGATCGAGTGAGTTGAGAAGTTAATATTTCCCACACGACATATCCTGCATATCACCCAAGTGAAATAACAGCAAGCCCATCAATGCAAATATGCACAATTACTGCAAGTGTTGAACTACTTGATATTTTAAACATGTCACAGGGATTTTCAGCTTGAACCTCAGACTGTGGTAGGAGTGTGAGAATAACCAGCTGCGGTCTTGTGAAAGGATCAGCCTAATAATATTTGTAATATTAAAAACGCATTCATTATTCTGCATAGTGAAACAGGAGGATCAGGTCTAAAACAGCCTGAATACTCAGCAACTGATTCCCTGCAGTCTTTCCTAATGTATGAAAACTGTTTTGAAAACTGCTCAGTGATTTCAATGTATTTAATGCCCTGCATTTATTAGCATTCTTTGGCACTCTGTAAGCTGTGGGTCATTAAAATACCTGACGGTAAATCCTACAGCCCATTGTGTTCTTTGGCAGATTTAAATAAATAAATTGCTGCAATTAAACATAAACACCAGTTTGACTTCAGCCCCTGAGTTCCAAGCCATATTTCATGATACATTCATTTATTTGGATGCTGTGTGAACAGAAAATAGATACCCTATTACCATGTACGGCCATATTGATCTCAGCAGCACACACTGACCTCCATGTGCTTTGTATCATCTTAATAATGGTGGTGAGCTGCCAGCTCAGATATTTACAGGGTGATGAAGTATTAAATGCCATAATATGATTAATTAAAACTGACATAAACATCTGCTTTTCTAATAAAGAAAATGCACAAATACAAACCTCATTACAGAAGCATGGCTGTTCTTCCTTTAAGGCATCTCAGGGTCTTTCTATATGTGTATGTTAATGAAAATTTTGCTATTTGATGCCTTTTTTTATGGTGATAATCAAAAAGAAGTGGGTGCACACCTCTGTTTCAAATATATTTCCCTGTTTTCTTTGGGGAAACAATATAATAAAAGCAGCAGTGATTTATGACACAATAAGCAACGCTGAAAAAGCCTATAAAGGGTTTATAATCATTGTCTATGAAGTTAGATAGCCTATCAGAACAAGGAAACTATCTTAAACAAACTTATTTCCATTTTTGCACACACCAGCATCCCAAAAGATACCGTAAATCATTCCTATAGCGTCTTCAACTTTCTTCTATGGCAACCGATTGTGTTCAATTCCCTCTTTTCTTCTTTATTAAAAGACCAGAGTACAGGTCCAACCTGACAGCAGACCAATCTCTGAAGCTTCCATATAACATCCTCCCCTGCCACTTCCTGCCCCTAAATTAAGATTAATTACACAACAGGCCAATATGCTGAAATGGGAAATTATATGCTCCCAGGAACAGGGCTCTATAGATGCTCTGTCTCAGTTAGTGGAACAGCTTTTAGATTGCACTCACATATCCTTATGCTGAGCACAGCAGGCATGGGATTGACTGTCTCGCTGTATTTTGTGGGCTTCATAATACCTGGCAGAGGGGTCTCGGGATATGATGACACTGATTAAAGCCACTTTTATTGTTTGTCAGGTGGTGTTGAATTCCTCTTATCTTTCTAATCAGTCGTTACGCACAGTGAGACAATACGCCGCACCCCTCTGTGTGTACAGCTGGAAGTGTAACAGGCTCCAACACAGTATGTGTAGACATGACAGACAGCGCTTTAAATTTTACTGTAGGAGTCTTGTAAATTAGCTCCTGCTAGAAAGATGCTCCCACTTAGCTGTCATATCAGCTAAAGCAACAAAGGTGGGAGAAGTATTCAGATCCTTTATTTAGACCTGCAATAACAGTTGTTTTTTTTCCTTCATTTGGTCCGCTTATGAACACAACATTGATGCATCACCACCTTTAACAATGATATGGTGAACAGTTGCTTATTTACCATCTGGTGAATGTAAGTCTGTTTTAGCTCTGTTTTTGGTCTCCACAAACTCCTGAGGGAAATATTATCTTCATTGTGCTGCTAAATGCTCTACTATGTTCATCAGCTAGTTGCTAACTGTGTCTATCTGCTGTTTGGTGCCAGGCAGATAGTGTACAGTGGGTTGATAAAGCTTTTTCACTCTAAACAGCGGCCTGCTGCAACTGAAAGCAATGCTATGAAAGCAGTGAACCGAAAAACAGTAAATAAATTTGTGGATGAACAGATAAACAATGAAAGTCACTATAAAACTCTTAATTTGCAAAGTAAAGAGTAACCATGTCAGACAAATGTAAAAGTTAAACATACTACATTTGAAATGTAGTGGAGTAGAAGTATAAAATAGCATCAAATACTCTTGTATAATAGTTAAATACCCCCCACCATTAGGGCAAATATTTTTGTCTGGACTTGTATTATTGTATTATTTTGGTTGTTTTAGTAAAGTTTTACATTTTAAAATGAAATCTTGCATCACATTGCACAACAGGGTTTGCTGGAAATGTTTTATGTTCTTTAAAGTCAGTTTTTAAGCATTTAGTTGATGTTTTTATTCAGACTGATACAGTGGGAGATGCTTATCTTGCCACTAAACTGCTTCTAGTCAACAACCCTGTTTCATTGTTGTCAGTACAGAATTTGCCACTAAACCACGCACACTACAACGGGAATACAAGTATAATATTTCTGTGTTTTATGTGCCCTCACTATAAATATCACCAGCAACTACCGACTGCAGACCTTTCTTTGCAGACATTACAGTATCAGCATCAAAGGCCCTCTGTGTATTAAAGAAAAAGCTTTGACCGGTGTGGACTGACTCAGCCACACAATCTCCCACTGTGAACATCACCAGAGGAAAATTCATGCTGAGAGAGCCGCGGGAGGGCAGGGGAAGAAGTAGCACCTCATATGTTATGTAATGTAAGGATCTCATTGTTCAGCGTGCAGCTCTGTGTGTTGTGCTTTGCAATCTGTGAAGCATTATGTCCTGAACTGTGTTCGATTCTCTCACCAAGGATGGATGATGGGCAGCTGGTGGCTGCAACATGTTCCTTAACTATTTCACACATACCAGAATCTGAGACAATTTTAATACATTCAGTTTTGAAAAAAAAAAACTCTGCAGAATGCAACCCTTTTGAAATAAGTATGGTGTTTCTAGAACTTTATCAGGCAAATGTTTGACAAAAGGGAATCCAAAACCTTATAATGTGTTAGTACACCTGTGCTATATAGTGTAAGTGCAAATGGGAAATGCAGTTCTTCCGAAATGTGATCTTGGGAACTAGATTACCCATACGTACTTGCATGGCGCAGTACATGTGTGCTCAATTTGGTCCCATCAAAGGACCGACCTGTGTGTAGAATTAAGTGGCATAGCAGTGGACTTCCAGATTGCAACTCCCTCACTTCACCTCCTTCTCCATGAATATTATATTCCATTTCTGCCAATAGATCCTCCTAAATGTTACATACTGGTTTGGTTTGTTGCTTTTTTATTTTTTTATTGAGCACTGATGGATACTTATTTGATTATTGCTTTGCACCTTTAATACAGTCAGCAAACATAAGGTCTATGAAACTGGTTGGAAATTTGCTTTCAAAAATACCCATATGAATAAAATTTCAGCTTAGTCACTTCCTCAGAAAACAAATCAGAATTAGATTTTTTTTTTATTTATTAAAAATGTAATTCTGTAATTAGATCAACATTACATTAAAAATAATTTAGGTAATATTTTTTTTATAAATTATGTAGGTTTTTGACACACTTGGCTTTTATATTATTCATAGACATTTTTTATGATAAACAATTGTTTCCAACTGATAGACGCTGACACTGCAGACAGCCAAGTGCCCTACAGATATGCACAGCAATACCTGCTGATTTTAAACAGTAGTTGTCTTCCAGAGTTCTCAATATTCTGCTTCGGGTATATGTATACCTGTTGTTTTTTGTTATGAAATTCAAGGTTACAGCTCGTGAGATATTGTGCAGATCCTCAAAATAAAGTGAGAATCACAAGTTTAAACTACCTCTTTCTGCAGAAAGAGCTTCTCAGACCAAGCCTATATTTGGGGAAAAATTGCACACAGGACACAAAAAAACCTTTTGCAAAGGGTTCGAGTCCAATGAATGCCAATTGTTTAAAGAAGCACTTGCATGAGATGACCAAGAACAATTGTGAACAAGAGTGGCTAGCAGTCAGAACAACGATGATAACAGAGGACTTGGAGGTCATGGCCTTGATACTTCGATACCCATTTTCCACACAAGAATTAGTATTTTTAATCTAAGGCCAATTAATGTAAAGTGATACCTGAATTATTAACACCCTGACAGGCATCTTTGCTTGCAAGGACATAAGATGTCTAATCTCCACCACCCACCTCCACATCAGCTGAATCCATGAGCTGCTGTGAAAAACACTTCCAGGGATCATGTTGCACTATTAAACCCTAGTATATCTCACTATATCAAACTTCATAAATTCCTGCTCACTGCTATGCTCTGACATTATTTCAAAAAAAGTGATTTACAAAAGTGAATATGGGTTGAGTTTCCAAGCATTTTGTGGTGATTAGCTTATACAAACACATGTTCTGCCCCCCTAAGAGTGACAATACCATTCACCATCAATATTTCCAGGACAGGACAGGAACAGTCAATGTCACAAATCTCACAAACACTGATGGTGCACACTAATCAACAACATAACCCCATCCTGACTCACTGCTCTGGCGTTAATGGCAGATGTTGAGTAGAATTAAGAATGACCCCATGTCAGCACCAGATATAAGTATCAATCATCTGATGATAAACGATGCAGTCGAGAGAAACTGAAAGGGTTCTGCTTCTGTGTAAGAGCTGATAACTCTCTCTAAACATATCTCGTCCTTCACCAGAATGTCAGAGTGAACCTGTTTCAGAGACAAAAGAATGCAATGATTAAATTCCTGCCTTCAGCCACAGAAACTCAACACTCTGGAGGATAACACGAGCCAAGGTCATTGCATTCACATTCCAAAGCAAGGCTCCTCGGGTCCATTTGCTTGTTGTTGTTTTCCCATTGAGCTCCCTGTGAAGAAATATGAAGTCTGAAACGTGGAAGAGGAAGGAAAGTCGGAGAAGGATTGATCAGAGAACTATCAATGTGGTGGACTTAATCTAATAATCTATTACAATGAGGTTCCCAAGGATCAAAAGCAATGAGCTGCTGACTGTTTGATAAACTGCAAGCTTACACTGCAGTATGGTCTTAACTATGATTCATTACTGTCACTAGATCTTCTATGAAAATAAAAGAGGTGCCCGAGGAGGCTGCTGGATTCCAGCCACACTAAATTGCTGTAAATTGCCTTTGCATTACATGTAAAGACTTTTTGTGGTGTTCATTTTGCTCTGTTTTCTTTCCTATTCCCTTTATTTTAACACTAATTAAAAATGCATGAAAATAAGAGTTTTAAGATCCTCACGAGTTGCCACAGGGTTTTTCAAGTTTACATACTCAAGGCACAGTTTGATATTTTATTCATTAATGTGTTTCCTCACATCATAATTATAGAGGTAGACTTAAACAGCTTGCCTCAAAGTCAAGGCTGACATTTCTTACTTTATGAGGAAACTATAGTGAATGTTCTTCAGCTCTTGACGGCTTCATCTCATCTCTTACAGCTAAATGAACTCTTTAGGACATTCAGCTCTATAGAGAAGATAAAAGCTGTCATATTGAGGTCAGAAATATGTAGAATGAGAGGAAATACATTACTTATTACCAGGATTGAAAATTTTACATATGCTAAAAAAACGATGTGAAATTCTGTTTCATCTCATGTAATGAGAAAATGTTTGTTTTAAACCATGTATCTTTTAATTAGGCCTTTTTTATCTTAGGATCTATGTCTCAAGAATTTCTCGTTATTACAAAGGTGAAATTAGGGCTGTCATTTGCATTTTAAACACCAGAGTTAAAAAGCAAAGACGGTGCTTATCACTGAAGAAAGGCTGTTTGGAAGGCCAGCCAGAGACTGGTGGGAATTGAAGGAGAGAGATTGGTACTCACACACACACACACACTCACACTTATGTATAGCAGCAGCCCTGGTTTAGGGTGCTGCTCTGGTTATAGTCGACGATTGGCTGACTCATTACTGCGCTGTGAGTACACTCATTAGTCAGTTTCTGTGGGCACTGAAAACTGCTTAAAAGTGCCTTAAAATGGTCACCAAAATTCACTGTGTACTAAAGTGCTCAAATGATTCTTCTTCAGAGTATAGGACGATCTATAATTCATTCTGCTGGGTCCACTGTTATTCTCATTGGTGAAAAGGAGAGTCTGGGGAATGTGATAGGGTCTTTTCTTACTGTTAATTAGCAGAGCGGAGAGGACAGCTTTTTTGAAACTTGTCAGGGACATGACACAAGGCCATTAGGTGACTGGGAAATTTGACTCATTGCGATATCGCTGAAATACAATCAGTAGTTCACTTCTCATTTTCATCTTCCACCGGGGGGAATGGTACATAACGGGAAAAGAATCAGGCCACGAGGCAGTCAGGGCTTCAAATGTTTAAGTCTGAGTCACCCCCGCTGTGTATTCATGTTTGAGTTAATTGAGGGGTTTCAAGCATCCATGGAAACGTAAAAAGATCATAAATAAGCACATCTCGGTACACAGGCACTTTGTTGGTTTCATGTGGACGTATACAGGAACAAACAGAATTCTCTAGGGGCTGATATGTACAGTAAAGCAGTTTTAAATGTATCTTTCTGTCAGCCACATCGCTCCTCTCCAAGTCTACAAAAATAGTAGCACGGGAATTCAATGATAAATCCCCTTCAAATTGTAATAAGGTGCCAGTTCACTCCCCTTCAGCACTCTCGACCATGTTTGTGATGTAAATATGTGAGTGAATATGCAACACTTATATCAGGGTCATTAATAAACGCAGATGCTTCTGTGTTTCGTTGCTAAAGGAACTCGTTTTTATCCTGATATTAAAACTGTCATTTGCCAAATTCACATTCCTGCCTTCAAATGCAATAAATAATGTTTCTGCTCTTGACAATCAAATTTCTGTTTCGAATTTTATATTGCAGGTAATGATGATACAAACATTTACATGAATCTTAGTGCCTCCATGGGCTCAACTATAATCTGCTGTCAGATTCTGCTTTTCACATTTTCAGAGGATTCTCTGTGTTGTAGGGGGGGGGGCGGTGGAAAGAAAAAGAAATAAAACCACATGATAAAGTGTTACTTTTAGAGATTTGACAGGTAATAAAGAATCCCAGGCCAAGCTTAACAAATACATTAGACCATTTCCCTAAGCCCAGGGACATATTAGTGCAGTTGGAGAATATTCATTCATAAATAAATAATGGTGAAACAGCTTATGGGGGCATCTGGCTTTATATTCGTATTAGCTGCTGCGCTCATGAAACCATGTATCATGATAAAGAGGATTCATGAGTGCTGAAGCCTTTTTAAAATATGGTTCCTTCAAGCCTTTGTTCCTGTAGAAAAGCATAACATAAAGAATCAAATAATGTTTCTTTTTCTACTGCCTGTTAATCCCACAATGGGTAGTCTAAATGTAGATTACATTTACATTTACAATATCCTGGGCAAGGTAAGAGACTGCAAACTAGAATATTCTCAATTTGGAAAGAAATCATAAACTCTCAGTTAAAGTATTTAATGTTTGGTAGGCCAGTGTGTACATACTTGTGTGTTTGACAGGTGGTCATATAACGTTCCAGATCTCTGTTAGCCCCTTTAATCCAGTATTTACTACTTGTTACTTTCAGTTTTGGACCCTTCTCAGTCCGTGGTTTTGTTCTCTTGCAATGTTCAAACATGGCCAAATTCAGATTTTCTTGACTGCTTTGTTGTTTCATAGCATGTATGTATGCCCCAGAAAAGTTCTGTGTACAGAAATATCAACTTCTAAAATCGCTTTTGTGATATTGAACAAATTATGTTTTTATAAGCGTGTTATTTTCATAAGAGAAGAGAAATCTGTGCAACACTGTAACAGCATTGTGATTGGATGTCCGTGTGTGTGCGCGCATCTATATTAAAATCAACTCACCGTTCGGATGGCTCTGATCAAAATCAGGAAGAGTGACGATTTCTCTCAGTGCTAATCTTGGTGTATTTGCTTTGTCTGAAACACTAGATAAAGAAGGAGAGGAAATGACGGCAGGGAATAATAAAAATTCAATAAAGAAAACAAGGAACAAAAAGGAACAAAAAAAACAGGTTCTCATTTTCTCTGAAATTTCACTCATCTTGAACTATTGTTGGGTCCCCAGGTGCTTAGGTCTGCAGGTACTGAGTACTATTCAGCAGCCCTGATGACAGGGGGGACGTGGCCCTCAGCCAAAAGACCACACACACACGCACACACTTCACTGAGGGATACACCACATCTGCAGCCTCCCCACCTCCACCCGACTCCACTGGTGCCTTGGATCACTGCTCATGTTGTCCAACACTGTTCCGCCTGGGAAAGATCTCAACTGTCTATCTCCAAGCTGTCAGCCACTCTGACCTACTGGACCCCGGACGAATCCTGCAATAAAAATCAAAACAGCCCTTCCTCTCTGCAGTGAAAGTCTGTTGCTGTCTTGTCCTGCTTTGAACATTACCCTGTGAAGGGTTGATTGAGTGGTCTCTGGGAAAAAAGGGATAACAAACAAGCTGTGTGAAAGGGAATGTGAAATGAACCTCAACAGCAGATAGTAGAAAACAGGCAACTAATTGGCTGCTACGAGGAGGAACATGACAAATGAATTCTGATAGCAGGGCAGCATATTTAGTTTTGGTATATAATTTCCCACTTTACATTGAGCATCAAAAACAACTATATCAGTGTTTATGAGCTTAGCTATCAACATCTGCCCTGCTATAGGAAGAAAGTTTTCAAGACCACATTCCTCTTTATGGATTAAAATCACTTAACATTGAAGAGGTGGTGTCGCTGTTCACAGCTGCCATTGCTCTTATCTAATATGTGAGACCTCAGTAGCTGTGGGGCCTACACACTTCATAATCTGTTGTTACAGACAGGTTCATGTTGGTGACCTTTAGCTGTGCCAGCACATGCATATTATGCTTAGGGTCTCACACCTCTCTGCTAGTACCTCTCTGTCTATGTCTTACCATGGTTCTTCCCCTGAATTCCAACCGCCTTTTCTTGCCTTCTAAAATCAATTGTTATTGATTTTTCTGCACTCTCTGGGGTGGAGTCAAAAGAGGGGACAAAGGAGATAAAACCACAGGCGAATTGCTAAAGTAACTCCACTGTACCGTGGGGGACTGATATTATCATGAGAGAGAAGTCAGATGCTGGTTCGCCTCCATTTAAAAGCACTGGAGAAGAGGAGTAAATGGCATTCTCTGCTTACCAGGAAATTTCAAATGATTCATGAGGTGGATCTCAGCCAAGAGCTGACTGGCTGTCCTGTTTTATGGCATAAACCATGCTGATGCCAGTCAAATAGACAGTGAGAGAGTGGGATTAAAATACATCAAACGTTGAGCAAACACAACCATAGTTTAACAGCGGCTTTAAGGTGATCCATTGACTGGAAATCAACTGGGTGGTGATGACATTCTGAACTCTTGTTCTCTAAATATGCTTGCCTGGCTATGTACTTATTAACTCCTGTATTAGATTGAACTGTAAAAACCAGACAGCTGTCTCTACTTTATGGAGTAAAGAAGACGTTATTCTGACCTCTAAAAAGTCATTTTTATTAGTATTCATCCCATAGCACTACAATGACAAGTTGAATAATCCGTTAGTTGATAAGAAGTATTGATGACTTTATGATTATTGTAGTATTTCCATATACTACTTCACACTCACGTACTCTACTTCAGATGGGAAGTACTGCATTTATCTGACAGCTGTAGTCGATACTTTGCAGACTGAGATTTGTCATATCAAAACAGAATATCTTATAAACTATGATGCATTGTTATATGAAGATAAAAATAGAGGAAAATGTCTCAGTAGATCAAATTTGCTCCATTAATAATACAAAATATTTATATAATTATAGAATATGTATGATTATATAAATGTCTGATTCTGTTGATAATATTGATATACTTTTACTTGCGTAACATTTTGAATGCAGGACTTTTATTTGTAGTGTAACATTGTAGTATTGCTGGTTACTTAAGTAAAGGATGTGCAGGCTTCTTCCATCACTGCTGATTAATATTTAAGTCAAAGCTGGAAAAATCTTGCTGGTTGTAGCTTCAAAATACTGATCTAATGGTCAGTCATTAGAAGCATTTTTCTTCTTTCTTTCTTTTGACATTTTAAAGCACAAGTTGATGAATCAATCGCCTAAAACTGGTTGTTAGACAGAGAGAGAGAGTCCAGGAACGTGCATGTGTCAGATTTGTAAAGAAAACACATATTGATGAAAAGTGATACAAACAAAATTTAATTTTAATCCAGCAAAGAACATGAACTGCAATTCTTATTGCTCATTTAAAATATTTCTTACTTTTCAACCAAACATTGACTGGTGTTGCAGCCATAGGTGCTAAAGTATAATGAGAAGTGGACCACCCCTCTTTGAGTACAAACTGAGCTCAAACATGCTTGCATCTGCACATCCCAGCTCCCGCTCCCCCTATATTCTGCAGCCAGGAGAAGCTTGAAATAATAATCCTGCCCAGAAATTTAGAGCCGCTCATGTTTTGCACAGCCTTGAGGTCTCAGATAATAGTCTCTGCAGCAGCAAGACAATGAGCAGTAGATTTGTGTGCTCATACACTTGCTTGCCCAACCCCAGCAGGATAAAACTGGATAAAAGGGGGAAATTAAAATAATAGCATCTTTAAAAAGTGTCATGCTGCTACAGTACATGTGACAGCTGTGAGAATACAAACGCTTTTATGGAGACAGACGGTGGAAAGTCTTACACATCTGAAAACTGAGCCTACTGTTGAGTGGTTACACTCATTACTGGCTCAATCACAGGCTTTTCTGACATGAATCCATCTGAAGTTGTGAAATAGCGACACACAAAATGGTGTGTAACAAATGTTAATTTGATTTTACTTATATTCTTAATGCTGCATCAG
Source organism: Morone saxatilis (assembly GCF_004916995.1). Taxonomy (NCBI): domain Eukaryota; kingdom Metazoa; phylum Chordata; class Actinopteri; family Moronidae; genus Morone; species Morone saxatilis. The sequence goes on along the minus strand of NW_023339696.1, from coordinate 15,479,353 downwards.
TGAGCCTCTATAAACCAAGGAAATAGCTGCATGTTGTATGGAGGTGTACGGAGGGACAATTTGTTAGAGAAAAGCTCCCTCTAGTGTAGGAACAAATACACCCACAAACCATAATATTAACACACCATTATGTTTCAATATTTTTAATCAGATTTTTCATTTTGTACTTGCATGGGTAAACCAACAAAGTATATACACATTTGTCCTTTTGGAGAAATAAAATAAAAAAAAGACATCAAAAGTGCATACATGACAACAAAAGAGAAATAAATTAACATAGAAGACTTTGAATAATGAATGTCAGAACAATTAAAAAAGTAGAAAAAGAAAATTAAGTAAAAATTAAGAAGCAAATGCTGGATCAGGGATAATGTTATTACTAATGTAATGTAAAAAAAAAAAATAAAAAATAAAAAAATGATTAGGCCAGTTCAGACAATGCAAGTGTCAATTGTATGTCAATTATAACCTCATGAACCTGGTACAACAAGGAATACAGTAAAACAGCCTTAAAAAAAATCTTAATGAATGCAACAATATTTTACAAAATGGTTTATAAATGATACATTAAAAAAAATCATAATAAAAAAAGTCATAGAAGAGAAGTGCTATGAATTTAGCACTGTAGTGTTATTTGTTGGCTTATAAAAAAAAAAATCTAAATCAGACTCATGACATTCATTCATTACACAGCTCCTTGGTTTCTGCATCATCCAAAGACAGATAAACTATTCACTGCAATGTGTTTTGCTTCAGGCTTCTGAAAAGTCTCAGTATCGTCTGTTTGTAGTGTTTACATCTAAAAAAAATATGCTTAAAAGCTTAAACTATCTGCCTCAGAAAAGTCCAAAAATATGTTTTAGCCTAAACTCACAATTGAAGTTCCTTATTTTAAGTCCTTTAATATTACGTGTGTCCGTGCAGCTGTGTGGTTGTAGAACTTCAGCATCTGCAGTGTCTGTGGCTCAAATGTAGGATTTTAGGTATTTTAGTGGTTACTGCAACTTTGATTCAGTGGTAAAACATCTACAAAAACATGTTGCAGATAATGTTAATTAATGGTTTCACCTTTTAAAAGTGGAACTTTTTGTGACTCTGTTAACAACAAAACAGCTGTATCACAACAATAACTCAATGAACTGATTCTCTAATCTTAATTAACTTCTGCAGGGAATCCTATGTGCATTTTAACAATTAGAGTGATTGATGTTTTATACCCACTTCTCCAGTTATCACAAACAAATAGTGGTGCTGCTTTAAAGCATGTTTGGAAGTTGCCGTTTCTTTGCTGATAAACTGCCTGTTTCAAATTAAAAAAATCACATCATGACTGAAATGATTTATGTGGCGTAAATACTACAAAAAGTATTAACTGAACATTGTTCATTACATACTGTAATATAAAACTACAAATTCACAAGTTTTCTTTATTGCATTTAGCTATATACTGTATATGTATATATATTTATATATAGTTTTTTGAGTTGTCTTTATATTAGACCGACCACATCTTTGATGCAGCTGAGAACATTTCAACATGTATCACTTCTGTAAACTAATGGAAGGATTTTTCACAATACATACATACATACATACATACATACATACATGAGGCTATTTAGTAACCACATAGAGATTATCGCATCCATAGTGTTGTTTCTGCTGGTGTACAACAGTAATAATTAAACATCTTGAGGAAACAAAAAAGACAGTAACCTACCAGTTAGGTAGGAGCACCCAGAGAGCACAGATCAGCAGAATTCAAAAATAAAATAATGAGAAATGTTTATATATATATATATATAAACATTAAATGGTAGAATGCTAAAAGTAATTATGGCATTAAATAGATTTTCATATAGGCGAGATTTGAAAGTTTTAATCCTTTTAGCTGTACAGATGAAACATTCTGCAATTTACAATTTCTAAATATTGGAATGGTGTGCAAATTAAGCAATGGAATATACCAGCCATGCTCTGCTTTCTACTTTACCAGCCGCAGATTTGCATAGTTAATTAAATACATGCATTAGCGTTTTCATGCAATACTGCATTCCTTAATTATTCTCAATTCTGTACATTGACAACAAAAAAACATAGACAATAACTGCTGTGACGAAAGCTAAATAGGAAAATCTATTCTGTAAAGATGTTCATTTTCTCTTTTTGACATATTGTTTCAATGGGTAATGTGTATCTGGATTAATTGGAAATGTAAATACTTCTCATATGGAGTACAGTACTTCTTTTTCAATGGCCTTTTGAGCTTTCAAAAGTCAGCCAAGTTGCACTTTTTGCTAACTCAATACTCAGATAACTTTTTTGTCTATTTGATGAATGACATGATTATTGGATTATTGCTCTACCAACAGTGTGTTGGCCAAGGCATAATAAAACTGAATTTTTTATGATTTGAAGCTTCATGTTTATGACTAAATAACAGAAGGTTCCTGTGACTTAAAACGGGACCAAAGTAATACTGTAGATGTTCAAATCAGCTCTGCAATATACTACAGACCTCTTTACAACTGCTACTGAACTAGCTTACTAAATTACTAAATTAACCATCATGTCTCATCTAATCTTACATGTAAGAAAAAAAACAGTAGTGTAGGCAATGTGGTGACTATAAACGTAATCATTATGGATAAATGAAAAAAATGGACAGGCTTCAGCTTTCAGATTACTGTAGAGAAAAATAATTCAATCATAAAATGTAACAAAATATTTAAATATTAAGAGCAGTACACAGTATGACTCACATTGTCAACTGATCCTAGTTTACAATGCCACCAAAAACTAATTCAAAATGTCAAAAGTGAGGGGCCTCACATCCTAATGCACTAGGTTTTGGCTGCGTAAATGGACCAATAAACGTCTTATTTAGCAAGTGAAGGAATAGACAACACATAAGTGCAATGGCATGATCCAGCTCTAAAATGTACACTAGCCACTACAACTTAATAACAGACTTTATAACAGGCAAACAAGCCGGTGAAAGCCAAAATGACATAAAATTGTCCTGCTTTGATCCAAAGTGCCATGCACAGGTTCCTGATAGAATACATTGTAAAGTAGAAAAGAGCAGCTAAAGGAATACCACCACATTTAAACAGCAGCATGTTATTTCTATGGTCACTGGCAGTTTGAACAAAATAGCCACTGTATTTCTTTGTCTCTCCCAATGGTGGGAGACTAAAAGGGTCCCACAAGGTTTTGGGAGACTGAGCTGTTGGTTAGCTTGTGACAGTAATAAAGATAATAAGAATGCATAAAAGGGTTTTTGTGTTGTTCATGTTGATCCCTTAACAGGTAAACTGACTGAGACTCTTCAGAAGGTTTTTTTTCCCCTCTAAATGTCAGGTTTGATGATCTGGTTTTACATTTTAGAAAGAAATGTATTCAGAACCTTACCCAACTACAGGTATGAGTAAACAAATACATAATGTATGTTTGTTATGTGTTGTGATGTTTCTATGGCCTAATTAGTATTCTCAACAGATGGCTGTTTTAATAAAGCATTTCTGGGCAGAATTTAGGTTAAAAATGTCACCATATAGCAATTTTGGCTGCCAACAGTGCAGTGATGAACAGCTTGTTCACAGCTTGAATCTCTGAGTAACAAATAATGATGCCTGGTTAGAAAACAAGCTGTATGCATTCCACCAGAAAAACGTGGTGCGGCTGTGTTGCCTCACATCTAATTTATACATCACGGGATGTAGAAAACTGCTCTCACTATTTGATTTGCACTGCTTACTCCAAAGGCAAATCCTTCTGACCAAAAACAGTGTGACCCATTTAAAGCCAGGCACAATAAGGCTGCTGACTTGACCAAAGACCATTTAAATATCATACATAAATCTTTAAATTGAGTGGTATTTCTTCTGAAACCATCTGAGAACCAATGTAAACCTGGTAGATGCTACAGAGAAACAGTTGAGAGAAATATGGTAGATCTATAATTTAAAGATTATGTTAATTTTTAAAGTAAAAACTACTTACTAATGCTTGATTTAAATGGCATAACCACATTCATTCATTTAAAACATACACTGTGCTGGTATCTAACGTATGAATATTGCAATTGCAGTTGGGGTAATTCAACAATAATAAAGCTGATGGAAAAAAAATGCTTGGTGAAAAAAAAGACCACCAAGCATCATAACAGCTGCAGTGACCAAATCCTGCCTCTATCATTACACTGCAAAATAAATATACCATGCAGTTTAGATAATTCAGCCTATATATTCATATTTGGACAACAACTGCTCAGAGACAATATAAATGTACTTCTGATTACATGGCTCATTATTAATATTCTGTTTCAGCCTGATGAAGGAAAAAAAATGGCAACGTATCATTTTCTCCAGTGAGGTACCACAGGTTATGATAAATGCTGCCGACAGATTTCTGGTTCACTGAAGTGTGTGGTCACAGCTCTGAACATCAGCATTTGAAAATATGCTCATTTAAGAAATATCAGTGCCAGAGGAGCATCGGTCTGTTACAGCACCAGGTGTAGTAAAGAGGTGATTTCTTAAAATGACCCCTGAAACATTGAGATGAATGTACCCTTTTACCATTTCAAGTCTAAGGCCTGTTGACGATACTTTACGATATGTCTGGAACTCATGAACCGACAACGTATTAAAAATGAGATAATTACATTTTAAGTTAGTGTGTATTTATATATATATATATATGCTTGTTCTGGGTAAAAGAAAACTACTTTATCTATACAAAGTGCGAACAAATTCAACATTCCTACTCAGTGATGCATACAGTAGTAGACTACAATGTTGCCAAAGGCAATTATTTGTTTCTGTGTACAGCATTGAAAGGCGCTTAAGATTATTTTCATCTTGCTCATGGAAAGGAAAAATGGTTATATACTGTATATTTTGTACAGACACATATATGTAATTATATACGTTGATTTTAAAGGGTTTCATTCCAAAACACACCGTCCCTTTGAGAGAAAAAAGTAGTTAACTTGATAAAATACATTTCTATCGAAAAAGTACTTGTATTAAACAAAAATAAAGTTTTAAAATATTGGAAAATTTGTCTTGATGTGTGTACTGACTGATTTGTCATCTCAAATCATTTTCTGTTTTGGTCCAGGGCCTGCCATCTGTATAATCTCTACATTTCTTTCATAATCAGGAAGTTTAAAATCGTCTCTTATTTGTCTTTTCGGCTACGCATCAATCCTCGGTACTCTCATTAAAGTACTTATTAGTGCATATCGTTAACTAATGTCTTTTCCTCCATAGCTTTAAACAAAATCCTCTCATACTACCCCCTATGAACCAATGCTTGAGGTGTATGCAGAGAGTATTTGAAAAACAGATTGCAGGTTTTACTTAAAACAATCAATGAAAACTACTACGAATTTTTAGCCACAATTATTTCGGAATGAAACTCTTTTGTGTTTGTGTGAGTGTGTGTATGTGTGTGTGTGTGTGTGTGCGTGTGTGTGTGTGTGAGCATCAACTCAGTTTTGTCCAGAGACTATTTTTGATGTTACGGTTCTGTTCTCACTGATGCTTTTAGAACAGTCAGGTTTAAACATCAACAGCCAGCTTATTTCTGAAAGAATCTATCAGTTCAAAATGTTACTCTACATGACCAATTATGCATTATTGGTGCATACAAGGTGAATGTATCTTAATGTACAGTGCTGCGGCTCAAATCAGGTTTTTCCGGCAGGATATTTTTCAAGCAAACGAAACGTACTGTTTGCTGCGATGCAAAGATATAACAAGCCTCTTGTCTGGAAAAAAAGATAATTGGATTTCAAGATTCCAACAGGGAATTCTGTCAGCTGTCAGCACAATCAAATACGTGCTGTACAGCTGAATGCATATGGCATGCTCATGTACCTTTCATGCCAGAAAACATTTTATGTGTCAAGCGATCACCCTGCACTCAATTTTCTCACTTGTATCAATATCATATCTAATGCTCAAAAGTGGTAATTAGTAATATACACTGCTTTAAAAACTAGGACTGGCAGCATACCAGGCAAGTGTTCTTCATCTTTTATCCAGTACAGCTAAAAATACTCAAAGCTGGCAGCCAATATTCAAACCTCAAAGCCAGCATATGCATCTGATGTGAGTGTAAAAAAACACAACATCAAAAATGGTCTCTTTACAAATACATCTGGTGCTCACTGAAACTTAGGCACAAAGAAAATAGCTGCATTATGTGAGTTCAATGTACTATAGTTGTATCATTGAGGCCTCGGTGTTGTACGTGCAGGAGATTGCATGCTTGATGACAGCTTTCGGGAAGATGCCATCCTTTCAAGAGGCTTCTTCCCGTTTGCGGGAGACTTGAGACTTACTTCAGAACTGGAAGACTTGGATTTGCCAACGTTTAATAGAGTGCGACTGAGAGAGCTGGGGGGCTTGGAAGACGCCTTTGTCTCTGATTTTGTCTCACCTCCATGAGTCTCTATAGACGTCTGTGAGGACACAGCGTCTTCTGTCTTTCCCTTATCACCACTGATGTCCTTGGCTTGTCCATTCTGCTTGCATGTCCTCTCGGAGGCCTTTTTGGCAAGCAGGGTGCTTTTTCCTAAATCAGCCGACCGGCGGCTTTCCCTTTGTCGAAGGGCACTCTTGAAGAAAGACAACCCTTTATCCTCAGGTTTGCTGCTGCGCTGCAGATCTCTGGTGGATATGCTGGGTGAGCGCAGGCTAGTGACAGAAGAGCTGCTGCTGGAGCTCCTCACAAACCTCCTCTCAGGTCGGTTGCTTTCCCCACTCTTAGACGGCGAAGAGCGAGCTACCGTGCTGCCTCGGAGATTGTCGACCAGAGGGCTAGTGTGCATAGAATCTCTGCTGTAGCTCCTTTCTACCAGCTTTTTTCGACTACTTGTAGAGCCTTTCTCAGTGACACTGGAATTCTTCTTTGCCGTTGGTGAGGGAGAAGCTGAGGACTGAGGTGTGGAGCGGACGCATGGCTTATGTTGTGGCGTTGCCTCTGTGGGTTGCGTTGCTTCCTTTGTTTTGGAGGGAGTTCCACTGGGTGTAGAGGTGCTTTTCTTGGCATTTACACTCTTTTCTTTAGTATTGCTCATCTTTTTGCCTTTCACAGGTGTACTGGAAGACGTCTCAGAAGTGGAGGTCTTGTAGGTTGAGCACAAACGCTTTTTGGAGGTTTTCTCTTGCTCCACTTTGGTGGAACTCTTTGTGGAGCCTGTGCTTTCTGCCTTTGAGGCAAATCCTCCGATACTGCTCTTACGTTTCTGTTCTTTGGAGGGAGTAGCTTGGGTAGGTAGAATGTTTTGGTCTATAGCTGTAATCTGGTTGTTATTTTCTGTTGGCTCATTTTTGGTGCTCTTCTTTTCCACTGGAGTGGGAGCCCTGCAGTACATCATATCGAGGAACCTTTTATTGTTGTCCTGGTCACTCAAGTTGCTTTCCATCATAGACAGAGGAGACCTGCTGCCAAAGTAGCGCTCATGTCTACTGTAGCTGCCAAAACAGGACGTGGAAACCTTGTCATCGCAGGCCTCTCCTATCCTCTCTAGAGGAGGAGAACATCGAGAGTCGAGTGAGAAACGCGACGGCGAGTTGGATCTCATGTGCAGCTTCGCAGAGAGCGACCAAGAAGGCTTTATTCCACTGTCGCTGAAAGCTAACGGGCTAGCGATGGACGACCTGGAAGACAAGCTCTGGCGCTGAATGCTCCTCACAAAAGGGCGGACTGAGAATCCTCCTAAAAAAAAGGAAACATTTTACAAAGGAAATTTCTTTTAGTGAAGCACGCTCAACTGGGCTTAAAGTGCTCTTGAGAATGAATACAAATTACACTAACAATTTTCCAATCTAATGAAATAAGTTCATGCAGTGCCAACACCCATGGATTTTGTAAATTTTTGTTAAAGCTTTTGTAATATCTTTTGGCACAGTGTTATAAATTTGTAAATATTTACCACAAATGGCTTAATAAAAAAAATAATCACTACTATTCAGGTAAGTATTGATACCACAATTAAATGTTTAGGCACTCTAACATATAAAAAAAATACAAAGTATAACATAATACATAATTTGGAAGCCATAGTGAGATCTGTGAAAGTTTTAGTTAAATACCAGTTTGCCTGGTCAACATATTTGGGGACTGTGCTGACCCTGTATTCTGATGGGTTAAACAGAGCCTACATTTATATTAACCACAAACAGCAGCCCAAGCCGAAATCCATCTGTCTCAATTTGGATTCACTCAGTATGTGAGTAGGTTTCCCACAGTACAGAGCTCTGTCAAGCATGTTGTCTTGTCCCAGTCACATGTGACAAATGCCATGCGATATTCTCCCTCTTTTATATTAAATTTTAAATTATTTTGGGTTGGCATTGCTGAGTTCAGGTGTGAGTTACAACTCTGGGAAACCTTGGTGGTATCTTTTTATTTCAACAGAAACATTGTGTGTAGAGGAAGTGTTGCGCGTCTTGTACAAAGGTTTGTGTTACTTTAAAGGTGGACTATACTGAGACACAATGAAAGCAAAGCTGTCTCTTTGAAGCTGTTTCTGTTCATCATTTGGGTCTGATGATTTGCCACATGTATTCTCTTTTATATTGGTTTTGGTCTTCTGAATTCAAAAAAGTCTAGTCGCATCTGGTGTGTGGATGGATGAATATCATTACTCTAACATAGTTTTGCATCTACAAAGTTCAGAATCAAAAGCTAATTGTAAACTTTATGCTTCTGGTAGAACTAGGAGCTGAAATTTAAAATATGAGTGTGAAAACATCAACTGTTCATGTGCATGTAATCACAAAGAATTACAATCCAACACCTGTCAAATCAAATAATTTAAAACAAATATAAGCATCTCACCATCATCTTCACTGCGTTCTCCTGGAAACTCTCCGGACTCAGCCAGGGATGCCAGAGAGGTGCGTCTGGATGAGGCTCCAGAGGCCAAGCTAGCAGGCCTACTGCCAGGTAACCTGTTGATCCAGTGGTCACACAGGGATGAACTGGTGGAACCTGCGTAAAAGACAATAAAAACTTTAAATTCACCAAAAGGGTCCGTGTGGTAGGTCCATGCACATTAAAATCATGAGATGAGTGATGCTTTACTCTAAGATGTTAACATGGAATACGAATAAGAAAACTTTATTAATCACAATCTGGGAATTTATCTTCGGTTTCAACACAACAATTTCACGGCAAAACAAAACATAAAGACATTCATAAGAGTACAACTCACAATACACAAGTCTACACTATAGAACATCATATTAACACACTGGGAAAAAAAACTGCAGCACAGTCAGGAGTGCTGCCTTTGACACTGACTACATGGTTACTTTTAGGACCTTCACATGGGTACTCCGGTTCACATTCTTTATGCAGTCTGTTTATTGGCAAATGACACCTCCTGAATTCTAAATACAGCAGCTATAAGACAGACAGGAAGGAAATACTGACCAGCAACAGAGCTGTTGGCTGACCACGAGGGAATAGCTGTCCTCCGCTGGTAGAACAGTATATAGGCCGTCTGCTGACACACGTCATCGTCAGCTACTGGTGAAACCTCACTGTCATCAAAGCAGTACCACTGACCGTCAATTGAGTTCTTACAGTAGGCTGTGAGTTCAAAGCAAAGGGAAGAATGGGTCAAAACCGATGTTGAAAACATATCTATAAAGTCCAATTCTATATCCTCATAATGCCCACATAAAGCCCCGAACTAGAACAATTGTTTATGGCGTTACCTGTGTAGTGGCCTCCGTGCATGTTTCCATGGTGGTTGCACACAGCATACAAGTCATACAGGTAGTCATCTGGGTTTCTACCCAGGCCATATGGCCGTCTCCATGGTGACCAATGAGAAGGTAAACTCCAGCTGCTCTGGCTTCTTTTAACCACATGGGGTGCCATGTCCATGCCCATCAGCGGGAACCGTACCATGTTCTGCATCTTCACCCTCCGGTCCCCCTCCTAAAACGGACACCAAGATAAACAGATCAGCATTAAAGGACGACTCCAACCTACTTACTAGTTGCAGCCTATAGCACTTGTGGTAGGGTGTTGTTATAAGATAAGATTTATTGATCCCACACTGGGGAAATTTACTTGCTACACCAGCTTCAGATACAACACAACACAACATAAGAGAATACACATTAAATAAAAATAGAATAGAAATGTACAAGATATAATAAAAATAGAAAAATTTTAATAAGAGTTATGTGTACACTATATAGAGCTTTTTATACAGAGTGAAAAGGGATATTGCACAGGTCACAGCCAGATCCATTTTCAGACAGAATCATTGAGTCTCAGTTTATTTGTGGTTTCATGAAAAGTAGCTAAAATAATTACAACTGCTTTGATGAGTTATCTGGAATGCTAGCCAGCATTTTCCTTACATTTAAGGTCCATTTAGTCTAACCTACAAAGGATGACTACTTTAAAATAAAATAAAATAACACCTCTTAAATATATTAAATATTAATATACCTCAAGTGAGGAAGGTATAGTTTTCATTTTTTTTAGGTTACATTTGAATATTCCCACATCAATCAGGTAAAGGCAAACGTGTTTTGCCACTGTTAGCTGGGTACCGTTACCTCGGATGCAGTGACACAAAATGGATTTTAAAACTCAAAAAAGATGTGGGAGACAACCGTGCATCAGTAAAAGCTCTAAAGCATGTGGTGAGGAAATATGACCCTGAATAAATTCAATTTGGATTCATAATGACAGGCAGCGATGCTGAGCCGAACACACAGTATGTTGAATGTGGTAAAGTCCTGTCAAATGAGGCACTAAACCCATCTATGCTCCAGGGTCATGCAAATCAGGGTTTCCCATTGTGACCATCAGAAAATCAAAGGCAAGGAACAAACCTAAAACAACTTTGAATGCTAGTCTGCGTGTCAGCCTCTCACCTACCCAACCTTGATCTCATTATTTCTCAGAAGCAAGCCCAAGTGTCTCACTGTGGGTAAGCAGAATATGTATTTTGACCATTACAGCTGACTGTAATTTTTTTCTCTTTTTTTGTCAGGTTTTTTTATCACTGATTTGGGAAGGTGGTCCTCAGAATTTATCGGAAGCAGAAGTTGTAAAGGTTTGAGAACTCCTGCCGTTGAAGATTAAGTCCAGCACAAACACAGATAAATAACAACTTCATGCAAAATAAAAACCAGAGTGAATCTTCCCCTTGATACTCAGAAAGTAGATGTAGTTTTTATTTTCTATTTTAACAAGTGTTTGGTTAAGCTGAAATACCTGTCTGAACCTCTTGAGATGCAGTATGAGCACATCCGGTAGTGTCCACAGGCTGAGCTTAATGCGGCCCTGCTGCAGCTGCTTGCAGTGGGGACAGCGCCAGGCATCGTCTGGGGCCAGCTGAAACACACAGAGCCCAGGCAGCAGCAATCAAGGACGAGCTCAAACCACACTGCTTATAAAATAGGCCTCACAAAGGATGAGGCCATGAGTTTTTTTCTCCCTTATTTCTATTCTCCACCAGAGCAGTCGCAGGCAAGTCAAACCACAATGTATATGTAGGTCTGCGCTCAGAATTTCTGGTTTATTCAAAACGTAGCATTAGGAGTCAAATACACAGTAAAACCACAGAGAGTGAAAGACTTTTTGAACTTTAGCAGAAAAATAATAAACCAGTTGGGAGGAGACAAATGTGAGGCTATACTTGAAAATATACTAAACACTGACATTAGAAAATAAATCTTAGATTTCCCCTGCCACATGTCAATTTACTGACAGTGCAGTAATGGACCACGTGTGTGTGTGTACATCTGTGTGCACCAGCTATGTGTGCAGTCACAATGATACCTGCTCCTCCTTGGTGTAGAGCTGAAAGCACTGAGCGAGGGTGCAAGCCTGCGGCTGATGATGTTGTTCCCTGTGCAGATACACACTCTCAGCATCAGGAATGTACTCTTCCTCAGTGTGTCCAAACAGACTGTGGGAAACATGAAGCACAGTCGTCCATTCATTCAACTGCAAAGTCATGTGAGGATTATAAGAGCTGCCTTGAGATTTTGGTCAAACTGCTTCCTGTATCAGAGTATAACATTTCAAGACAGTTGATGTAATTGTTTTAACACATTTCTATTTGCCCAGCAAATGGTGTGCGTGTGTGTGTGTTAACCACACAACATGGTCATTTTTAAAAATAAGAGCAGACATGTTATTGGTTGTGTAGGCGAAACAGACTCTGGTGTTTACTTGGTTCAAAACCACAACTGTTTTCAGATTAGGCACATTTGTAAGTAGATTAAGCAAGTTTATCTTTCAAATGCAAATAATGTGATAATAGCAGTTAGATGAACATAGTGGGAGGCAACTAGATTCAAGGGCTCAAATAGGTTTAGTCCTATATGACAGCCCTTGTTTAGTTTAAGGTGTTGCTTAACTTCACAGTCTGTCTTTTCAAAAATCCAGCACAATGCAATCCCTGTCACCATCAATTTTACTGAAATGTTGCCTCACCTTCAACTGTGTTCTTAACTGACACAGGAAGGCGCAGTGATGTGTGGGCGAGATTATTTTTTGTGACTGTCGCAAGTTGTTGCCTTCTAAGCCAACAAGCAGTCACATTAAGTTAAAAAAACAGGTGAGAACTGGATGACCTGATTGGCCAGTTAAGGATCAAAATCTGCCAATTTTGGCTGTAAGTTGGAGCCTGCTAAATACTTTCAGGTCATATATGACAATGCTTATTGTTCACATCTCTTTCAAAGCTGACACGTACCACTGTAACATTCAGGCATATTTTTCATAACTTTAGTATTCAACTTTAAAATTTTGTCATCTCAACTTTGCTTTCTACATAATCACTTACACTGACAAGTTGTTAACCTGCATGTTAATGGCCTTCAAAAAAATTACAATAAATGACACATTCAATGTTATGTCTACAAGGCGAGTTATTAAATCGATTGGCTTAATCTATTCTTCCAAACAAAAGTTGAATTAAATGTAATCTGCATGTCTCCCAAACAGTTTAGCAACAAACAGCAAATAAATGTTAAAACCTGGCTGCTTTTCATTCAGTGCAGAACAAACATACTTTAGATAAAACAAAACAGACCTCTAGCAATTATCAATGTTTTTCACTCACTAGTCCTTGGTCTCTTTGTCCCACTCCACCACAATCTTCACATGTGGTGGCCCCCCTTGTCCACAGGACTTGTATGCTCTGTGGTGGAAAGAATAAAAGCGGGAAACAAATTAAGTCATTTATGCAGGTGTCATTTATAAATGGGCCAATCACAGTAATGGCAAAAACAAATTAGATTTCACTTTGATTAATACATATCTATGGAGCCCCGGTGTTGTTACTTGTTTAGTGAACTTATGCGGGTATTAGCCAAACATGCTAAACTGGCATTTTAACAAACAGTCAAAATCATGTTAGGGCATGTCAGGCCTAAAAGAGGAACAGAAAAATGATGGGGCGTGTATGTGTTAAGAGAAGATTAGAGAACAAGATGGATGTAATTTTAACCTTGCCCCATTACCCAAATCATGGCCATCTTTGCCTTTGTGTGCATATGTATACACAGTGTTTGCTTTTATTTCAACATCCCTCACTTTCACCTTTCACTGAAATGAAGGCTGAGAAAACACTCTTGGTTTTAAATATCTGCATTTCCCTGGCTGGGCTATAGTAAAGTCATAAAGTATTTTAAACAAAATGAAATGTCTTGTATATTTATATTATTGGCTGTGTTTCCAACTTTTCAATGTGAAAGGCATTATGCCTGGAGATTTACGAGAGCATATACTGTATGCAGATACACGCGCTGTATTAAAGACAGATACATTTGTGTAACTCAAAACAAAACAAAATCACATCTCATTCAAAATTATCCCCAATATTTTTTTGGTTTAACCCTCAGCCCTAATTAATCAGTAAACAGACTGTTTATTGTATAAAACAGCAGAACTCACCTATCCACAGTCGGGTGACACAATGGTCGCTCATCTTGAGGAAGGAGGTAGGTGATTCCAACAACGCCAACCACCCGAAGACTGAAAGGTCCAACCTACACACAGACACCAATGTCAATACTTCTGTGAGAACAGTACATCTGGCGTACTAACACGATGTATTCAGAAAAACAACAGGGATGTACATCAATATTTTTCTAATAGTAATTTCACTGACTTGATTTTTCAAGCTCATATAGAAGGCCAACTGTTTGTTCCTCTTCCTACCTGTATATAGACCCCAGGTCTCAATAGATGTCTCATTTTCTCCAGGATCTCTTTCTGTAGAGCATCCCAGGTCACAGTGCGCTCCATGTACAGTACAAAAGGCAGTCCGAACCTAAAGCAACATAATGTGCAGAGGTTTGTTAGCTGTCATACATTTCTCCAGGAAGCTTTGAATCACACCAGTAGCCAATTAACCCATTACTACTAGGTTTAGGAACTTACAAAAACTAACTGGATATGTATATATTATATATGCTATAATGATACCCCAGTCTTTATTGTTGTGGAGAACA
>NW_023339696.1:15442551-15464822 GCF_004916995.1 Morone saxatilis | reverse complement strand
AGAACAGAAAGTTACCACAGAACATAGAAAATTCTGATTGTAGTACCTCTTTCCTTGGTGGCCACTGCAAGCTCTGTTACACACCAGAAGGATAATTTTTTCTGGTCCCAGGTTTTTATTGGGCGATGCAGTTAAAGGAGTCATGGCCCCCTGCATGAAAGACGGCGTCCTGCTGATTTCTGTTCCATACTTCAAGTTGTTATGATTCAGGTTTGCCAGAAGACTTCCTGTGAAAGATACAAAAACAATCTCCATAGATTCTCTTCTATTAATTTAGTGTAAAAAAAAAAAAAGGCAGATGAGTATGAAGTATGATTTACCTCTTTTTGTGCGTATGTTTTCCAGTTTGAAGGTCTCTGGTGTCTCAAAGGCAAATATGGAATCGCTCTCTTGAATGATGTCAAGATCGTCATCATCATCGCAAAATGAACGATGAAAACCATCATAGTACATTTCAGTCAAAACAAACTGAAAAAGAAAAAAAAAGAGTATGTTTTAAAAAATATTTTTATGACTAACAGTTCCTTTTAACGTTTTATACCGTTACTGCAAAACTAACACAGGCAACACCATATCACTTCTTATCCTGCTTTAGCCCACTGATATTTACTCTTGTGGCATTTTCATCCTGCCAGCTTTAATCATTGTTCACACACAGTTGCTGTTGCAGCCCTGAGGACTACTGTGTTCAAACACGTCTCTCTCTCTGCAGTCCAATACATTAAAAAAACCTGGGTTTATGATAAACTGCTGTTCAGAGGTAGAACTGGCTCTAAGAACAGTGCGCTAACATTGTGTGACTGTAACATAGTCTCACTGTGTCAGACCCTGAGCTGATAAAGAGACAGGAATAGCACCTGGTCCATTGGGATCTTGGTCTCACGTGACACAGCATCTCTGAGGCGATAGACAGTGCTGTTGAGGGGAACAGCAACTCCAATCCTCATACAGTGAGAGTACTTCCCCTGGTAGACCACTGTCACATACAAGGGCCTGGCAAAAACAAGTATATACATAACATACTTTACTATGCAAGTTCTCCCGCTTTAAAGACATTAATTCATTATAGAGTAACAGTGTAAAATCATTTCCCTCCTCCTACACATTTTGACATGTCTGTGAGATCCATTTTTCTGTTTTGGTTTGAAACTTTGAAAGTGCACACTCCTCCCACAACTGTTTGCTGCTCCTCTTGCACTCTCAACCCCTCACACACTCCTAACACACCAGGTTACATTCCTTCTTCTGCAACCATACAGGTTCTCACAAACTTGTCAACACACACAAAAACGAACAGCTTTTTTTGAAAACCACATTAAAGATCGTTTTAGCCAGTACATGTTTAGTCTATTTATGTACAAGTGATTAATTATGACTGGTTTACAAGGTGAATGCAGTACATGTAAAAACCTGACAACTGAGAACTGTTATGATCATGCAGTAACACAGCTCAAGAGAGTAACTCACCGTGTGTGTGGTAATGGGATCGGTAAGGAGATGCAGAGGAAGGGATCAAACGTATTGCTCTGCTTTTGACAATGTGGGCAGGTGAGAGAAGACCTGTTGAAAAATAAAATCTGTTAATATAGCAGAGAGATCATGTGGCCATACTGTGAAAAAAAATTTACTTTTACTGGACATAAGGCCAACCTGTACTGAGCCTGAAACAGCTCCTGTACAAACGACCCAGCAGAGAGAGGAGGAGATGGCCCCTCTATGCTTTGGTCATCTTCTTCAATAGGTGGCTGGACGAACAAAAACAGGTCAGGTTAGTCAGATTTACATTTATGTCATACATAATACCTGTTTATCAGGATTTATAAGCTCTTGTGAAAGTCTTCATACAATCTTGACGTTATTGACTAGTGCCTTGGGATTGAGAGGAAACAAGACCAGGCAAGCCTAGCTTAGTGACAGAGTAATTCAAACACCTGCGAGCTTTCCACACACCAAGGACTGTATGGATGAGCAATGAGGGGGGAATGTCCGCTTCTCAATTAAACTTCAGGTCTGTATTTGTGGACCAAATACATTCTGTGTTTTTCAATAAAACACCAAACTATCCCCGTAACAAGCCCCACAATTCACCTTTATCGCAGGCCTGCTGTTGGGGTTGACAGTATTGAGGTCCTCGTGTACTCTGTCCAGCAGCCACAGTAGAAACTCTTGAGCATCGTGCTGAGCATTCCCTTTAAACTGGGTGGCATTTTTTGACACGGCATTCTGCAACAAACAGCGTGTCCCAAACATCACAATGCATGCAAGGTCAAAACACCGTGTACTGTCAGTCATTACGTTTCATTAGCTGATCCTGAATGTTATTTGTGCGGCAGTGGTGTGGGTCAGTACTGGCATTGTCGGCATGCACTAGCAAAGTAGCAGATAATGAATTTACCTTAAAATCCCTACTATGCTGGGGGGTGTACTCAAAGGTCCATAAAGCCCGCACAAGTCCTGACAGCTGCTCTGTAACTTCTCCTTTGGCCAGAGGGCCCTTCTTCTGCAGATGTACACCATTTGTCTTTGGTTTGTCCTCATCCAGCTCATCGTCTTTATAGTGCTCCAAAACCAGGTACTCAGCAAACAGCTCAGTGTTACTGAGGCACTGCAGAATTGCATTCATGAAGCAGGTATTCCCGTGGTTTTTGAGACCAGACACTCCAGGAATTCTGTCTCCGGACAGCAAACTCCCGAGGTCCCCATCATCCATGGGCACATCTTTACTTCCAGGTTTAAACGTGGAAAATCCTCCATCATCTTTGTCATCTTCTGTTTGCACTTCAGAGCCAAAGTGAGACAACGCTGTCAGTGTCCTCAGGACTCTGCTCATAAAACTGCCCACAGACCGCACAGAGCCTCTCCTGAACAGCTTCTTGCTGAAGCTGGACTTCTTGTCCTTGGTTGCGGCTTTGCAAGACATGATTTCTTCTTTCACAGACGTACAGCTCAGACAGAAGTGCTGTGAAGAACGAGAGCCATCTCACTGGCTGCTGTCTGCTGCTCCATCTCCAAACATTTAGACAGCAACAACGCAAACTAGTTCACGTTCAAGCTTACGGTGCAGGCTGCATTAGGCGTGTTAGCTAACCTTAGCTGATGATACCATGTTTAATTGAGGCGTCTTCTGCGGTTGATGGTTAATTTCACTTAAAGAACCTCAGCAAATCGTTCACTACAACCTTGCCTAAAAAACTGGCTACGGCCAATTACGCAACGAGTAAATAATCGGGACCCAAACATTGCTCAGGTCAGTTGTTTACGGCTGCAACTTGCTCCAGAGTTACCTCGGTTTGCGGTTTCCTGGCCGCAGAAATGAATCAACATCGGGTTACACTGAGAGCGAAGACAGCGCTGTTAGCTCATTCAGCTAACGCTGGCGCTAGCTGCAATAACAACAAGAGCAACAGGAACAGCGACAGTCCTTTTCGGCTTTTTGTCCGTGTCAAAAACAAACTGGTAGTCCGCCATGGTATGCGGGTAATGGCAGTTAAAGTAGAGAGTGTGTCCGAAATGTGGTTAACCTCACATTTGTCACATATTTGCAGGATCACTCGGGCTAAGCTACCAAATAGCACAGTCGTTTTACTTCTTCTTCTTCTTCTTCTTGTTTTTCTTCTTGTTTGTGTTGGCAGCTGGTTCTCTGGTTTACAACTGCATTACCGCCACCTGCTGGACTGGAGATAGAGCAGCAGCCTGTTCTTTTTATTGACCCTGTTTCTTTTTAAGTAGTTTAAATATAAAATGTAGACCCCCTAGCCAGCTATTTTAAATTGTCAACTCAATAATTTAGCTGTACAAACTGATAAATAAACAGATGTTCTCTTTTTAACAGCTACATTGCTTTAAGGAAGGTTCTCTGCTGCACCTGCTCGACACAATCAGGACAATCTATGAATGTGAATAAGAAAGCCACAAAAATTGTATCAATATAACTGAACTAACCCTCCATGCAAAAAGACTCATATATCCTCTCTTGCTTTCAGGTGCAGATATAGATTTTGGGTTGACATCACACCAAAGGCTGTATTGTAAATTATGGTTTTATAAATCGAGCATGTCAGTTGTCTGCTTCTGCCATGAATTAGCTGTTAATAGATTACTAAATCTTTTTTATATGTATGTATGTATTTATTATGCTTCATTTAAATATTTACATATTCACGTGAGCATTCATTTGTGGGATGTGTGCTTAGTGCATCTGAAAGTTAACCCAGTATACAAACATTAGTCTGACTCTCATTATTGTAGTTTTATTTCAACCTGAACTGCAGAAACAGATCATTAAACTGCACCACTGCAAATTCTAAATGCCAGTACCTGCTCACTTCTTAGGACCCTTGCATTTTGAAAGTTGCATCTTATGTTTAATCAAAGATGACCACAATAGAAGACCATGCATATGTCAAAACAAATAAAAAAATATTAAAAGCATTAAAATAAATTGTGTCATTGTGTGACTGCTCTTTGTCAGTTCACTATTCTGCCTGAGGGAGGCACAACGAGCACGGGAAGAGAAAAAGAAAAAAAAAATGTTGTGTATGTGTTGTTTTATGGATGTGTTATAGTTATGTGGGTGTGTGTCTCTATATGTGTGCAGTTGGTATGTATAATAAGAGAGGGGCATGGGGATAAAGTGTAAAGGCACTACTTCATCTGTGTGTCCATGTCTTTGCACAATTTAAGTGTGAAACTAAATAATCAGATTGCTGCCATAATGACAGGGTATGTATAATTAAACAAAGTGGACCTGAGAGTGGAAACACTGTTAGTTGTAAGTAGCTATTTAATCAATATGAATCATCCGTTTTCCTTTTCAGGTTAGTGGGTGGAGAAGATAAAGATAGAAGAGAAGAGAAAATACACCCACAAATATCACAAGGACAGTTGGGTTTAATGATGTCTAATGAAGCTAATGTGAAAAAATATACACAAGGAAGAGTTGCGCCATTATGACTCACAATGTAAGTAGTTCAGATGCCTAAATTATACAACATGAGTGTGTTCAAAGTGCTGTTGTTATGCTTGTCACGTCAATAACTACACAGCATTTTTTGGGAGATGAGTTCTGATTTTTGAGTGACAATTGTTTGTCAAGAGCTGATTGTTCTCACTGATGGAACAAACTGTATACTGTAAACACTAAGTAACATTGATAGTTTTATAGTGTATTCTGTCAGATGTCACTGTGGGAGCACTCCAACAGTAAGCCTGTTTTTATTCTTCCTGGTGTGTGAAAGCTTAGATATTAGTGACAGTGTGTGTGAAACACTCAAGGCACAGTACATACACACTACTCACCACTGGGTGGCTGTACACAAACATCCTGTCTTCTTTAGGTCCTAAGTACGGCTGCTTTGGAAGATTTGGAAACAGCATTATGCTGTTCATCACTGACCTAAATGGGTAAAATTTGAGTGGGTGCATTTTTCTAACCTGTCAACAGTTTACATGATCACAGCACCGGAAATGTGTTGCTG
Source organism: Morone saxatilis (assembly GCF_004916995.1). Taxonomy (NCBI): domain Eukaryota; kingdom Metazoa; phylum Chordata; class Actinopteri; family Moronidae; genus Morone; species Morone saxatilis. The sequence goes on along the minus strand of NW_023339696.1, from coordinate 15,459,345 downwards.
CCTCCATTGTTGCAAGTTTGGAATGAGCTGTAATGTGGATGGCAGGATCAGCAGAATGTGGTTCTCTGTATTAATCTGTAATGTGCTGAACACACCAGATCAGTGTGCACATGCTCATTCTGCCACTTCCACTTACAAGGCAGAATGGTTGGGGCAAAATAACTGTAAATATAATGTAATTCAGATCATAAAACAATAAAAAACATATATGGCCACATGACAACAAATCAAAGAAGGCCGAACTAAAGTTGTCTGAGCAACAGCCCATTTTCCTTCTTTGTCTGAGCTGCCTCACTGGAGAGAAACATTTTGTTTTGCTGTTGTTGCTGCATAAATACTAATAGCCCATAATCGCTAAAGTTAAACCAAATGAAATCAGCATATTACCCAAACTTGTATTAGGTATTATGTTTGCATCACAATATTTTTTATATTATGCTATGACATAAATTAATGTTATGTCACTAGCTACTTGGCTAACTTATAGGCAGCAGGCTACATGCAAGATCATGTAACTTGCAGCAAATATAAGGCAATATTGTGCAACATGATACAAATGCACATTGTTCCAAAGCATATGTGGAGATTTCTATTCCCAGGGCATCCTCTTGGTTGAGCATTCATCGGGGGTTGCCCTTTTTATAGGTTAGAGCAACAGCCCCTCAAAATGTCGGTGCTCATCCCTGCATCAAATACAAGTTACTTTATGCAATACACCTCTCTTCTCTACAGAATAGCACTGGTATGACTCATATGTACTGGAGAGAAGAAAAAGAAAAGAAGACTGACTTGCATCTCCATCTCAAGTTGCGGCAGTACGACTAATGAATACAGTAAGTGTCTGAATGACCTTTGAATGACTCAGAAAATTGAAGACATGAGTGTGATTTGAAGGTAAGATAGCGCGGTGGCTTGACACTGATTGGTACTGCATTCTTCATGCTGCATATTTTAAGATTGGAGTCCATCAAAGTAGTTATAACTAATTTATATGACATTGAAGAATTAACAGTACAAAAAATAAGCACACTTATAAAGTAAACAAATAAACATAAAAAGCATTAATTTCCAGTATACTGTAATGGTTCCATTATGTGACAGCTGTAGGACTTTAATCAGACTAAGTGTTGGACTTGAAAGTCGGTGTTCCTTTTGTCTTGCTCCTAACTAAATTCTTCACTTGTTGTTTGCCGTCGACACTTCAAGCAGTTGGGCCAGCTGGGGAAGTTTTCTAATGATGTGTCCATGGAAACAAGGCAAAGGGTCACATGTGTCTTATCACTCAACACAGGAAAAACATTCTGTTCAAATTTGAATTGAATTGATTCTGAAATAATGTCAAAACACATCAAAATCAGAGATGAGTCTCACTTCATGTTTTCCCTCATTAGAGTATTAAAGAAGGTCTGATGTTATTCTCTAGAGTCAAGCTTTAGTCTTCTTGTCAGTCTGTGTCTGTGTTATTCCCCGCTCATTCACAGCTCAGGAGGCACTCACAATCAGTAATAAGAGAAAATCCCCTTTTTTGTTAAACATGCATTGGGTGCGAAAACACCTTTGAGCTGAGAAACAGTGGATGGACCACTGAACTGCAGCTATTATCTCATTGAATGCTCAAGTGCTTGCCCAACGTACAGCTGAAGTGTTGGGGTATTAATTTGTCTTTGAATGTGAGGTGGCTCCAAAATGGTTTGGAGTCTTGAGCTTGCGCCAGGGATTTGCAATACCACGCTACATTATTTCTAAAACAGATCAGATTTGCTGTTACCTGCGGCATTATAAACAAATTTCACTCTTAGTAATTGATTTTTCACATGACACAATAAAAGCTTTAGAATTGGCTCTTATATAGATTATTGTAGGTAAACAGTGATAAGGTAATTCCCTTATCATTGATAAGCTTTGACTTTGTTGACGCTGATGAAGGGTTCCATTCGTGAATTGTCAGTCCTGCACGGTGAGATGGTGTCTGACTGCAGCTTCTGTTATAATGGCCATGTGTGAAAAAATTTCTATGCTTAGAGAAAGGCACCTCTCCCTACATCATATAATTAGTGTTCCTGTGCCTATTTAAAGCATTTGTGCACATGCCCTTCCGTTCATGTGTCTTAATGTGCAAACAGACGAGTGAGAAAACGCCGAATGTGTCCTCTGATACAAGAGCTTCATAGTGCTCTTCATTATCTGCTCAACCTTATTTGCATGTGCTGTAAATATTACTAAGTGAGACTGCCAATCGATGAAGCACTGACACAGAATTGTTAAAACAGGTGTCAGTGCCAGGAGTCAATTCAAATAACATGAAGGAAATTGTGTTTATATTCATTATTTAGACATTAATCCCACGCTTAATCCGCTATTAATCAGCAGGAAATGTAATACTGCACATCTCCAGTGGCTACTGTAATTATGGGGAGGTTTTTAACAAATCTCATATTTGGTAGAATTTTAAGCCATCTATCATATTGGGTTGCCATGGCAGGCTCAGTGCTGTACTAACATAATGGTGGACAAACAACTGGCTTTAGGGCAGTGACTCTTATTCCTCATGGTGCATTTATTTTTTAATGAAAACCCATATCCAAGGGTATTACTAGTAGTGTAGTATTTTGTAATTTCCCCTCTGTGGGACTAATAAAGGCTTATCTTACAGTTGCTTTAATGGCAGCTACATGTGTCCGCTGTATAGTGTGTAGTAGAATATATTCGTGTCATTTTGAATGTTTTGTTTGTATAAATATATAAAGCAGACTAAATATAAAGAACAGTAAAACAAAAAATAGAGCCTTTTACTCTTCTTCAGTTATTGTTAATAAGAAGTTACTATTTCATAGGCAAATATATGGTTTAGCATACATATTGACACACAAAAATGGGATTTGTCTTTATGTTTTTGTTTGGGATACACTAAGACCTACTGCACACATATGGAGCCTGTGATGGCTTCTTGTACTCCTGAGAACCCTTTAAGGTTAGTTTAGATGTAACCAAATTAAAGCAGTGGAAGAGCTCATTAGGCAGAACAAAGTAAAAGTACGTGGATCCCAGTCTGATTGACAGCTGAACCTGCTCTCCTCCGTCGCTGAGAGGATTTTTCTCGGCGACATCCCTCAGCAACAGTCAAATGATGCCTTCAGGTGTTCACCGTAAACTCCTATTTTTCATTTCATTCAAGCGCCTGTGGTTAGAACTGATCTGTATCGAGTAACCCAGGCATGGACAGTTGAAATAACAGTCAAGTGAAATGACTATGTAGTTATTCAAGAACATCTGAAACTTTTCTACAAAATATTAGATGTTTATCTTTTTAAGCTGACAGTATCATGTTACATATAGCTAATGCAAGGAATAACACCACTATGTCACTTTGCAGATGCTATTGCATTATTAGTTCAAGTGCAACTCCAGTTGTGAGTACATGTATTGTTATTGTGTAAAACCTAATAATAGACAGAGTGTCATTTGATTGTGTGTGATACTTTAAATTAGGACCCATGGTACAAACTCAAGCATGAACATATTGTCTTATCCTATCATATCTTATCTTAATAGAATCCCAGCATGACTGGAAATATGATAATGATGATTTTACATATAGACTCTTAACTCTTACTGACAAATATAAATAAAGTTGATGTCTGTGCTCCATAACAAATGCAGTTTCACATTTATATCACCCCCCTGGTTGCCCCTATATTACAAATAAATGCAACACAAGTGCCCTCTTGGATGCCCCAATAGGTAACTAGATAAAACATGTTTTCTACTGCTTGTGTCCCTCCTCATGGAGCTGTTGCTCAAGTGTAAAACAGCAACAAGTGCAAAACAGCAACAAGTATAAAACAGCAACAAGTATAAAACAGCAACAAGTAGGCTACACACAAATACACAAATCAGTTGTCCCCACATCTCCGCCCCTATCATTTCAGAACTAACGTTTTTCTTAAAAAAAATAAATTTTAAATTTTACAAAATCACAATTTCTCCAGTTGCATTGAGCCTCAACCATCTTTGTGTCGTGCGGTCAACGCGTAATGGCGATATTTCCGACATTAGTCGAGGGCAGGGAAGTGTCACTGCACTTCCTATGGCCATATTTGGGTGAGCATCGGTGGAGCGTGAGCCCAGGAAAGCATTTCGAAGGACCAAAATGAGCTTTTGTCTGCCGTCCATCAGCAGAAAAATATCCAAACGTTGTTTTCACCTAAGTTGACTGCGTCACGCTCGCAGAGGAAGCGGCGTCCTGCAGCAGAGACAGCTTTGATTCACGGGAACTCTGACACGCGCAGCAGCAAAAACATTTCACACTGGAAAACTGTGAGCAGACACAGGTAAACTGGATTTTTATCATTTAACGGCATGAAAAAAATGACCTCTTTGGTTTAGAATCATTAAAGTAAAAAATGTGCCTCAGCTTTACAGATTCTTACTGTCGTTATTAAGGAGGATGGTTTATTGGCACCTGTTGATCTGAATTTTCCTGTAGTTGGACATCATTTTAAATTAGCCTTTTTTTCATGGAGGATAAAGTTCTGTTTATGCTTGGTCAATATTAATGTATGAATGAATATGTGACCGAGACTTATAACTCATCAATAAGACCTGCTCCACTTTTTGGTGAGAGGAAACATCATAAATGCTTTACTATGTCTGCCATATGGCCAAAAGTTTCCCTTCTGCTCATTATAAAGATCTTAAACACAATACAACCTGATCACTTGCTCAACTTGTCTCTGTGTGAAACCAGATTCAGGCGGCTTCTGGAAATCCATTTCAGTAAAATGTTGCATAATGTTGGATTCACCTAAACTTGACAGGTGGAAAAGGATACATGGTTTCATGAGGTTTATTCATTGTTCTACCATTTTTTTTGTAAATGTTCTCCTGTTATGTAACCTAATGAAAGCTAGAAACGCCCCACACCCATCAAGAATCAACACACACACACACACACACATAGGTGCAGAGCAGCATCACATCAGATGAAGATAAAGCATACATTTGGCATTGAGGACATTATATTTTACTCACGAGCAATGGTTACAAACACCTTGAATGCACTTTTTGAAACATCTTGTGTTAGAAGATGTGCTTAATTCTGCTCTAAAGAATGACAGTTGTATCTGTCAAGAGAATAAAGGCAGATTTAGACCTTTGGATCTTGATGTGATTTTAACCCCTTTAGCAGCATGCTGAGCTTCATACTGTGTATAAATCAATCTTGTGCTTTGGGGATGTTTGTGGAGTGAGCGCTCTCTCTCTCTCTCTTTCTCTTTTTCACACACATACACAATTATCTTTTTCCCCAGTGACAGCAACAGCAATTTTGAGCATGTAATTTACCTGTGCTTTTAATACTGACAATGATTAAATGTGTAGATTAAAAGGGTAATAAAAAGGAACCATGTTTCATTATTCACCAAGTGCATGAAGCTGCAGTCTAATAGAAAAGAAGCTCTTGTTGTTGTGTGCAGAATTGATGTGTCTCTCCTCATCTTTTCTTAAGAAGCTGCCTGCTGCAGGTCATAACTCCACTTTGGACTAATCATTATGAGTCCATTAGTCATTAATTAATCATTACCTCTTATTATTATACAGTAGATAGGTGGTAATTATTCGAAAACCTATCTGTAAAAAAGCAGCTTCCCCAGTGTTTTCCTTTTGCCACACATTCACAGCCATCATTAAAAGGTTATGGTAATGCCGTACAAAGATAGTATTCAGTTGTTCTGTTCGGAAGTACGCCATTAATTGTAGCGTGTGTGTGAGCAATTGTATGACTTCAGAGCATCACTTGTATTGTAGCACAGTGTCTATGCAGATTGATATTTTTTAAGTAAACTATGGAGGTGGCATTATTGCCTCTGCATAAAGACTCAATGGCTGCTATATTTGACAGCAGTGTTACTGCTGGAGTGAGTGTTTTCAGGGTGACAAAGGGTGTATTATCTGTGCTATAATAAGCAAGGATTTGTACCATTGTTTAAGTTTTATATTTTGTCTGTGGCTGTCAGTAATTTCTGCAGCCTGGCTGGGGTGCAGACGCCCTTTACCAAAGCTCACAACCGTCAATTCTTGGGATTTTCTCCGGCAATCAATTTCCAAGCCGAAGTGCCTGTCATGTGCCCTGACAACACAGACACTAGTAGCTTTTGGGAATAGATGGCTAGATTCACTGGTGTTTTGGGGGGGCTAGAGCTGGCTGGATTATAGATTATATGTTATCTACAGGTGCATACAGTATAGATCACACTGATGTCTACACATTTACACATCCAATCCACTGGAAAGCTTGTTAAAAGACTGACAGCTTGATCAATTATATGAATGTCCCTGAGGCCAAGTCACATAATAACATTGATAGCCCATGATGAGCTTGGTTTCTGTCTAAAGGGTTATAAGGATGCTTTTAAAAGCAGAGACACTCCAGAATAATCTACTTAGGTATGATATGAATGTATATACCCTCAGGCTGATGTGGTTAAATTAAGTCAAAAAGGAACACAAAGGTTAAAACGGGCACATCTTGTTTGATTCAATTACACAAACTGTCAGTGTCACCATCAAAGGAGACGGTTAATATTTCCCTTTCATTTCTGCGACTCAGGAGGAATGTAATTAATTAAATGCATGCCCCTAATTGCATTGATTGTAAGACAAAGAAATGTAGAAAACCATAATCCTCCTCCCCCTCTCTCTCTCCCTGTTTCCCCGTTTGAAAGACTCACCAACATTCTAAAGGGGAAAGCTTTCACACTCAAACGCACACGTGGAGAAGTGCTCAACAACAAAAGACTAATGACTTAGAAAAACCACACAAAGGCTAATCTTGAGTTCTCTGAGGCTGCTAATGACTGACTGGAGCAGAACACATTGAAAATCTTGTTTCTTTATTGACATCCTACAGTATCTCTTGCTGCCATTTGGGTGATGTACACGATGAAAACACGGAAACCGGAAATTAATGGGAAGTAGGAACAAAAGTTAAGATGTACAATGTCACATTGAAGTATAATTCATGATTAAATTGGCACATTGACAGGTTGAGATCTTATACTAGGGAGGCAGTGTTTTATTTGCCCCTGGATTATAGCTGTCTTATATATTTGTCTGTGTTAGTTTTGTCACAAGATTGTGGCCTGTGGTGACTGCTGTAAGTATCAGTATGAACTGTCTCTATATAATTCTGTCCATGTTTGGCTGCGTTAAGGTGAACACATTTTAACATCAAGGGTATTTTTTTCAGCCTTTGTAGAATTCCATTTACCTGTATTTACCAGCTCCTTTTCCTCTGCTGTTACCATAGAGACACTGAATCCCTATCAGCAAGGCGCCTTTGGCTGCCGGGCTCATTGGCTTTCTCAGGAGAGAGACACTGGTGAGCAAGTGTTTCCCTGGCACGACTTCGGCACCAATGTAGCAAGAAAGGCATTTACTTGGCTTTGACAGTGTTTCCTTGGCAGCCGGTGCCCCACCGTCGGTGGCACGTCGACCCGTTTTGTCACTATGGGTTGACGGCTGAGACAGAGTGAAATCCAGTTGGGAGAGATCCACTCCCGTAATTGAAATGAGTTCACCTGGGAGACAGCTGCTCTGCGGTGCCTGTTAGCTGTCAACAGTCCATGCCTACCAGCCCTCAGTAGTGGATGTGATGTGATGCCTGAGCAGGTTTTCTTGTCTGTGACACCATAGTTTAAAGTTGGAAAACATTTTTTTCCTGTTTACCACAGTGAGGAAACAGGCTTCAGGTATTTCAGCTATGCTGCCTTTTAAAGAGGTCATGATGAGAGCATAACACTGTTGTCTCTAAGTAAGTCGAGAGTAAAGGAGCGAACACTTTCTCACTTTCCAAAGCTGTAGCCTCTCACTGATGTTCAGTGAGAAAATGCACATAAATGCAGCGTTGTGTTAGCAGTCAAAGTGGAGAGTTAGAAATTGGGACTTTCTGATACGCATGAAGAAATATAATATTTAAATAGAACATATTCAGCATATTATCCTACATAGTGATGTTACGTACATAGACTCAACAGAGGTGGAACTTACTGTTAGACCTCTTATGAAGAGTTAACGTCAATAACACAAACCCAAATAGATCAGCATCAGTCACAGATATACATCCATCATATTTAGCCATGTTTTACAGCTGTGGTTTTTCATTTATATTCTCATAAAATGAGATATAAATAAAAAGTCTGGAAGCATTAGGCTGCTGCAACAATGTTAAGTGTGTTTTTAAGCTGTTAAAGACCCCTAGGGTTGACAGATTTGAATGAATGAATGCCAACCTAACCTCTTATTTCAGTGGCAGTAATAGTAAAAACGTTTGCAGTTTACCCTGCTGTTTCTTATCCCTATAAGTATCTAAAATTAGCCCTCATATTTATGACATGTTTCCAGTGCAGCTACAATGGAGATTGACAGCAGAAAGTATCAACAACTCTGAGATTCAGTCAGATGCTAAGACCAAGAGCGTTCTCGAGACTTTTAGCAGTGACATCCGAAGAGCACACAAGAATAAATCCATCACACGATAGGCAGCCACTCACTTCAATAATGCAATACCACAAGACATGTTGACAACTAGTTGGCTGGCTGAATGTTTACATCCACCACATTTGATTGAAGAACAACCTTATAGCTACCATTTTGGAAAATCACTAGAGTAAACTCCTTAAGCACATTGAAAATTACACTTTGATGATATCTGACAGAGAGCGAGTATCGACACTTCAGTCTAATAGAGGAAAGTGCGGATACTCTAAGTGGATAACAGGTGTCAGCCTCCCGGATCGATAGCATACTGTCCTTTGGCTCAGCCAATGATGCAACTCGTGCCGTGAATTTCTGGCTTGCTCCGAGCTGGAAAGCCGACATCACACTGCTTGAGCAGTCACACAGGCAAATATGTTTAATTTTCTGGATCCATTTGATGTCAGCACTGCAATTCAAAACAGGCGATTTTCAGCAGTGCCATCCAAAAAAATTAAAAACAAAATCAACATTGCTTGTAAAATGGGCACATCAGCTCAGAATCTCTGTCCACAAGCACACTGAGCTAATTGTCTTCTATTACAGTTTGTTAATAACAGTGACTATTGTGTCTTTTGCCAGCTGGAGAATCAGAACAAGCTCCCAGCCCACGGTTCATTGCTTCTTTTTCATAAGTATGTACGGCATTGGCTGTCAACTGTTGAAAAGAGTGTCTGACTGTCTGAGTCTGTCTGACTGTCTTCTGAAACAACTTCTCCATCAATCAAACCATCTCTCTTGTGTCCTTGTCATTCCTCTTTTTTTGAGTGCTCTCTTCTCTGTTCATCGGCACGCTGACTTTTGGAGGCTCACAAAAGACTTACAGTCATCCAGGTGGAGCCAGTCCCATTAAAAACACCTTGCATCACAGTTTAAATTCTATAAATTGGACGAGAGGGGACAAAAGTGATTGGATGCTGTTAAGGAGTCTCTTTCATTTGACAGTCAGCTTCACTCTCTTCCTCAGTTGCCAGGCAGATGTGCAAGCATCCTTGAGCATTTTGCTGGAGCAACTACTGACATTTATGTGATTATGATTATGATGACCTTGCAATCACATAATTTTCATGCTTTTTCTCCTTGAAATGAATAAATGAAACTGCACTGTAAACAGCCTCGTTGGCACAGTGGCTTGAAATGTTGTGTTGCACTTGAAAAATGTGGCAGCTCATAAATATATTCTGTTCCTGTGAGGGTTTAGTGACCGACTTCAATATTGGACCACAGGTATTTATAGATGCCCAACCTTCTGTCGAGATTAAAAGGATTAACTTCTAATAAAGGGTAGATATACTGCAGATACATACTGAAATGCAGTGTCTGACTTTTGACAAAAAAAGGTCATAGTGGGGCATTACACTTTTTTCCAATTCTATGGCCCTTGAGAATACAGTATATTTCTATTAAACCTTTTTTCTGTTACACAGAGCAGTTTATACTTTGGCTTCCTGTGCCCACAGACTCAGACAGATGTTGCTATTGAAAAGAAACTGTAAAGTTTGCTTACCAAACGTTTTCTTTATAACTTTTTTCTTTGTCCCTTTGGTTGAGGAAAATGCAGACATCAACAATTTCATTAAATATCCCTGAACAGAAAAGTTTATTTTATTCCTTAGCTCTTCCTCTGTGGGGAGCACTGGCAGTGCACAATATGTTATGAGGTCATATAATTCAGTTATAGTTTAAAGACACCATGAAGCCAAAATGAGAATTCAGTTTATGGCACTCTGTGTCAGTGAATTGCTTAGCAACACAGTGCCAATCTCTCTAAGGTCACCACACCTCATTTTTCTAAATTCATATTTCACTCACAATAACCAGAGTAAAACTTTTTCTACAGATGCTTATAACTATATAAATATAACTATAATGAACTATAATAATAGATAACAGTCCTGCTTCTGTTAAAAGTGAAAAGTATGATTTTATGTCATGTTTATTTATTGAATATTATACCTCTATTCCTATTTATACCTGCATTGCTTTCCATTGTAATATTATATTTAGGTGGGTTAATGAAAACAACAACAACAATAAAACAATCTATCCATTTTTTTTTGCCAGGGGTCAGACAGCATTGTTATCATATGTTGTTATATATGAAGCTATAACCAGCAGCTGGCTAACTTGGCTTAACATAAAGACTGGGGACAGGTGGAAAGACTCACTGTTTGCATCACCAGCTTCTCAGTGTCTCTGTGCCACTAGATGTTACTATTACTGAAAAATGAGAGGATGAAATTGTAAATTATTCAGTTATTCAGTTTAATTGCAGGTTATGTTACTTTTGTTGTTGTTTTACTGAATATGCTTCTTATTAAACCACCAGTGCTTTTTTTTATCATTAGACTACTTCTCTGTAAACTTTGAAATTAGTCTAACATTTAGCCATCTGCAAGCTCAGAGTACAGCACTCTTTTCCTACAAACACATTGTTTTTGACCCTCAGTAAAACTCTTATTATTCTATAAATGTTTGTTTGACTGAGCTGTTTTTTAATATTCTGGGTGCAACTATTAGATTCTCTGCAGATGTTGAGACATTCAGGAAACATTTGCTAAATATTGCTTTTACTTAGCTGTATTTTCTTGCCATTTTGTTTTAGTGATACAACAGTTTATGTTGCTATTGTGGGGCCCTTGTGGTTCTGCAAGGCTTCTTCATTTGCATATTTTGTACAAAGTGTGGTCCCAAAAAAGAAGGCTGATTTGACTCTGAACTGACCATGCTCAAAGGTGGGAGATAAATTTAACACCCTGTGGCACCAGTCAGGCTAAGACAGAAATAGAACACACCTTCAGCTGAGGAAGAGTATAATTATGTTAAAAGAGCAAGGGGTGGGGGGTGATTATGCAGCTGATTAGACCAAAAGAATCCCCTGAAACAACCGGTATATAAATATGATCCCACAGCTGGTTTTAAATGTATTTTGACTCACTTCCCCAAAACGCTGTCAACCAGGGTTCTGATGTTTGCTCTTTGTGTCTGCTCTGGCAGTGAAAGATCATGACGACGCTGCTGGACCTTAAAAGTAGTGTGCTGAGGCAGGTGCAGAGGAGCCAGTCGCTGAGGAGCCGAAGGGAGCCACCGCCCACCGCCAGCAGCCCCCTCACACACTGTCCTGATCCCTTACCTCGCAGGTGAGTCACCGGTGTGCACACAGACACACTTAAAGTACTATAGCTGGATTCTGGTCATTTTGAAGGTTTTTCACGGATGTGGCATTTGGGACACTTGGTGCTGTTTCGTTTAAGATGTTATTAATAACTCTCCTCTTTTGTGACTGTTTTGACACTGCTGTCATTCAGAGTGTCTTTTTATATTAAAAGTAAGGCTGTGATGCACGCTCTGATTTTTCTTCAAGATTACCTACTGCATTATTGTCCGACACACCTTGCTTGAGTTTAAACAAGAGGCGCTCTTTGTAGATACATAGTTTCTAGCTAAAGTTGATATTTGTTTGATAGTTGCTGTTTAGAACAAGTAATAGCTTTGATAATGAGAGTCTTTTTATAGGAAATTTGAACTGCAGTCAGCTTAGCTCATAAAGATAATGACATGCCTTTTGAAAACACCGGCACAAACTCATAAGCAATAATTCATGTCTGTTATTCATTTGTTTTCCACTAGCCGTCCAGCTGATGCCACAGGTCATCATTTCTTGTCAACAGAGTGTTTTAATGCGGTTGGCATTTATTCCAGAGTTGTTACTTGCTGTGAGCGGGCCATGCACAAGCTGCCTCTCCCCCAAGGACACATCAACCACACTATTACATGCACAGTCAGGCTCTGACTGGAATCACAAATGCTGCTTTCTTGTGTAGTTTATACCACTTGGTTCTGATGTCCATGTGTTTCCTTTAACATATGAGTGCACCCTATACCAGCACACTGCTGTTTTTACATGATATATTTACGTGAAAAAAGACATCTGGCTGCATCATAAATCAGAAGAGCAAATCACCTTATGTTTTAGTTTATGGATGTTTTGTGTTTTGTGTGTAAGTTCATTATAAGTTACATATACATTTTCAGCCTGGAAGAGACCTTTTCGATCAGGAATTATTTATTTATATGCTAATTATAGCAGGAATTAATAAAGAAACCACTTTTGCTATAAGCCTAACTTTTTTCTTGATAAAAGACAAAAATTAGGCTTCCCCACTTAATATATCGTAGATGTTTAATATGTGAACAGCCAACAATAGAAAACTAAATGGATTTAATTTTCTATATAACTGAGATGGCACCTTTGACTACAGTATAAACAACTAGTAAATTAATCAATTAGTCGATTAAAAATAAATTAATCTATTTGGATAATCGATTAATTGTTTCAGTCACTTTTCAAGAGAAAATGTCAAATATTTGGCTGTTGCAACTTCCAATCCTCCAATATGAGGATTTGCTCCTTTTCCTCATCTTAAATTAGAGTAAATTGAATATCTAGGTTTTGGACTGTTGGTTGGACAAAAGAAGCAATCTGAAGATTGCGAGTTTACGATGGTTATTATTTTCTGACATTGTATGGACAATTTATTGAATGAATCAAGAAACATTGTACAAATCCACTTTTTCATCTTACAAACATGCCATCAAGATAGTAAAATAGATTTCAGCTGGGCATATGAAGATGTGTGTCTTGTAGTAGATAAAAAAAACATAATTCTTTCTATTATATTTGTATTTTAGTATCATAAATGTTGTGATTTACTCGTGATGTTACTCATAACAGACACCACTTCTCTTATATGAACATAGTTATTATAGATAATACCACACCTTTATTTGTAAATAACTGCTCACAACAACCCACTTATTTATGTGGTGATTTGTTATTAATTATGTGTTTTTATGTAAGTATTTGTACATAATACATGTATGTTTGCATTTATGTATTTGTATTTATGTCCATATTCTGTATACTGTATGCATGTATGTGTGTATGTGCCCATGTGTGTATATGTAGATCTGTATATGTGTATGCTATATGTACTTTATGTATGTATTCTTATTTTTTGTATTTTTCTGTTATACTTTTTAGTTTAAACTCTGTTATACTCTTATATATAATGTTGTGTAATAGGTTAATGAATGTCATCTGTAACTATTAGCTGGACAGCGCTGTGTTCTTGAGGGCATGGAGAATAAACAGGATCTTAGTGGGTTTTATACCTTGACCTTGATCTCTCCAGTGGTTTATTCCTTTTTTTATATTGAATGTTTTTTCTTTCCTTCATCTGAAGCCAAAAGTAATAGTATGAACCTGAGGTTTCTATAGCAACCTAAACACAGGCTGCTGCCATGATGTGAACTTATACTTGTAATGACGACCGTGTCTATTTTTAACATGGAAGATAACCCCAGATGCCTGTTAAACACTGATCAATTTTGGATTTGAAAGACTAATACTAGACCTACAAGAGGATTTTTTTTGGCCCATTTGTCATGTATGTTTTATTTAATGCATATTATTTATTCTGTCTTGGAATGTTTGATTAAATTAGCATTTTTAATTATATATTTTATATTTTAATTATTTTAACACAGTTTATTTTAAAATGTGCTCCAGTAGGACCATATTCATGTTCTTCATTAAAGACTGATTTGAGCTGTCAGTATCTCACCTCTTTCTCATTTCCCATGCCTGCTCCCTGGTGCTAAACCTTCCCACTGAGCCTCAGCCGTGCACATACCCAGAGTGCTCATCATTAGGCAGGCTACTGATCTTTGTTATCCATTCAGACTGCTGCTGCCCCGCCTGCACTCTCACTTTAATTGAGAATTTGCAAATGAGGCCGGGTGGATTTGGACTGGTCCGTCCACAGTTGTTGACCCAGTAGTACAGTCATCTGTCAGACCTGATCTCTCAGAGCAGCAAGTGGCACGTTGGAGGTGAACTTTTTAATTCCATTGAGCAAATTATGTTTTTACCTCTATGTGAGCTGGTTGTTAAGCCTGTGGAAATGCTCTCTGACACTGTCAGAGATGAGCTTGATTGGGCATTATACACCATAAAAAAACCCACATGGATTTGTTAAATTTATATTTGCAGAACAACACAATCATATTACAATGAAATCAAACGAAGACCGCTAATGTGTATGCAGTTACAGTAATTAATGACAGACATACATTTAAAGGATAAGGTTGGTGTAATTCTCTACTTTTTTATTGTCAATTAATTCCGCTAAAACACCAAAACCAACAATATGTTATTCTGTCACTCAGTATTCCTGATCTCCCCATCTTGCCTGTGGCACCAAATCCATTGTTCCGACTGAAGTTGTCTTTTTTCTTTAATAAGTGATGCTGTATAATTTCATCAAGGACCAGTGTGTTGGATTTAGTGTAGAAGTGCAGATTGCCACCATCTGAACACAGTTCAGCCTTCCAAGCACGTAGGAGAAACTACAGTGGCAGCAAAAAGGAAGAGGACTCACAACATACCTATGAATATTATATTCCATGTCTGACAATAGATCATCCTGAATATTAATGGACCTTTAAAAAGGTTCAGTAAATCTCTAAAACAAATGGCCACTGTAGTTTTACATTACGTCACAGGTTAATACACATTTGGTGCTCTTGTCTTTTTGGCTTTTGACCCCTCAAAATGAAGCAGTGTACTTGCAACCCATCATCACAGAGTTTCACCAAAGTTTAATTTTCTGGCAGAAACGGAATATAATCTTCAAAGGGATGTTTTCATTACTGTATAATCACCTGAAAATAAGAATTGTTGTGTTTTTGTGACCTTAGAATGAATCTTTTATACCGATCACCCATAACATTATGACCACTGACTAATGAAATGAAATGAATAATCTCGTTATGATGGCACCTGTCAGTGGGTGGGGTATATTAGGCAGCAAGTCAGCATTTTGTCCTCAAAGTTGATGTGTTAGAACCAGGAAAAAGGGGCAGCATGAGGATTTGAACGACTTTGACAAGAGCCAAATTGTGATGGTTAGACGACAGCATCTCCAAAACTGCAGCTCTTGTGGGGTGTTCCCCGTTTGAAGTGGTCAGTACCTATCAAAAGTGGTTCAAGGAAGGACAAGTGGTGAACTGGCGACTGGGTCATGGGTGGCCAAGGCTCGTTGATATATGTGAGGAGTAAAGGCTGGCCCGTGTGATCTGATCCAACAGACGAGCTACTAGTAAAGCTGGTTCTGATAGAAAGGTGTGAGAACACACAGTGCATCACAGTTTGTTGTGTATGGGGCTGCATAACATTACGACCACAAGGGTGCCCAAGTGGTCGTAATGTTATGACGTCTGTTATATTGAACTGCCATGTTTCTACAGTAGCCCAAATTTAACACTTGCTCTAAAGACAGCCTTTCGGGGTTTGTGGATGTGTGTAAACTTTGTGCCCGTGTTCACTGTAATGAAGGAACATGTCCAGTGCAACAGTGTGGCTTATTAATGTGTTTTTAATAGTTTCTGGGCAATAATGGAGCTCTATACCGACTACACAGACAATACTTACGGGATCAGTTCATTCAGGATGATTTTGTTCTTTTCTTAGGATTTGTTGCCAATAAGAAAAATATATCATCAGTTTAGACAGACAACCCCTAACACACAGTCATGGTCATCAATGACAGACATACTATACTTTTTATACCTAAGGAAGGAATACCCACTATACTGGTGTAACTTGTATACTGGTATGCTATCAGTACTGCTGTTCTGCCTGTCAGTAGTTCTAGCTGGGCAAAGAGAAGAGATGATTTGATGTTTGCTAGGAAACAGGTCCTTTTTTTAACAATCAATTTTATTCTTTAATTTATTTCAGAATTCATTCAGTTACGTGTTCTGTCTGGAGAGTAAATCGAGAAGGAAAACAATAAAACATTTTTTGCGAACTACGTCAGGACTGTCTTTTATGTGCGAGAAATATTGTGTTTTAAGACGTGGCTAATTGGGAGTGTGAGCAGGTGACAGCAACCCCCCACTTTCAAACTTCAATACAATATGGCCAGCGCATACATAGTAATTAGATAGGCCGACATCCATTGTTGTTCTGGCAGCATGGAAATACACTCTGACGTCTGTATGCTTCTAATAAAATAAGATGATTTTTTAATCGAATTCATCACAGTTGTCAGTGCCTTTATATCAGTGCCCCCCCCCCCCCCCCCCCCCCCCAATACTACACAGAAGACTGTTTTTTGTAACTGCTAAATTACACACTTAATTTAGGCAACAAAACATTACAGGTTGAAAGATCTGGAGATATGATGAGTGTTCCCT
>NW_023339696.1:15331552-15442451 GCF_004916995.1 Morone saxatilis | reverse complement strand
TGAATGTGGCACGTAGTGTAAAAGCGCTTTGAGTGGTCGCAAGACTAGAAAGGCGCTATACAAGTACAGGTCCATTTACCATTTACCATTTTACCATGTTTTAGTGTATTTACTGATAGTTTTTCATGCTCGTGTAGTTTGTGAAGTAGTAATAAGGTGAAAACATGGCCTGGAGAGCCACAGCTGGAGGGCACTGATGAAAAACCTGTAACTGTAACCTGTAGCCCCATTTTGTATGATTTTGTCTTTTACTTGACTGCCAGGGACCTTTCAAATATCTCTGTTAAGAACTGTGATCCCCGATGATAGACTGCTGGCAATGTTGTGACCTGAGTCACAATATCTTCCATTTAAATAAATAAATTGCATAATTATTTTTCCTCTAATGGAACTTTTTGTACCTTATGTCTCACAAAGTCCTGATGAATATAATACCTGATGAAGCATACTGGAATTGATTATTTCCATACTCTACAAAGGATGCTGATGTTTATTTAAATGGAGATGCGGGAGAGTTATGAAAATACATTGTGATGTTCTCAGTCCATGACCTTGATATTGTGCAGTTACAGTTTCTTACTGAACTCTTTTCACAGCGAGCCAGTTTTTCTTTGAGAGTTTCTGTTATGAAGGCAAAGAATCTGATGGCCAAGGATGCAAATGGTGAGACAGCTAAAGCATTACTGTAACTTTTCTTTTCTATGTTTCTATTATAAAAGCAGTTTTGTGAACTGTGCCCTGCGCAGCAACAGCAATATGCAATCAAAAAGATTTCCTAATAAACTGTCAAGTGATTCACCTAACATCATAACGTTTTTAGTCATTTATGGCAATAGGTTTGTTCATGATAAGCAAGGTCTGTGCAGTGATAATGCAATGCATGATGGAAAGAATTCTGACCAACCTGCTCATGACTTTTTCATGATGAAATAAAACAACAGAGACTTTCTCAATAGCTGTTGATATCAGAGTCAGGAGGTGCAGTTATCATCTACCAATAAAAACCTAAAAATGGGAATTGTTTTTCCAATTTATGCCTCACTACATTTTCTGTGTATTTGCATCAGAAGTAGAACATTTCAAATATGTGTACAACAAGAGAGTTTTTACAGTAAAATACAAACATGTACATACGAGTTTTATAATACATCTGCATAGATGAATGTTGAGCCCATATTCTAATTGATTCACTGAACAAAACTTTGATTGTAATCATAAATGAGCCCGAAGACTTCCCTCTTCTTGCTGCTGTAACAGCATCTTCAAGGTGATATAAAAAGTTGAACAATCGCAGTAACCTTTGATACGTGTCACCCTGCGTCCTGCCAGGGTACAGCGACCCCTACTGCATGCTGGGAATCCTGGTGGGCCAGAGCCCGCGGGAGATGGAGGAGAAGAAGGAGAGAAAGTTCAGCTTCAGGAAGAGAAAGGAGAAGCTGGAGAAACGTTCCAGCACCAAGGAGGTGTTACCTGCGAAGTGTATCCAGGTGACTGAGGTCAAACCAGAAACTCTCAACCCAGTGTGGGACGAGCACTTTGTGTTGTGAGTACAGCAGGTCGACCTTCATCAGAGTACTGGACATGATGATATGTGTGACATGCAGGATTCACAGTTTCATTTGTTTCACACTAACGGCCAAAGCTGTTAGTTATGCGACCAGTGCAGCACATTGTCATCTGTGTGGAGGGATCGAGGTGTTTGTTGTCAGTATTTACTCACCAAGAGGACAATTCAATTAATGATTTTCCTTTTTTTTTTTTTTGACAGTGAAATAGATGATGTTCACAATGACCTCTTACATCTCGACATATGGTAAGATTAGTGTTCAGAAACACCTTGAATTCCTTGAATGTAGCTGGCGGGAGTAGCTGGCTGAACACCTTGAGAAGCCAAGATGCTAATACATGTCATTATATTAGATTAGATTGGATTACATTTTCTTTGATGTCAGATTAGTTGACATTTTTTCTTGCACCTCAGAAGAAAAAGAAAACCATATGCTGTAAAAAGATAACACACGTAAATAAGAAAATAACTTTTTTGAAACATGGGCAAATCATTTTGCCCATGTTTCAAAAAAGTTCTTTTCTTATTTTGCACACATTCACTCTGAAATCAGTTTTTCAAAGAAATAGTTTTTGCTTATAGTTAGCAATTTTAAGCATTATGTTCTTCAATGAATTTTGAGCTCAATGTGAACCATGTTGCATAACAAATCATTTGAGGAGTCTTTATGCCGCTGTTATAGAAACTTTCCACCCCTCTGGTCAAAGCTCTGTTAAGAGCTGACTCTTTATACAAGTACAAGTTGAGTAAGCTAATGCTTTTTTTGAACTACGGTGGCTCTTGAGTGTAGATCTCCTTCACTTCTCAGTTCAGTCAATTGTACAAATATGTTCCAGCATGAGATGAGAGGTTGTAATAATGTCTGAATGATCCTCTTTTGTTCAGGGATCACGATGATGACGTGTCTGTTGCTGAAGCCTGCAAAAAGCTCAATGAAGTCAGTGGACTTCGTGGAATGGGCAGGTAGAAGAAAATATGTTGTGTAATCCTGAATTACCAGTAAAGTAATGAAGTGTAATGTTCTAACTGTCTTAGATACATCTTAGGTAAGAAATGCTGGATAATACTTTAGCAGTGTTGTTCTTTTCTCTGAAGGTCTGAAGCGCAACTAAATGACAAATTGAGATTGTGCACACAATTATTGAGTTGGTAATTAATTTATTTATCCAGTTGGCATTGAGGCACTGAATAGATGAGTCAGTCAACCTGTCAATCAAAGGGTTATTTCCATTTGAATTAGGCCAAAAGTTTCAGTTCATGAATGAAGAGATCTAGATTATCTACATCTGTGGAAAAATACAAACCGACCCAACCAAACAATATACTATTTAATTTTATGATATTATTTTTAATTTGTCCTTTAACCTTTAAAGAAAGACTGACATACAGGAGAGATCAGTGCCAATAAAGCTGTGCACACATAGAACACAAAGAGTTCAGTCATGGCCATGGAGAGACTAATAAATGGCAGACATGTCTAATGAAAGCCTGAGGATGTCAATCATAACCAAGAGACCAAAGGATCATAATCCTGTGGTGGAAAATGTGCAACTTCCATTTTAACAAAAATCTCAGTAATAGCCCACTTTCATTAAGAAATTAAATGAAACTCATTCTGCTGAGTCTAATTGTAAGTCACAGTGGATAAAAGCATTGGCTAAATGCCTTTTCCTTGCACTCTGTCTCTTCTTATCAGATATTTTAAGCAGATAGCAAAGTCAGTGCGTTCCAATGGATCTGCATCATCTGGTTCCGAGGAGAACGCTGATGACTTCCTCGGATGCATCAACATCCCCTTGAATGTGAGTGTGTAAAAGCTCAAACCAAAACTCACTTGTTAGAGGCATCAAGCAGCTGTGACAAATCAAACACAACCACAAATAGATTCCCCCAAGGATGCAATGTGAAAGATTTCCCTGGAAGTATGTCAGTGCCATTAATCTGGCTGGTTTCCTTCTTGCAGGAGATCCCAGTTGTTGGCTATGACACCTGGTTTAAGCTGGAGCCCCGATCAAGTACTTCTAAAGTTCAGGGAGAATGTCACCTGATATTGAAACTCTTCACCAGCCAGGTTTGTGCGTTGTAACAGTAATTCAATATACAGAATATACTTCTTGTTGCATTGATATGAGGAATCTTTTTTTTTTCTTTCAGAGGGACACAGCTCTATCTAAGAAAGACTCAAATGTCTCTATTCACAAAAAACTGCTGAGTCAGATTGTGGAATACGAGCACACTCACGTTAAGGTGAGTTTCTTCCAGATATTTATTCAAGGCAGTCACTTTCATAAAGTGTTTTATGATTTTTGGCAGTGGTGTACCCTCATGCAACAGCTTTTATTCCAATTACTTTTGAATAGTTTATTAATTATTATAATCCCCTTAATTTGCATTCTTTTTGTGTTATTGCCATTTGCTACCCCAGTAAAAGCGGCAAGCTATTAGGATGTCCTTTGATTCAATTAGTTACATGCTCAGCCTGTTGTTTCAGACAGACCACCAAGAGTGGCCACTAAATGGGATTTTAAATTATAGGCTTTGTTCTGACTCCACTGAAATCAGTTTTGTGTATGTGTGAGAATTGGAGTTGAGTTATTCTGGTGTTAGTAAATTGCAGATGCTTGGGCGCCTAATTTTCATTGTCATTATGTTTACATTTACTTAGTGTATATTAGTTCATTAGTTTATAGTAATGCTTATATTTTGCATTATGCAATGACTGCTATTCTGTAAAACTGTATGTTTTTGATGAGTACATAGAGATCCTTCTTACAATTGTCAAAGTATGATTGAATTAAATGGTAATCTACCACATATAATTGTAGAGAGAGCCCTACAATTGGAACGGGCAAGTTTGTCCTCCAGCATGGACTGTACTGGCTCACCATGCTGTGCAAACTGATCTCTCACCTCTCCAACAGGCCATTATGTGAGTATTAATGGAGAAATAAAATTGATCAGATCAAACATGAAAGCTTAAGCGTCAAGTAAAAGGTGCACGTTTTGTTTTTTAACACAGCCGCTGGCAGTGCTACAGCAGCCACCATCGGACCCAGAGGGTGTGCTACTCCCTGCTGCTACGCCTCCTGAGGACCATCGATGCAGAGTGGGACCCTGCCGCTGTGAGGGGTGACCTGGTAGGTTCTTGGCCATCGGCCTCTCAGTAGGATAAAAACCTTTCATCAGCTGGAAACAGTCACCTCATTAGCTCAGCTCTTCACTGACATTCATCAAGGTTTTTGGTTCAGCCAAAAATGTCTCACAGCCAGTGTACTTGAAGCTATAACTGAGGGCCCTTCCTGTGTCCAGGAGAGGCAGCTGTCAGACAGCTTCAGGCTGTACACAGAGCACTGCCTGTGTCTGATGAAGAACATGCGTCAGGTTTTCCCCTGCACCAGCGCTGCTGCCATTACACGCTACGAGCTCATGTTGAGGTAAAGTCACACTGCCATCACATCACATCACGCACTTGCCTGTTCTGCCATACCAAGAAAACGCTCAACCTTTCACCCCACCAGACACAGAGAGGCTTCAACCAGTGAGTCTGTGGCGGAAGCAGTGTTGGGTTCCTTACTCAAACAGATATATATTAATCATTGCTCATTACTCATTTCAAAATAAAGTATTATTTGTTCCTGACCACACATTTTGTTGTATAAAACCTGACAAATAGCTGGTAATTACAGTGACATATTGTGGTCATAAGCAGCAAACAACTTACATGTTTTTACTTTAATGTATTATTCCATATATGAAATTGTGCTTCCACTTTACCAGTACAATCAGTAACCAGATCCTGTCATATACTGGTATGAGGGCCATATACTCATGGTATTATGATATTGCCTGTGTACATGTGGAACGTTTAGCTTGAAGATATTACTAAATCATAAGCATTCATCATTGGAGGACATGAATATCCACAGTGAATTTCATGGAAATCCAGGCATTGATGACACATCGTCATTGACCAATGTCTCAATCTAGGGGACACTTTAACCATAAAAGCATGAGAAACAATCCATAAAAGACCATGGATATCTGTATTAAATTTGATATTTTCTAATTGAGATTTTCTGCTCTCATAAGAGTCTTGGACAGAGTGACTGGAATCACCATCCTTTGGCTTCGAATTACCATTGCACAAAAGAACAAAGTTAGAGCAGTGAAATGTACCAAATTAGGGAGTCTGTTCCACATAAATGCCAGCCAGTAAAATCAGCTAATTATTGAAGTTCATGTTCCAGTGTTGCATTAATTTGGAGGAGACTGTTTTTTATAGAAACTTCTCCAGTAAGAAGTCCAGGTCTGCCCAGTGATCAACACCTCAAGGGAAATCTTTTCTACACCTCTCAGAAACACACACACACACTGTGACTCATAGTTAAAGTTCCTGCAGTGATAATGCAGGATGCATGGATTTAGTGAGATTGTAGCTTTTGTGTTTATTTAAATTGAAGAACAATATGTTAGTGTATGATGTGAAATCAGCATTTATTTGTCTTGTACTGTAATTGGCTTTTTCCTGTCTGTGTATGCCAGAGGGATTGGCTACATGCAAAACATGCAGGCGTTTAAGACTGTATGTCCCCTTCGAAATGAACTGCATTTGGACATCACTACTGTCGTCAAGGTAAAAATGAAATTGAGAAAAAGTTCAATTAAAGGTACCTCGTGGAGTTGATGTGAGGTAATGTACTGAGATACTGAGAATGGCTTCATGAGCTGGACCCCGTATAGTTTGCAAAGCAGCACAGACATGCATGTACATCATGAAAATAAGGCTGACTTGAGGCAGATTCGTGAGTGCTGTACTGAAAAGTACTAAAAAAAGAGGAAAAGAAGACCAGAAAGAGATCTGCTGTAGATGAAGCATTTCATGTACTAGTAAATTAATTCAACACTATAACCTTTCAGGGATACACATGTTGTGTTTTAGTGAGAAAATTTGAATGTAAACAACATCGAATACTTCACAGGGCACCTTTAATCAACCCATTTATACTCCTTAATTTGTGTAATTATTTCAACAGAAAGGAAGTGCGGAGTGGTACGAGAGCTTAATTGCACGATATAAACCAGAGGAGGGGGTACGTTTGTACTGATGATAATAAGTCTTAATGATAGAAATCATTACATCTTATAATTTTGCTGACCTTGGCTTGTGAGTTGATATCCAGGATGTTTTTTTATTGTGTATTGACAATGCAGACTCTGGAGGAGCAGCTGAAGAAGCTGGTTCAGGTGGTTGATGGTGTGTGTGCAGACGTGCAGAGAGCCCAGAACATCTACAACAAACTCTTCTACAGGTGAATATCATCGCTCATCAAGAAAAAACAATGTAGAAATGTTATGCTACTTGCATTTGTGGACTGATATCACTTCATTCTCTGTTGGTTGGTTCTCAGTGCAGTGAAAGTAGATTTCCTCAGCATATCATACCGGCAGTTGGAGAAACAGGTATGCCATTAAAAAGTCTTTTTTGAGGCATACACAACTGTTGTTGCTCACTTTGACACAGGTATTTGAACACAAGTTAAATTATTTTCTCCTTCAGGTAGCTGATGATGTAAATGTAGCGATGGAGCGGGTTTGTGGGACTTTGGAGCAGGAGAGCTCCAGACTGACTCAGACAATGGGAGAGACCATCTTTGAGCTCTTCATGTCCTTGAAAACCCTCAAAGGCTTCCGGGAGTTTCTTCCGCTCAAGTTGGTTATCAGTTCGACTCTAATAACTATTGATATAGAAACGTAAACGGTTTTGACTGGTGCTTATTTGTTTGAAATGTCAGCGAAGAGATGAGACTTCAACCTTTTCTTCAGCTTTGAATTTATTAAAAGGACTTGTGTTCTTCTCTGACAGGGATGCTAAAATGTTGGCCTTGACAGGCTTTCATAACTGGTTCAAGTCCTCGATTCATAAGTGGCTGCAGATTGTTCATGACAGATCCTGTGACAGAATTCGTAAGGCTGTGGAAACAGACAAGGTGAGAGGTTTCTGCTTTTGAAATGATGAATTTGAACACAATGAAAATAATGTAAGTTGGTCTGTGATGACATACAGCCATAAGCTGGACTGTATTCAAGTTAATAAATGTATTTACTTACTAACATCTACTGTAGTAGCATTTTATTTTATTTATCATAGCATATAAACATCTGTAAACTGATATGAGGGCATTTTTTTAAGTTTATTGTATATGATTGTTGATAAATATATCTAAATAAAAGTTATCCCTATACAGTAGTTGTTTCTTATAGTTATGTAGTGTGTAATTAAGCATTTATTATTATTAGAGTGTAAAATGATTCATAATATCCAAATGGAATTGGTTTGGTTTTAATTTTTTTTATTATTGGGTTTGTTTGTTTTTCATGAATAACATGTTCTTAAAATATTCATGTATTAACTGTTAGCTCGAGCCTGTGCAACAGGCCAAACACAGTTCTTCAGCAGTGGAAGTGACAACGTGCTTCAGCCAGGTACGCGAGATCTGGCTCCAGCTGGCCTGGCCAGACTCTGCGGGGGCCTTCATCTTCATCACTCGTTTGACAGACGTGAGTGCCACTACCAGTGTTGCGGCAATCATCTACATACATCCTGCATGCATAAAACTCTAGAAGATTCACACACAGGATTAATAAAAGATTTTACCAGCATTTGAGTCAAAATAAAAAAGTTATTCAGTTTAATAACAGCACTGGTATTTTATCACAGAATTTCTGCAGTGAGGCTGTGTGCTACTCAGAGATGATCACACGCAAGATTGAGAGGAACCAGCAGGGCCAAGACCACAAGAGCTTCACAGTGCAGGTAAAGCCTATAGCAAAACAGAACTGGGGGAGGGCACACAATGACGTGGAAAGTAAATGTCAGCAAGTGTTCTCCCTGGCAACACAAAGAGCTTAGCAGGAGATCAGATATGTTTACACTCAGAAAAAAAGCAGTTGCCTCTTGTCATTGTCAATCATTTACACTCGCACCCCATCCCTCCACTTCTCTGTAGCCCTGCTTCTTTTCCTTCTTTGTTTCTCCACCTCCACCCTATTTTTCTCCTCTTCTGCTCCTCCTCGCTTTCTGCTAGATCTGCATTGCCCTGAACAACACAGAGCATGTGCGCGTTTTCCTGGGTCACCTGCCCCGCGACCTGGACTGGCAAGGTGTGGAGCGGGCAATGGAGGAGTCCTGTGGGGTGGAGGGGAAAGAGCAGGTTTACAAGGCTCTCAATGGGCAGTTGTTCAATATGGACCTGGACCTACAAAGAGAAGCCAAACGCCTCATCACACTGCTCACTGACAAGGTACACAGAGCATGAATACCTGCTGATCAACTACACTGAATGAGACATGCTACACTGTAAAAGTGTATAAGTTAATTAATCAAAAAAATTGTCGAAACTGATTACATCGAAAATTTTAAGGAAAACCAACTAAATTCTAAGTTTTATTCTTGATGATGCAGCTTTTACGAGTAATTTTAAGTGACACTAACTTAGTTTATTAAGTTACAGAAAGAAACATTCCTGATTAAGTGCTTTTTAGTGTGTATTGTTTTCACAGTACAAATAAATAGTGTCAAATTAAATAAAGCTACTTTTGAGTTTAATTAACTTATTCGGTTTTACAGTGTACACACACACACACACACACACACACGTATCAATTTGTCACTGCCAGTGAAGACCTTGTAACTCCACTGTTATTGTATTTGTTAAGAAAATAATCTTGACAGGTTGAGGTTTCTACAAGCAGTGACGACCTGTTAGAAAAAAACAAACTTACTTACTTACAATATGCACCCACGCACATGCACGTGAATGAGAGAATATTTCTGTGCAGATGCTGCCTGAGCTGCGGAGGTACATCCAACACATCAGCCTGTCTCCAGACTCCATCAACAATGATGAGGTAAGGCCTAGTAAAGGTTTTGTATCAGTGGTGTTTGCAGCCACAGTACATATGTAATATATATAAATGTGACATTTTTCCAGGCTGTGGCCCCTCTTATGAAGTACTTACAAGACACAATGGTCATCCTCACTCAAAACCTTGTAAAGGAGAATCTGACTAGGTAATTACTTTCTCTTCTTCTCTCCTCACTAAAAATATGACTTCATTTATTTTCTGTTTGACAGGGACAATATAAATTAATTTTAATAACGATTTTTAATTGCGTCACATTCTGCCTAATTGCTAATTTCCATTTGGTGTTCCTATGCAGCTAATGATAAAAGTTCAAAAGAAAACATTCAGTACAAAATTAAAAACACAAAAACAATTCACAACATAAACTCACAACAAGCACATGTAGCACATGTCCAACTCCACGTCCATTAAAACCACTGTGTAAAATGAGAAAATTCCTGACTGCCTCCCAGTGGCAGTATTTTATTATATTATAATAATAATATAGTAATGATTTATTTTTTTACATTAAGACTGATGCATGTTTTGGTGAGCTGGCTCGAAATAAAATTGATATTTAGCATAGGGCTCCTATCTGTACCCTATTCTCTAAATATGTATATATACAACTTGAACTTTATAACAGACATATCCTAATGTCAAGTTACATCACTGGTTCATCTTCTCTAAATAAGATTTAATTTATTTAGTACCAGGTGAAAGCTCAGCAAGTAAGATGTTGCGAGTGTGTCATTGAATGTAACAATAATAATACCCCTCAGATATGTTTTGTGCTACATCATAACTATCAAGCTATTATCTGTGACAAACATACATGAAGCTAAGTGAGGGTACAGGGGTGTAATTGGAAGAGCTGGTAAACGTGAGGTGTCTCATTGTGTCTGCTGCCTCGTAGAGTTCTTCAAAGCATGTGGGAGCTGCTCCTGCGAATGATCCTGGATGCGGTTGCAGAAAACAGGGGCGTTCAGGTGGAGTTCTACAACCGGTTCCAGTACACAGTGGAGGTCAGTGATTTTTGCATTCTATCACAAAATACTATATACTATAGCTGTCTATACTATATGTCCAGTCTGGTATAGTTTTGCCGCTAAGAAGAGTAGTCTGCCTAAAAAGACTTGTCAACTCTGTAAAGACTGTCATCCCATCATCCTTTAATTAGCTCTGTATGCTTGCTGTCATGCAATCATTAGCATATATTAGATATTTATGTAGTGACTAGGTAATAGTTCAGCGGCAGAATTAGTTCCCTCATGAATGACAATATGAGAGCTACTGTATATTCTAATGCCAATTTAACCAGCTGGCAGGGGATGTGACAGATTTGCATGAAAAGTCATGGCATGCTACACGAGTGGGCTGAGTTTGGAGCTTGGCAGACAGATATTGTGTTTGCCTGCCAGAGGTTTCATGCTGTTTGTGTGAACAACACGTCTTTCTACTATGCTGAGACTTCATTCTATCAAAATTAGAGGGATGAATGCGATGACTCTGACCTCACTCATATATAATTTGTTTTACTTTATTGCTTTAGACCTTGCTGCAGTTCCTCCATGCTAAGGGGGAGGGTCTTTCCCTGGAAGACATGAAGAGTGGAGACTATAAGGTAGGACTTCTTGCCTTTTTGTTTTAGCATTTATGTTCTCCTACCTACATTAAAGTGTAATTTATCTTTTTCCCTTTCTGACTGTACTCTTGCTGCTTTAGGTCCTGGATGAGGAGCTCAGGCTGAATAAATGCTCTTCCTTTGAGTTGATTGAACAGTACTATCTGGAGAAGATTTCCCAACAGGTGTGTTCAACTTACCAGGCTGGCAATTTCATTTAGCCGTAAAGTGAACAGAGGTGTTTTGATTGGACAGCACAACACCCTGTATTCTATTGTTTTAACTCTGATTAAAAATCTGCCTTCTCCGGGAGTCAAGATGCTGTCAGATGATGCAGAAAGTAGACTGAAATATGCTGAATATGTAATTTTGGTTTTATGTGTGTGTGAGGGAATAAGGAATAATTCCTTCACTTTGTTTTGGCTGAGAAAAAATAAATAAAAATCAGTTGTGCGTTTACATCATATTATATAATAATTTCACTGTTACTGCAACTTTACATGGTAATTATAATAATATAAACTGTGTTTAATGTTTCAGAAAACACTCAAACATACCCGTTACGGTCGGATCAGTGTGAAGTGCTACTATGATGCTCCAGAGCAGAGACTGACGGTAGAGATTCTGCACGCTGCAGATATCATTGCACTGGATGCCAATGGTAAAACTGTAAAGTCAGAGTAAAATACAGCTTGTTGTTTTAAAGTTGACTTTTCATTAACTCTTTCTGGTCCTCCTCAGGTCTGAGTGACCCATTTGTCATAGTGGAGCTCTGTCCTCACCACCTGTTCCCTATGGCCAAGAGTCAACGCACGCAAGTGAAACTTAAGACACTGCACCCAGTATTCGACGAACTTTTTTATTTGTGAGTACTATTTTGCTCTCTTCCTCTTTCTATTGTTGCAACACATTCTCACTCCTAACTTGTCAAATACCTCAACTTGGTCAAGGCCCCAACTTCCGGTGAAGTTAGTAATAATAAATATGCAGCATACAGTTCTAAATACTTTCAAAATAAAGCAATGCAAAGTAATATTGTGAAACTGTTGCAGTTTGGTTAGGTTAAGGCACAAAACTTGGTTAGGATTAGGAAAAGGTTGTAACTTACTTTACATACCTGAAGTAACTTAAGTACATGAATAAAACATAACCTACGTAATGTACCTAACATAACTCGTACATTAAACTATGTTACCTGACTTTCCTACAGCCTCCTATTTTGACTTTGACGAGGGATGACCAGATTGTCCTGTTTGTGCATTCCCTAAGCCCGATTCTTTTTGTTTCCTGTGTCTTCCAGCCACGTCAGTCCTGAACAGTACAGACACAGGTTTGCCTGTTTGACCTTCACTGTGATGGACTATGACTGGCTTTCCACTAACGACTTCGCCGGTGAAGCTGTGGCTCCTCTCAGCGACTTCTGCTGGCCAGGGAGACCAAATGCCTCACCAGCTGGCAAGAGTGTCCAGCCTGTCATTCTCCACCTGTCTCGCAGTAAACCCAGTGGTACATATAGCTCCAGGCTGTATCCAGTTTTTTGTTTTACGCAAACATAATATTGGCTTGTTCTTGGGAGACCAGACGGTGTGGGTCTGGGTTTCCAATTACTTCTCCAATACAACATGAAAAGCCATTCAATCTAGAGATATTTGTGTCAGGTGTAGGAACTACTCTCATTTGTTTGCTCTCCCCTCCAGAGAAACCAATCATGAGGATGCTGGACGCTCGCATCGGAGACAGGGAGGCTCAGGAGTTTGTCCGCAGGCTGAAGGAGATTGAGAAGTCAATGGAGGAAGAGTAAAAGCTGTCAGCGCTGCTGTATTGGTGTTTTCCGACCACGTCTTGCAACATGTGCTTTTGTACTGGTACGATGTTTACAATGTTTACAATATTTGAATTTTTTCCAATGTTATTGTTTGTTCAGTAATTATACCAAAATGAAAAGAAAAAAAGAAACAGTGAAGCTTATCGCTGTTTTCTAACTGGGAGATGAACATCCTGTCACTGTGCAACCCTATGCTGTCTCAGTTAAACTATATTTTAGAATTTAATGGATAGTTGATCCTAAATGTTACTAGTCTATATTTTTTGTAATGAAGTAATTGTTATCTTTGTTGTATGATCTTTGATATGATAGATTTAACATTTCAGAACTATTTTGTGGAAGTAGCTTACATATCCAATAGTATTCAGTCAAAGTCTAAATCTATACCTCAGTTGCAGGGGAGTTTCATGGAGACTTTTCACATTCTCCATGGACGTTGTGGAGAAAGCTTGAACCCACACTGATTTCCCTGATCATACAGTGGCATACTAACAAACAATTATGTATAAAAATACCTATGTCATGAAGGAAATCATGAAGACCTAGCTTTGGGGAATTGCACTTTCTGAGACTGTTGTTTTAAGGCCAGTCAGACAGATCAGCAGCAGGGACAGGGCAACAGCCTAACACTCCCCTGAGGCTAACGCCACAGCTCCGGTTCATCCGACTTTTCAGATTGCTCCTCACAAAGCTCATGATGGGTCGTTGACAAGGCCAAACACCTTGCGCTAGGAGGACCAATTCTTTTAACTCAGTTCCTTCTTGCTGTCTGACACCAGTGAGTCAACATCTCTGAGGAAATGTATGTGACAGTTTTGCTGGCAACGGTGCACTAATTTAAAGTTAAATACACATATGACAGTGAATCTGTCATATGTAAAAGAAGAAATTGTTCATTTAGAGAACTGATGAGAAAAAACTGACCTTTGTACTGCTTCAATCAATCTGAATCAGTGTTGTCAATTTTAAAATTAATGAGCTACTAATCTATATGTTTACAACTGAAGCTCTTAGCTGGGCACAGTGACTTCCTGGAGTCTCTGTTGGTTTCCTGGCTACCTCATGGTAATGACAAGCAATTGTTATCGGATTATCATAATAAAATATTCAGTACAGACATATACTTTTATGTACTTAATGTAATAATACTTTAAACTAGATTTTGCCAACCTGTGTAGCACCAGCAGGTGACATTTTGGGAGGTAGCCCCCCACAGAAGGCATTCATTTTTCTGCAAGAATTCTCTGCAAAAAGGTAAGGTGCATTTCCTAGCCTTGAAGTCTTTTAAACTTCACTTAAATTACTATTTTAAGTTTCACTTATTTATATTGTGTAAATAAGAACAGTTCAAGAAAGTTGAACTAATTTCATATTTTTCATTCAGTTCAAATTGATGCCTAATTTGTGAAATGATTTATCATTTCAAAAGCTATATTCTATACCATTCATACTGGCATGGTTATGTGGATGCACCAGGAGACCCTGATGCCTGATAATTGAAAGGGAGAGAATACACCCTGAGGTCCCCAAAGATAACACAGTGTGTGCCACAGTGGGTGGCCTCATGTCCAGATGGCAGAGCTTAAAAAAAAAAACGTATTAGGAGAAACCCAGCTAATTGCAGTTAATGAGCTAATGTATCGTTCAGAGTTTCTTGAAACAGCCATTAAACATGGCAAATGCCTTTGTTATACTGACTTTAAATCAATACAGGGTCATCACATGCTTTCTATAAGGACTAAAATCTAAAATTTGAACTTGTGTCTGAGTGTGGGGCTTAAGCTCTTGAGGTAAAGAGAAAAGAAATTTTGAACCTGTGCAGTGGCATAATTATACTTAGGGGATAGACAAGACCTCAGTGACAGCAGCTCTCTTTGGTCTTACGGGCATAACTCAACACCATCTCTTGCCAGCACCCCAAAGCTATGTGTCTTGACTAAAAGGTTAGGATCTTAACATTTTGAAGAGAAAAATAAGGCTCAGATTAAAACCTGGAACCAACTATCATCTTGTGGAGAATATAAAATTATTATGCAATTGAAACATTACAAAAAAAAAGAAGCACAAATTCTGGTAACAGCTTGATGATTGAGTAGCCTAGATTTTACTCTAGTAGCGGTAACATAGCAAGCTAATATTATCGTAGCAAATTTAAAGGCGCAGTTTCCTGGACAGGAAACAGGATTTGAATTAAAGATTATGTTTAAATTTGAAAAAGTTCTGGACTAACCATCTTAATTTGAGTCAGCTGTTAGTGCTCTGGTGAGAGCGCACTCTCACTAAAGAGATTAATATCAATCACCTGTATGGTCCTCGTTTGAACTGGAATGAAGGTGCTCATAAAAGCTGAACTGCTCACAAATATCAAATAATATAGTGGAATCTAAATCATAAAAACAGACAAAGCAATGAAAGCATTGAAACTTCCAAACTGGAGTTTTAATTAATGGCCAAACCCCCGACTGCTTAAAATGAAGGACTATTCAGAACCATTTCTGAAAAACCTGTTAATATGGTTGAAAAGGCCACTTTAGTTTATTTAAGACATAATTTAGGCTTTAATCCTGTCTAGGAAACTGGCCCTTACTCTCACAAATGTAGCTTACAGTTTACAATGGGTAAACATTTAATAAGACAAGCAAGTCATGCTCCTACTTAAAAACACCCAACAACAAAAAAATGGGTATCATGATGCCTATTAAAAAAATATTTTCAAAAAACATACTCAAATCAGGCTTTTAGGAGTTCTTAATAAATGTTGCCAGTTAAAATTTGGCACTTTTATTGTAGAGAGACACCCTAATGACGAGTCAACAGGAACACAAAATCGTAACATGTTTAGTACAGAAACACTGAAAAACACTGTAGCATGTAGGCTACCGAGAACTTAGCACCAAAATGTTCACCGACAGCATTTTGATAGTGATGTAACTTAACAGTAGCTGCTTGTGTAGTGCTTTGTCTTTACCCTGTGGAGTTGTGAGGATGAAGCACACAAAAACTATATCTATGCCTGGAGAGTGTGCTGCATTACAGGGATTGTTCAGGTGTTCATGAAGACTGCCTTAGTTAACAGGAGCAAGGAATGCTTTTAGTCTATCTGAACAGGACTTGCCTTTTATGTTTTATTTTGGTTTTTAAGATATTGCAGGCAGAATTTGTCTTTGTGTGCATTGTTACTGAACTCTTTCTTCGTTAGTATATTAATATCACCTGCCATCGTTTATGTTTACAATGTACAGTAGGTTATCATAAACAAAGACAGATGGACTTCATATAAATATTTAATGTCTATTGACTAAAATATTCTTAATTTTCAGTGTGGCAGTTATATTTTATCTATATTACTTTTAAAACCAGCTATTCTGGTCAGATGTTTACACCAAAATCAACTTCACCAATAGATAGTCACATAAAGCTAATATCTAATAAAATGTATAAAAGTCACAATAAAACTTTCACACCTGAGGAAGGTGTTCCTGGCACGTCCAGCTGGGAGGAGGCCACGGGGCAGACCGAGGACCAGGTGGAGAGATTATATCTCAACACTGGCCTGGGAACGCTTCGGGATCCCCCAGCCCAGTCAGAGTTGGCCGATGTGGCCTGGGAAAGGGAGGTTTGGGGTCCTCTGCTGGACTTGCTACCCCGCGAACCGACCCCGTATAAGCGTATGAAGATGAGAGTCAGAGAGAGAGATAAAACTTTCAGAAGTAATTCCCATGTTTTTAACAGTAATGTTATTAAAAATAAAATTTACCGGGTCCATCTATTTCCATTTTTTGTGAGAAAAGTACAGTGTCTTTCCCATTAAATACAATTGTTTATGTTCAGTCACAGTATTGTAGACGTCCTTATGTTGCACTTAGGCTGGCAATCTGGTCAGTATTAACTGAGTAAATTGATTTATTCTGGTGATGTTCAAATTCAAAGAAAGTATTTTAGTCTTCAAATGTTCAGTGAAGTCAATAGTATTATTAGTGTATTAATTTCCTACACAGTACATTTAATAAAAGACTAGTTTTGTTGGTCATGATGAAGGTCTTAGTATCCAGTTTGGAAAACATGGAAAAGGATATCGGACTGTGAATCAACAGAATATCATCACAATTTAATGACCACCAGTGCTGACATATTTTATTTAAGGTACTAATATAAAAATATTGTTGAATTGAGTGTTTGGTTTGTTGTCTGCTGTCCAAATTTAAAGGCAACAGGTAGTGAAACGTATCTTCAAGAGGCAAAACACCTTCGATTTGTTATTGTAAAAGTGAATTATTTGTCCTTCAATTGTAAATGCCTGTGTTGCTGTTTATTGGATTATACCTTGGGGATGATGTCTATGACCTTAAATAAAAATTGTATTTAAATTTGAACATAGTCATTTCATTAACATTAGCATGAAGTATTTAAATGTGTAATGCATGGAAATATGAATAATGGTTTTGAAATATTATTATTATAATATAATATACATTATATAATATAAAAATAAATATATAAATAAACAATACTTCCACCTGTTGTTTCTAGGCTTTCACGCAGCAGGTGTATTTAGTGTAAAAAAAATGCCAATGACACCAACCCTTCTGCACGACCAGTCTCCCATGTTCTTACCCTCATTGCTGTCTCTTTAATGTATTTCCTTCCCTCTGCAGCATCTACCTGGAGATCAAACACATCTTGTCACACCAAAGCAAGTAAAAGATCACATACAAACACTGAGAAAGTGTTTATTATGCCCAGTGATCAGAGGGCCAGAGGACTTGCCGTGACACAATCATTTTCATGTCCACGTTTCTTTAAGAGCTTCTATGACAGTACATTAGACAAGAATTTCTCATAGCTGGAGGACATTAGTGTCTGTGAGTGCTTGTACTCTACTGGATTCTAGTCGATACATTTTAAATTGGAAGCCGAGTGATGACTGAAGGGTATTGAATTGTGTGCTGGCTCAGGTGTGGAGAGGACCTTGTCATCTAATGCAGACATCATGCCCTCTAGTCAGCTCCTGCACACACTGTATCCATCGGTACACCCAACAGCTCTCTGCTACTTCAATGTCTCTGTGCAGCTGGAAGCCCCATATAGGTTAATACTCTCACTGCTTCCCTCTCATCTCTTCTAGATTGCAAAATACAAGATGCATTTGGTGCATAAAGTATGTGAGAGAAAGGCTCAAGAGACAGAAAGACTTTTAATTTTAACCACTAGATGTCCTCGTAATTTTACAAATATTTCCATGAGACCAATGCTTGTAGTCCTCTGATTCATTACAAAACTACCACTCAGTCATGGGAGTACAGTCCAGCAGATCAAGACTCTGTCCTCTTAAAGCTTATGGTCATCAAGGGCATGATGTTCAACTGGACAGGTTGGGTTTTCTAATAGTTCTGTCAGGTCAAATAGACATATCATATCAAATACTACAGAGCTATAAATAAAAAAGAAAAAGCATGCCATACAATAAAATATATCCAACAAATTGTGGCACTATGCTACAGCTCTTATAGTTGAAAATGGAGAGGCAACTGTGACTTCGTCATATATGGTGACAAATTGCAACAGTACACTTTGAGGTTCTTTTTTTTTATTAAATTTCAAAACTGCTACAAAAAGTTGAATATGTTGGGGTTCTATCCTTCTCTGATTAATCCCTACTTTGATAAATCCTTCAATTGAAAACTGAAACTGTTCAGGAACTACATTATTACATTGTTTATTGGTATGAGATGCTACAGTGAGTTTCCCTTATCAGGTATTCTTTAAGTTTTGGCAGCAGGGGAGAGAGGTGGGAGTCTTCAGCTGGTGTTCATCCCCAAGAATGTTGGCAGAGCGTCTGCATTGCTGCTGTTCCTGTGCTGGCTCTGGCAGATACATTTAACAGCGCTGTGATCCCTCTGAGTCTTATCTCCCCTCAAACACCCCTAATCCTCCACACAGAAATGTTACACCACAGAGCCTATCCCCTCCCCCCTGTAGGAGCTCAACCTGGAACCCCCACACAGACACTCCTTCCACTTTTTTTCTATCTAAGATTTAAGATTACACACCTGCAGATTCCCTGACGTGGCACTGCATGGCTTTCCTTTGAAGACTGACGCCTCAGGTTTAGTCATGACACTCCCCCATACATTTATAGCTGCCAAGGGAGATCATTAATTCAACCTAACCAAGCGATTGTATACTTGTGCAGTATGCTTGTGTACTTGCATGTGCTTGCTTGCATGTATTTAGTTATTTTTGAAGTGTCTTCAGATAAGTTCAAGGAATGGAAGGAATGAATACTTCTGATGCACTTCCACAGAAATGTTCTTTGGAATTATTTCAGATGTACCACATAATAAATGTCTGTTACTGCCAAGTCCTGAGATGTTTCCTTTAGGTTTCTCACAGACTAAGGACATAAACACCTGTTGTCTGCAGGTGCATCCTTTGCTGTGGCGTCAGCATAATTTGGCTCTTCTGAAGTCGGCCTCCCCTCTCTAGCAAATGTGATGAGGCCAGGGTGAGGAGAGGCCAACACAGCAAGTCCTTTGTGGCATCAGAGGCCTCTGTCGGAGTGAGCAGAGATAACATTGGACAGCTTGCCCCTGAGGAATGCAATTGGGACCATGCTTGGGCCAAAGCCAGAGCCTACACTGAGCCTTTTAACAGAACCCATCACAAAATCATCTCTTCAGCTTCACACAGTGTGGTGTCAGCTGATATTAATATACTAACATGGTCCAATCCCAGCCCATCGACATGGACACACAGGCTTTGACGCACTCTGGTTAGATTTATCCCACTGTAAAACCAGTAAGTTCTTGAGGGCTCTCTCCACAATTTATAGCACTGTTACACTGAAAAAAGAATGACAGGGGAAATCCAGACCCTTGCTCAAAAGAGTTGGTAAGAACAAGTTTAGACCTACATGTGCATACCTCAGTAGCAATCATTGTATTTGTGTTTTCAGTAATAACTATTTCCAAATGTTTTCATATAATATGAGCCAACACCAATAGGATTTTGGTAATATACTTAGATTGAATAACAAACATTCATATTTACAATGAACCTCACTTTTGTGACCACAGAATTGCCTTTGCTCAGGTCACAAAAAATTGCTGTTCTGTCACACAGGTAAGTTCAGTATTTTCAGATGTCATCAGCTAAAGTCTATGAGAGTTTAGTGCTAAGTGCAAAGGCTGAAAAGTGGCAGCCAACACAGCTGACTGATGAAGCCAATATAAAAAGTTCATGCTTAGCCTTCACATGCAGTTATTCTAATGCCCAGTCGAAGAACCAAGAAACCCAAGACTATTAAAGCTATTCTTAACAATGATTTTAATCTGAGCAACTTATTAAATGATGATATGTACTGTAAAAGGAGT
Organism: Morone saxatilis; assembly: GCF_004916995.1. Classification (NCBI taxonomy): domain Eukaryota; kingdom Metazoa; phylum Chordata; class Actinopteri; family Moronidae; genus Morone; species Morone saxatilis. The sequence continues at coordinate 15,422,157 of NW_023339696.1, read as the reverse complement.
TGCTCATAGTGACCCACAGAGAATTACCACCCTATTGTGCATTTTAATGTTTTTTAGTATCTTTTAGCTTATTGTTTCGGTTTTACAGACCATTACTTTACTGTTTTGATTCACCCTTACCTTCACTCTCATCAACCTCATTTCCAGCAGCAGTAGACACTTGCTTTCTGCATAAAAGTTCAGATAAAGTGCTGCCTACACAGCACTGAAACAGCAGATAAAGTTAGCAGCTAGCTATTGGACTTGCATTTAACAGCTAAAGAGACAAACATTTCCCACAGCAAGAGACCAAAAATAGAGTTAAACAGTAAATATTGCATTACATTCATCAAATGGCCAGATGGGCAAATGGGCAAAACTTCAAATGAATGCTAATGTTGCTCCATAACTGCTGGATGTGTAAATAGTTCACTTTTTTGTCAAGAAGTTCCCCACATCAACTTCCATAACAGGTATATAAAACTGCATTAATAATTTACTTCTTCCCCATTCTTCCCTGGACAGACTGACTTGGAGCTAGTTTCATGAACAAACTAATCAATCGGACAGCCCCCCACTGCTCCTCCCCCGCTGGTGCACCTGCAGAGTTTGGCTCCCAACCTTTACTCCATCTTTCTGTGCATGCTCTTGTTCGATTGTCTTCAGGGTGTCTACACAGTCAACTGTGCTGTAGACTGTGTAGAGGCCCATGTAATTAGTTATGACAGTTGCACAAAGTATATTGTATAGCTAAAGCAAAAAATATGCAGTGCCTCAGTACATAAAGAACAGTATGTGCTTTACAAACTATCACATGAAGAGCATCTGATTCCTTCCACTCTTTATATATATATCTCAGCAGCCCAGAGGAGGTTCTTTAATTAATTTTGTCATTGTTAGCTCTCCAAGATGACTGGATATCCTGTTTGTGAATTTACTCTCTTGCTAGTAGACGATGAATGGCTGAGTCATAGCAGAGAGGGAGTTTCTACAAAAACAGAGCGTGAAAGTAAGGACAAGAGCATACAGTGGAGACTGGCCAACACCATAGTTTGACGTATGAGAAGGGACTTCTCATTTTGGGACTTAAATGAAAACAGAACTGTTTCCTCACAGAGCCCTCTGTGAAGAAATCATTATTGTGGCATTGCATGTCCACATGAATCCTCTGTTTATCCACTCAGTTCAGCAAGCACACTAACTGTGGTTCCCTGGGTTGGTCCCTAACACGCACATCCATCCACGGCTATTTCAGCAAAAGCACAGTGACTTTTATACCTCTTTAGCAGTGTGTACTCCCTCAAAGCTCACAAATAAATCAAAATGTCAGAAAAAAACTGGGAGTAGAATTTCGGCTCAAGTTCATGTTTGCTTTATTTGGTTCTGATGACACCAGGATGCCTATATTGGAAATTATCTTTGTATGCTTGTGTTTACAGTGATTACAGGATTGGAAGAGGGCATTAGATGTCTTTCATTAGCTCTCTTAGTATTGTTCTTTGTCTATGGAAATGTGTATGCACCATAAGACTTTCTTTTCTCGTGGCAGTTTGTTTTATGTGTGTAAGGGGAGACTAACTGCTCCTAACTTGGCTGGTGGTGTTAAAATTAACCGTTACCTTACCTAGAAACATCAGGCCTAGGAACTCTTGTTGCCACACAATGACAGTCTACCTTACATACAAGAGTGGCTTCCGAAGCTGCAGATTTGCTCAAGCAAACAGGAAGTTGTCACTCAAATTCAATGTGCAGAAGGCAACACTTGGTTCAATTAGGAGCTATAAAACTGTAAATAACTTTCTGTGAAAGTTTGAGATTATAAAAAAGTTAGCATGACAATGTGCATAACTCTAACAAAAAAAGCTACTGTAAATGCCGTTGTAATTAATTATAATATATTCAAATACAAGTAGGATGATTTAAGTTTGTAAATGCATGAAATAATTTATCTCATCATGAAGTCTCTCTAATCATTATACTTTATTTTAAAAAGCAGTGCAGAGCAGTGACTATTTCAACACCAAAACATTTGAGTATTACTAAATCTGCTGTGTCTTTATGCTCACTGTTTTCTTTGGCACTGCAAGAGCAAAATGGCAGACTTTGAGGAAAACTGTATTTAGGGATCATGCCAGTAATCTGGCCTTGATAAAACAGTTCAAACAGAGTAATTTTCCTTCAGCGCTGCATCCATTTTTCATCACATTAGTCATACACTGTGACACAGTTTTACTTTTACTATCAATACACAAGCATACGTAAACCTTTTTAGTTTTTGGCAAATGTTGACTGCAGTGATGGATGTAATAAAACTTTATTCCCTCACTAAAAGAAATACGCAAACTGTATCCACTCTAACTGCACCCACAGGGTGTGAAGGTCACAAAAGGTGAAGACTGTAGCTGAGGGAAAAGACTTGTGTCCACTGCTAATCAAAGCATGCTCACTATTGGGTGACTGCGGTGACATTAAAGATGACATTTTGACCAGAGCTTTTTAGTCCTATTGTTATTTATTCCATGTCACTGCTGCCCTTTTCAAAGACAAGAAATAGTCTAAAAATAAGTCAAAATTCTTCAAAGTAGCAGCCATGCCACCCAAAGTCAGTAATAATTGAATCTGAAAGACCACCACCCTTTTTCTGTAGAAAGGCCAGTGTATTCTTCTCTTTCCGTGCTGCAAAGACTAATATCCTCTGATGTGAAGGCCTTTTTTTTTATCCCCTGACTGATTGTGGTTGGAGTAATCTTTAGTTCATTTCCTATTAGAGCTCTCCACAAGCGGGGCGTCCGAGGGTCAAGTGGTCAGTCGCAAAGCCAAAGTGTTCACAGCTCTCTCTTTGAAGTCTTTGATGGTCACTAACTAACAAAGACGACTGTATCCATGGCCACCGGTGGTGAATGAGGGAGAATGTGACCAGTTGCCACAGATAAAATCTCCCAGTTCATTTCAAGGTCAGTAGACTTTTCACACTTCCCAAACTTTGTTGGACGAGAAACACATTCTGTATCCGACCACTGCAGCACCTCTGGAAACTGATGTTGTGATTCATACAGGAAACTTTGGCCTCTGAAGCAGAATTCAACACAATGTGCTTCCTCTCTTGCTCCTTCCATCCTTTTGAATGGGCTGCATATTTCACAAAATGTAGGTGGGTGCTGCATAGTGTTCTGGTTTTACAGTGCCAACTGTATAATTTTCTTGGAAGATTTCCAGTCAGTTCACATGAAGGATATCACAGCACCTTTCATTCCATGCATTAATTGGATGTGATGCATTGTACAAAGGACCTACCAGCAAACTAGCTCTAATTTCATTCTTGTGGCAGTTCATTTAAAGTTTCCAGAGTCAAAGTTCACTGGGTGGGAGGTACAGCTGTATGTAGCGCTCTCTGTCTTATAACTAGACCCTAACGTGCAGGCTGTGGGAAAGGACCGAAGCAATCCTCCCAGAAGGGAATAAGGGTGAGAAACACAAATCTAAAGAGAGCCTCTGTGGTCACGGGGGCCTGTGGGTACAGTATGTGAGTCTGAAGAATAGTGTATAATATTGGCCTCTCTCTCATGCCCCCAGACCTTCACATAAGTCACATCAGCTTTCTCTGACAAAGCCACTCACCAAACACCACCACTCCCCCCCTCGAGCAGTACATCCGCAGTGCTGTGCACACTGGAAATTTATGTGTGGGTGTGTGTGTGTGTGTGTTGGTGGGTGTGTAGGGTTTTGGGGGTGGGGGGGATTGAGTCAGTGATGGGGTGTTGGCACTTTCAAGTTGTGTTTTTTCAGGATAGGAGCAGCTGTTAAAATGTTATCCTACCATTCTGTCCAAGCACACAATGTTTCACAACTGGCTCAGCTGTCCTATGTTTTGTTTCACTGTCGCCTGTGAGCTTGACTTTAACTTTGAGAGCCCATTTAGTCTAGAAATTAGAAATGAACATGACACATTATCAGAGCAGGTGAGAAATTAGTCTCTGCATCCCAACCCTGACATCCTATTAAGATGTTGCTGAGCTTGGGACACAAAAATACTGTAATAGACTTTTGTATATGAACATATTCTATACAATACTCTACCCCCCTTTTTTTTGTTAAAATTATTTAAAATTTTTTGTAATGGCCACTGGCGCTATTGTATATTTCTTTGAACTGAAGACTATCATCCTTTATATAGTCTGGTTATTTTAGATATGCCATCTTTGTATAAATACACATCCTCCACTAAACCTATATGACACTTAGCCACTTAAACTTAAAAATAAAAATGTCCTTTTCAGTACTGTGAATGTCTCAGTGGTGGATCTTGCCTTTAACACTGTTGTATCCGAGTGTTTCAGAACAACAAAGATGCCACAGCAGGGCGAGGCAAACCAATTCAAGGTGACAGTTTACTGCAAAGCCAACCATACGGCCCTCAACAGGCCAAAATCCTCTACACCTAGCCAGGCTTTAGCCAAAATCCCACATTCAGCCTCTTTAGTCTGCTCAAATCCTGATGGATGTCATCGTTGAGTCTCTGGGACCACCATGGCAGCTGCCAACACTCGCAGTCTGCTCTTGTCAGCTCCCACACAGCTAGTAAACTCTGTGGCCATTGTGGGTTAGCGCTGCAGTGTGTTTTTGTATCATGTGGACATCATGTGGTGAGCTTTTCAAAAGAACCTGCCATCCTGTATTCCAGCAGAACAGTAGCGCAGTGCGCCCCCACCTCTCTTAGCACAGGATCCAGGAGCTAATGCTTGATAATTCGAGGGTACACTCAGTCTGGATGAAAAGAAGGGAATGTTGTGAGTCTGTGTGCCAGCTTGCAGCTAGGTGACATCTCACTCTTATGTCGCCTTGTACTTGTTTGTTCTCGCTGGCGAGCTTTATGAAGATGTTTTACTGCAAAACTAGTTCAATTGAAGTGTTTACACAACACCATCTGTCCCATATTCCTTTTGCTAACATGCAAACAAATTGGTTGCCTCTGTTCTGAGCAAAAATGCTACCCACAATGAAATGAATTAAAACTTAAATTACATATTCAGACTTAGCACTTGCAGTTTCCTGTTGAAGTTAACAGAAACAGAAAGTAACACTGTTTTGCTGCTGATCAGTCATCACTCGCTTTTATAGTAAAATAAGCCTTCCCTGCCCAGACCACAGAACAGTGAGGAAGTACTCTTCTCCCAGAGGTACATGTTATTAAAACTGGCCTTTTGACAAGCATGCATGAAATGAGTGCACATAAGTGCAAGGACCACCTCTCTGGTTCTAATCAGAGTTGTGTTGCTTATTTGGCGAGCACCATCTGCTGAGGACCCGGCCCCACTGGGGTGAAACTCAATCCAGATGCCTGCTATTTGGCAACACCAGCAATGTTCATCCTAGACTCCCGACTGGCTTCCACAAACAACATGGCAGACTCCCCTCATGGCAGCAGAGCAGTCTGTCATGTGCACATATCGACTTTGGTGGAAGTTCATCAACGGTCTTTCCATAATCTGAGAAATCTGACAAAACAGCAGCTTGGGGCCAGATGGCTCCAGAAAGAGAGAGAGCTGTAAGAAACCAGGCTTGTGGTCTAAAGGGATATCTCAGTAATTTGTAATGTAAATGCAGAATTTTCAAAACATCATCAGGTCAGTTAAAGCCTGAATATGCTCTAATGTGTATTTGTCTGTCCTCTTTCTATGCTGCTGCTCAATATCCTCCCACATCCATGTTCTTCGTATTTTTTTACAATCCATCTATAATTTTGATAACAGCATGCCTGTCTATCCTGGAAGAGGGATCACTACCATGTTGCTCTTTTGAGATTTCATCCATTTTTTTAAAGGGAGTTTTTCTTTATCCTAATTGAGGGATGAAGGGTCCTATTTATCATACAGATTGTTAAGCTTCTTGAGGCAAATCTGTGATACTGGGCTATATAAATAATACAAACCCAAACTGACTCAAACCCAAATGTATAATATATATAATGCTTTAATGTTTTATCAACAGAAACACATGAAGACGGAATCATCTTAAAGTTAAACTTTCAAAACTAGGTTCCGTTTAGACTCAAGATTAAATTCCCTTCTGTTGCTTCACTTTGCTCTAGTGGTAACACACAATGTAAAACAGGATGAGGTTAACCAATTGAATACGTATCACCTACACTTTACATGGAAACCACCACACAGATAATCAGTGCATGATCAGACAGACTGCACTTTATCAAATTTATCAAGTGCATTCACCCACCTACACACACACACACACACAGCCTCCCTTCCTCCTCTCCCTGCTCAAATCCCAGAAACACCCCTTTGGTTGTTACACAACAGCAAAATCCAGCAGTTTGCCCCAGAATGCACTGCTCTCTTTGAAGTGAGAAGTGATGGGTTCATTGCATCTCAGGAAGAAATCCTGCTGTAAAACCATGCTGTCTTTTCATGTATTTTCCATCTGAAACCTTTGTCTTCCATCATTTATATTTGTTAGCAGACGTCAGATAACAAATCCCAAGCTAGACCGAAGTAACACCATACATTTCACTTCTCCTCCAATGTCCATTTACAAATGGATGTCCAAAATAGTCAAATATTAGTGTATTTGGTAAATTAAAACTTAAAGATGCAGTATCACTTACATTAAGTCACAGTATAGAAAGACAACCATCCGCCAGTGGTACACCCACTTTTTTGCATCACTAACTATTTATAAAATAGTCAGTGTCATAAATCTTTGTCCATATGGTGCAGTGAGTGTAGTATACACAGATAAAGAGCCATACATCAAACTCTGCACCAAGCAGAAACCAGTAAACAAGCTATTAGACATAATTAAGTATTATTTATGGTAAGTCTAATTCTAGAAAATAGAAATGCCAACATAATGACATCAGATATTAATGGGATGGAAAACATTTTCAAGCGATTTAACGCCCTAGCCAAACCCCAGACGTTTTAAGCAATTTACGATAAAAACAGGTCAAAAACAAGCTTTCTGTTTTAGGCTGCTGAAACCAGTTTGTTTCTGCGGGCAGTTACAGACACAAATAATAAAGCAATGGATTATTGTATTATTTTCAAGTCATAAATACAGATCGTTAATTGGTTGGTGAATGTAGAATTATAACCAAAAGGCAGGAAGATAGATGTTTTCTTCCCAGAGTTATGGTAAAAGGAAGAGAAACTGTTGAAACCACAGGATGCTGTTTTACACTTCAGAGTATATTATTATTTTTCATTGCTTGATTATTCATATTCTTCCTCAGAATGTGATACATTAAATACAGTGATATGATCCAGCTCGTTTCTCCCTTTTGTTTGTGCTTAAGAGACATAGGTCGAGGGCTAAAAGAATCTATTCTCTACCACAGTCACAAATAGCTGTTGTATAGAAGACTTTCTATCCACTATAATGTAAATAATGTTATTTGCTGTCAGTGTTTTCACTTGTGTAGCATACGTCCTTTGAATGTAATGTCCAGGTCTAGAAAGCCAGAAATGCCACAGAGGGTTCCAAATATAATGATACCTTTTCTCCCTGTGTGTCCCAGTAGAGACCATTAACCTCTCATAGCGTCAGTTGAAGTATATTATGCGATATATCAGCACCTTAAGATTTATTATGACGTAAGTCACTCTTACTGTCTGATGGATTTCATCAGTTGTCCTGCCTAGCAGTAGGTGTAGCAAGGTAAAGACCAAAGCCTGCAGATAGGTAAACAAACTATACAAATTGATAACATAATACGCAGAGGCAGTGACTGACTCTCTGCTATCTCCATGCCATTTAATGCCACATGCTGTGGCTGGGTGGCCATCATGTACAGTGGAAAGGCTCTAATCACATCATCTTTTTGTGTGATCCAGTTAAGAACAAGTGACTAAAAGCTTCTACATCTAATAAACAGCATGCATCCTGCATTGCCACTGGAATAGGGGCCTCAGATATGGAGGGAAGACAAAAGCTGCCTTGTATGTAGCACCAGAGGAATGCTCAGGGAAGTCCATGCCTGCTCCCTGGACTTACTCTTATCTGATTGAAATCACAAGGAGGCCCATGCATTTATTTAGGCTTTCTTATACAAGCTGGTTAAGCCAGAAGTCTGGCTCTCCTGCGCAGCTGCAGTATAGTGACTTGGTGACGGTTTTCTTCAATCTGTCTTTGTTTTTCTGAACCGATCAGAGCATGTTCTTTGTTTGCTCTCCAGTCATGTGTTTTTGGGTGTGAGGGAAATGTAGCTGATGTAAGAAAAACTGTGTAACGACACCCTTGTGGTTCACTGATCCTACCCAAGGTCCTCCATGTGTTGGCTATAAACAGAGTCCCACCTCTACATGACCTCACTATGCTCGCACAATTCATCCCTCTACCACCTAAATACATAAATAATGTGAACATGAGGAACATACGGACAATGGATTATGCTCCAACAATGTCCTGACTCCAGCCCTGTGAGGGAAAGGGAGGTGGGTATGTCCAACAAAATGTCGTCTGGTAAAGTCTGCATGTCTCTAGAAAATCCTGTGTGGTGAATGTAGACCTCCCATAAAACAAGACTTCCAGACAAGGGCGGCCACCTCAGCTCTACCTCCACACAAACCTCCCACAATGCATTAAAAAAGCCAATAAACAGGGCTGCTGGCAGGCAAAGAGTGGGGAATGTCCAGGGAGTAGAGAGAGGATGGTGATATGTGATGGAGAGAGACATGGCCCATAGATTATTCAGACGATTACCTCTGTTTAATGTTGTATTTCATATTTCATTTTCTAAGGGAGCAGGGCAGAGAAAGTCAGAGTGGGAGATATTTGAGATGTTTATCAATAGGAAAGTTGGAGACTGCACATCTGATAAGGGAAGGCCTCAAACAAAACACCAAACACAAGAACAATAGAGAGTAGGAGGGCTTTGGAAGGGATGGGGGCCCAGAGAGGGGAGGCTGAAAGGCCCACAGTGTAGCAGGGCAGAGAGAGAGGGGAGGCATACAGCGCCATGCTGACAGCAACACTCTGAAAACAGCACAGTAAATGTGTTTAGCCACCATCTTTCATCAGTTTACTGATCTGCTGCTAAATTTTGTTATGTAGACATATTATAACAACAAAACGTAGGAAGGAAAAAAGGAAAATCTGAGAGAAACTGCCCTTTAGGGGCGTAATGCTTCTGAAATCAGCTTAAAAATAATGCAGCTTGTTCCGACACAAAACTCCACAACCCTTCATGAAATAATTAATACAGTTTTGAATATGCTACACTGCAGTGAGATGCAAAATTTTTGATCAAATCCAAACTTCTACTCTCGGTCCAGTAAGTATGCATTTGGACCAAACCTACACAGGCTACAGCTTCAGAGTTAATATAAATAAGGTGTGGATCATATATGTAACTACATTCAGTAAATGCTGCCTTCTTTTGCCTAAATTTGGAGAGTACAAGCAGCAAATTCTGTGCTACTTTAGGTTGTCTATCATCCTTTGTTTGTAGGTCAATTGTGTAATAGAATGTTCAGTTTAAGCTAAGATAAGCTAACCCCATTGCTATTATCAGCCTCGGGTGTGATAAATGTACAATTGTATCACTTTACAAGTTTCCAGACCTAATGGATTGTCAGTTTGAGGCTATTCTGTACAGTGCAGCCTGGCCTTCAAGTCCTTAGCAGAATCCCCCTTCATTGGCTGTATCCTTCAGGATGTTCTAGTCCCTGAATTAGGATACAGTCTACGTCTTTAATATAACTTGTGACCTATTAAAACAAACCACCAAGTAATACAGCATTCCCCTGGGCCAATCCATGTAGCTTTAGTAATACCAACAAAGCAATGAGGTGCATAAGTCCCTCAAGTTTGAACACTTTTGTTTATTAAATCTGAAATGAGTGGTGTTCTATGGAGGGGGAAGTACAAAACATCTAGAAAATGTTAGATCCAGGAAATCAAGACAGGATGCACATAGAATTATGGCTGCAGTATTTGTAAGACAGGATTCTGACATATGCACCAAAAAAAGTTTTACTGCTGACTGAGCCATTGTCTAGTATTGTTTTGACAGTTTTGTTTCGCCACAACAAACTGTTTGTTCATTGTGGCAGGAAGTGTGGTGTCAGAGGATTGTTCCTGTAGCCAAAATTATGATTTAATAGCACATCTATCAACTATGCCAGAGAGGCTGATATTGTTTTTCCCTATTTTTTATTCTTATGTGAGTCAGAGCAGCATTGTGTACTTTGTAAAGAGGCTAATGATTAATCTTCTTAGAACCATTTAGGCAGAAACCGACCCAGTCTCTAATGAATGCCTATGATTGTTATTATTCATATTTATTATTTCATATAGAAGTTGAAATATTAAATACATTCTCAAAAATCTGGTGTAGGTGGTACAACCACTGAGACATCATGCATATAAGAGATGTTTTACTGAGAGATTTCTTGTGGCCAGTCAACCATATAATTTGCATGTAAGCGAGATCACCGGACTTTATGTGCATGTAGTTTAATATTCTCTGAGCTCTGCAGTATTACATAGCATAACCCCAAAGGGAGAAATGGCACTCTTTGAACTCTAGAGGAACATTAGTGCAGGAATGTGGATTATTACTGTTTGAAGCTAGTTATGTAAAAATACAGCTCACTGTATGTTCTGTCACTGACTTGAGAGAGATTATTTGAAAGGTGGGCTAGTGGAAGAATGTAAATTCAGAATTAAAAGCATCTCCTTCCCCGCACACTTACTGTGCTATCAGGTGTATTGTGCTATCAAGGATTATTGTGCTGAATGTGTTCTATATGCAAACAAGATAGTAACAGACAAGGTAGAGGCAAAGAACTCTGTTCAGAACATTGTTTTCTATGTTGTCATACATCAGCTAGTATTGTGGCTTTTATGGCAACATATCACAAGAAGAAAAAAGAAACTGTGTCTAAAAGGTCTTCCAAGTTTGTCATTTTAACCTGTTTCACCTGTGACAGTTGCGAAGTACTTATTGGACACCTGCCAGCCAGTTACAAAGAAGTATTTTCCATAGCCTTGGTATAGTATGATACATATGTTTGCTTTTATCTGGCAGGTTGTGCCTTTCAGTGCTGGCAGGAATGATGAAGGGAAAGAGGTGACATAAATATGTAATTTCAGACCACATTGGCGTACATTTGCTAACACAGTTGAGGTTTCTTTGATGTATTTTATTATATATATTATATTATATTATTATAGCCCATCTAGAAATCTTAACTTGAGCTGTTGCTGTATAAACACTTTCAAGCCAACATATACCTAATGTGACTGAGAAACATGTGGTCCTATTCTGTGGCTTTATTTTCTACAAATGGCTGGTTGAAGTTAGATCCCCCGCTGGCTGCCATTTGGTACACCACAAGGGTGTAAATGATAAATCTCTTAGAAATTGTGGTTTTTGCCTGATCTGGTGGTGAAGCTACAACATGAGCAACAACCACAACAAGAAGGTATAGAGCATTTTGATTACAAAACATGTGGATGTTGTATGAAGTACAGCAATACAAAATAGTCGCCTTTCAGAAATCTACATAAAAGGAATGAAACCACTACCCTAATAAAAACTGACAGCAGCAGGTGTCAGAAACCTTTTTGACAAAACGACAAGCTAGATCCCTTTACTTTGTTGGATAATGTGGGATTGACATATTTAATGTTCTCTCAGTTTTCATATAATTTGTTAACATCCAGTGACGTTTGACATTTTGGGAAATGGATTTCTTGCCAAGAGTTAGATGAGAAGATCAGTACCACTCATTTCTGCACAGTAAATATGAAGCAATCATCAGCAGCAGTTTAGCTTAGCTTAGCATAAAGACTGGACACAAGGAGAAACAGCTATAGCCTGACTGTCTCTGTTCAAAGGTAACATACCACCATTACTAAAGTTTATAGTAACTAACAAGTTAATACAAATATTTCTTGGAGTCTTGTCATAACCGCAAGGTCGCCAGGCAACTACTTGAGACTCCAGGACGCAACTGTGCCTGGCCAAGGAATTGGGTGACACATAACCTCTTGTACAAACCACAATATGTAATTTTTACACTTCGGATTTTGCTCACATTCAACAAACAAGATATAATGTGTTCATTAGTGAGCTGTAGAGGTGCTGGTAGGCAGACTTTGTTAACTTTAGACAGAGCCAGGCTAGCTGTTTGCCCCCGTTTTCACTCTCTGTGCTGACCTAAACTAAGAAACTGGCTGCTGGTGTTAGCTTCACATATACAGTTGTGTGGTACAGATATGAGAGTGGTATCAATCTTCTAAACAAACTCACAACAAAGCAATTCAGATTATTTCTCAAAATGCTGAAATATTCCTTTAAGTCAAATCTTTTAAAATATATGCACTACCCTTTTAGCTTTTTGTATTGTTTGTACATGAATATTTGTTTTCCATTACCATGAAGAACGGCCCCTCTCAGCGTAGTCTAGCCAGCAGACAAGCCTTATCAGTTTCACTGTTATCTGATGAAGGGGCCCAAAACCATCTCATCTGCCTGGTAGTGGCCAAAGAGGTTTATGGGAGGTGAAGGATGAAAACAAGAAAGGTGGGGTCGTTCTGCTCCATTAAGATTGGCAGCAGGAGGTATATATATCCACCATGAAGGCTGCCGCCAACTGTCCCTTGCCATCAAAACTCTTCACCTTTGATGACAAAGTACAACACAGAGAGCTTTAAATGTTTCAACACACACAAATACACACAGGTCAATGACTGGGAGATACCGGAAAGATCAATGATCCTGCAACAAATAACACAGACAGCCGGATGTGTTCTGATTGGGACATATCAATGTTAGTGAGTCACTGAGACTGAATAAAGGTGGAAATTAAAAGAATTTTTTTGTGCCGAGAGGTTTTAGAATGAAGTGAAGCAGAAACGTTCTGGTTCGTGGAAAAAAAGAATGGATCAAGACTAGATAGTTTATTCTGAGCGAGGGCTTCTCAACTTCTGTGTTTTCTCATCTCTGCTTCATTAGAACTCCAAAAGACCTTTTGACGTCAGGCTTCCCCAGACACTCACTCAGATTCCTAAGTGTAACTAAATCACCCCAAAGGTCATGTGCATCTATCAGTCTCAAGATATATGTCCTGTTTATTGCCCATAAAGATCATTAGCAGTTCCTCCCCTGCTGTCATTTGTTCCCTTGTACAAACATCCACACCAATTCAATTCTCCACACTCAGAGAGCCTGGCCTGATTCACAGTGAGTATAGCTCAAACAGCCATGCAACAGAGACAAACTCCATGTGCAAATCAAGAGTCATAAACGTCGAGGTCCATGGGCTCTTTGTTCTCCATTCAAAGAGTTCCTGACACTTGTTCACTTCCTTTCTCTATTCCAGTCAGTCCACGCACATTTCCTGTCAGTCTCTGGTTCAGATATTCTAAAAATGTTTTCAGAGGTAATAGGCCTGAACTTCAGGCATCACACATGCATAATAAAGGGACACTATTGTTTTGAGAAAAAAAAAGTGATTCAGGATTCTAGTCGGGAAAATAAAAATAAAAAGTATGCTTTTTTAAAAACTACATCATTAGGGCATGTCAGGATGTTGATAAAACGTTCAGTGTTCAGCTAAGCCAAGCAGAGATGTCCGTGTTAATCACCATCGGCAGTGGCCACCTCCAACAGATGAAGGTAGTCTGCAAAATTTGGAATTCTTTACATACATTACAGAGTTATATGTGGGTTTTCAAGTGAGGTGCCAACTCAGTAATGGTGGCTTGTCTACGTCCACCTACTGTCTATGGGAGATATCAAATTATTCACAGTAGATGATGGATTTGCTGCACAAACAAATTCTTTTTTGCACAATTATCCCTGCAGCTGCAAAGTTATGATTTAGTAATGAATATCCACAGGCTGAACAACAGACAGAACACAAAACCGTTCACTTCAGTCATCATTTCTCATCCTCAAGGTTTTCCTGTTTAAGATGCAATGGATTTAAAAGAGGATTCTGGCTTATCTGTTCCTGGAAGACATTGCGGATGTGCAGCAGAAGTTACTAACAAGTGAAGAACACTTTTAAGGAGATAAGCTCTGCACTTAAATGAGCAGTCTGCACAGTGACTCTGACTGTGATTAAAGATGATGGATTTCATTAAGAAGTAATGAGCACGCTCAATGTACGCTCTTCATCCTTCCATTAATAGGCTTATGAGCGGACTGCAATATACAGTACGCTTCAGCATAATGAGTGGAGCTGAAAAACATCAGCTGACTGGAGGTTGGTTGTTGAACTGGCTGACAGCCAGAGGCTCTTCTTTATGGTTCACCTCTGTTTCCAGACTAAACAAGCCTATTTTGCAGATAGAACAACATACAGTGTAAAGCAGAGACAGTTTATTGTGGAATGTACAATATTTGTGCACAAAAAGAAATACTGTGTACACACACACACACACACACACAGAGGCAGTTGCTGTAGTGGATGGTAGACCACAGGGTGTAGGCAGACAGCCAGTGAGTCAAAATGAGGCCCAAAGTAACCACTCTGAAATGAATGCTTTAGAGGACAGCCAAACCACGACATCAAACACACAGACACACACAGAGAGTGAGAGGAAAGAGACACTGAATCCAAACAGTTGTTAGCGATGTTGTGTGCGGACTTCTAGAAAAAAGTTTGGAAGGACAGACATTTCTCCCGACCGCTTCACTTTACAATTTATTGGGAAAGTCTTTGAGGGAAAGTGTTTTAAGAAAATGAAGAAAACAATGCAGCCCAAGCCAAAAACAAAACTTAGGGTCAACAAAGAAATGAGATCAGACAGCTTTAAACCGATGTTGCTGCTGGATTCTGTTATCATGAGACTCACGCTAAAGATAGGAGCACAGACAAGAAGCAGTGAAGTAAAATCAAACATAAAGTTAATCAGCTTCTTGTAATGCTCTGATTAGATTCACAGCGGTTCTGACCTTAATTAATAATCTTTTTTTAGAGAGTATGTTTAGTCATACTCAGTAAAATGAAACAGGCCTGGTTCAGGTTGAGTATTCCAAAAACTTAAAACCTCAAGAATATTTCCATTTCACATACCACAAATGTGAGAACGCTGTTTTTATCTACAAAAAAGAAAAAAAGGATTTTAATACCTTTCTGTGATGACATGACTTATTTGGATTATGCTGGTTTCCAACACTTGCAAAGCCTATGATAAATGTAGCAAAGTGTTATATATATTTCCCCGGGACCATTTCTTTTCTTTTTTTTAATGGTGGTATGTTAAGACATTTCCTTCCAGGAGACATTTATCATCTGACATTTTTCACCAGCTCTTTGTCCATAGGGGATTGTTTTCTGTAAATAGAAACTGTCACCAGCTAACAGTGGCTGCTATGGGGACTTGAAATATGACCACAGTTGCTGAAAGGACATAAACACAACTTGGCAGCTTCACCTGCACAGAAGCAATTGTCTGTGCCAGCAGGGCTACCAGCACATGTAAGAGCAGGTTCTCAGGCCCAAACAAGGATATCTTTCTGTATGAGGATTATTTAATCATAGCCAAGAATTACACTAACTCACTGTTCAGGTAACATACCTTTGATATAGTATTAATACAACAATGGCTTATATCTTTCCCCAAAAAATAACATTTGAGACTATTTGCTGATGACTGTATGAAATGTTTGTGAAGCTGTATACATCCCAAACAATTGCAGCCACTGAAAAAAACAGTTTCAGATGATAAAATGCGTCTGTCTGAGCACTTCTCTCCCACAATCCTTAAGGGAGAATCATGTTTCTTTGAAAGCTTTCATGCCGTTCCAAAAATTTCAGAGTTCCTGCTGTCTGCAGTCCGAGAGCTCCTTGAACTGTGAGGTCAGTGGGAGGGAAAGGTGGTTCAGGGTTGGAGCCAAAGCTAGAGACAGGCCAGAGGCCAGAGCATTATGAAACACACAAACACACAGCTGTGTGTGGACAGCCTCCCACTGTTCTTGCCGATCCACCACAACAAGCCACTAATCCCTCTTAGATCTGCTCATCAGGGCCAGACAGTGCCCATCCAGTGGCACTGCCGCATCTGGTGGAACCAAACAGCGGAATAATCTTGGCTTACAGCTGCAGCAGAATGGAGCAGGGGGCCCATGAGGCGGGGGTCCTGG
Source organism: Morone saxatilis (assembly GCF_004916995.1). Lineage (NCBI taxonomy): Eukaryota > Metazoa > Chordata > Actinopteri > Moronidae > Morone > Morone saxatilis. The sequence continues at coordinate 15,406,064 of NW_023339696.1, read as the reverse complement.
GGGCCCTCTCTGGTTCCCCTGCTGCCCTACCATTACTCTCAATGCCACTGAGAGAAAGCAACCATGAAAAAAGGAGAGATATCATTGAGGACATATGAACCTCAAGCACATGTCTATGAGTTGCTTTTTGTTTTTGTTTTTGAAGTGTATTTAATGATGATGTCAGAAATATCAACCAATGCTTTTGTTTAACTAAATGTAATTATATCCCAGTTGTATTTACTACCCTGTTATGAAAAATAGAAAACAAAAAGGGCAACAAAAAAACACAAGGCTCTTATAAAATAAAAGTGTTAACCAATAAATTCTTAACTAGATTAGGTGGAAGAGGATTTGCATGGCCTCCCCAGTCTCAGCAGCTCTAATAAAAACAAATAGCTAATTAGGACTGCAGAGTTTGTGACTTAACCCACATATGCAGGGCAGTGTGATTGTGTTTACATGCACACAATAATGAACATTTCTTCCTGTATTGTAAGAATGTTGATATGTTCACAGTATGTTTGTTATTTGGAATTCTGGCAGGTGTTCATTAAGCAACAACCAATCATTTTAAAATCATAGGATTTTAAGATTTTTGTGCAACAACGGTGACATGTACATCCCCTTGCTTTAAGATGCATGACCTATATCTGCAGAACACAGCTCTTATTTTATGTTTATCTATTCTTTTTGTTTTTAAAAAAGTTTAAAAAATATATGTTTTAGTGACCTAAATTTTCACACTGACACCAAAATGTACTAATAGAGAGAAATGTTTTGTGACCACTGACCAATAACTTACGAGATATCCAAAACATGCAAAACACTTGATAGATGATAATGACAATGCTGATGAGTGCAGCTAGATGATTCACCAGCAGCAAAAATCAAAGCAATGATCAATTTGCCAGCGAGATACAGTGCACATGATCAGGAGGCTATTTAATCACTCACATTCCTAATGGAGGTCACCCCAATCTTCTGGATTGTATTTACACTAAAAGCTTTGTGCAAGCTGACCTGATTTGGACTCCTACTCTTTGACAAAAGGCGGCAAATAAATTTCCCTTGAGAGATAAAGTAAATCTGAGGAACGTGCCATAAAACTACTGTTTAAGTATATGGCTGAGGTGGATGTTATTGAAAAGGATACATTACAAGGTTGACCTGAGGTCAGTGCTCAGTCTTTCGCTGGGGACAAGCTAACAGCAGAGCGGTGGGTGGAAACAGCTGTCGGCATGTTTTTTCTCCCTGCACTTGAGCACCACCTCAGTTACTCTGTATCCCCATTTTAAACATGCCCACAACAAACTGTTCTCTTCACTTACTCCAAGAATGTTACAAAGCTATGTAGGCCTCTCTGCAGCTATGCACTGCAGGGGATCATTATATCTACATGTTGATGTGTGCAGGGTCAGGGTCACTCGTGATTTATGCATAGGATAACCCACCAAAGAAAACACCTTAAGTACGTCAGTAATAAAATAAAAGCATATTTATTCAGATGGCCCTTTGTGAAAAAATTTCAACTGATCAACAACAATATAAAAGAAAATAGACAACCAGAACACAGATCCCCAACATGCTCACGATGATCAGACCAGTGCAGGAGCTCGCTGCGAATGGTGTTGAATGTGTGAATGGACAAATTTGGATAGAAGGGCTACATAAATCCAATCCATTTACCTCCAAACATTATACAATAGAAGTCAAAGACCATGGATTTGGCATGTTAATCAAGACCTGCTCAAAAGTTTAAGAAACAGCCTTTGTGGCACGAATAAGAACCTCAAGTTTTCTTGCATTAAGCTCTTTGATTTTACAAGTTATGTTAATTTAAATGAAAGATATAAAAAACCTTACAGTTGAGAGTATAAATGATCTGCACAAGGGGAAATATGAACAAGGTAAACTGAAAGGAGCCCAAAGTGGAACCCTTACGCACACCACAGGGAAGAGCAGCAGTATTAAGTTTCTTCTGCAGCTGGCTGTCAAGTTACTATTAATTTACATGCACACAGAACTGACATGCGTGGTCTCACTCAATGGAAAATCATAGTATGTCTAACCACATAACTGCTTCTATATGAATTATAGTGGTTGAGTTTTGGAAGTTCCCCAAAATTATCATTGCACTATAGCTATTTTTTAGACTTTTTAGAAGAAGTAGTTCCAGATTAGCAGATGCTATATGTCATCTTCTGCCAAGGCATACTGCTCACTTCAGCACAAACAATAAGAAGGGCTGTGGGCCAGGACAAAGCAAAAATCACTACTGCTCATGATATTATTCGGCTTGAAAGGCCCAAAGGTTAATGTATCTTTGAGTAAAAATGGTAAGAGACAGACAGATGGGAGGGGAATATCAAAATTCATCACCAAAAATCTTTCCAAAGCATCATTTGTCCCAGCAGGGAAACACACAGACACCAGCTTAGGAGACAGGCTTACGTAGTGTTATATTAATCCAGGCTCCACTGCTATTCCATTCTTTCACTGCAGCAACACCATCATTTGTATGTATATGCATTTACCTATTTAGTCCAACATTTAAACATTTTAATGCTTTTCATTTATGTTCATATTTACAGAACCAGAATACTGAATGACACACATGCACACACATATAGCCATCAAACATGTGCACTGCCTCCACAAGCAGGTCTGGTGACACAAACACATCCTGCTACATGGGAAATCATTTTCCAGGAAGCTGTCTGACAGGATGACAGACCACAGTGTGCTGCTGAATCAGTTGTGATGGCAAAACAAAAACAAGCTGCAGGGTTCATGCTGATGTTCATCTTATGAACTTGTTTTTGTTTATTATTATCTCGCTGTATCCAAGCTCTACATATCAACATTTTACATAGTACTGCACTTTTTTTATTCTGTTTTTAGTAGTGTGGGTGTATGCAACTGCATTATGCATTTAGGTGGGATTTCCATCATTAAAATGTGTGTTAAATTAGATCTAATTTAAATTGGTTATTTCTATTAGAAGGCAAAAGGCGTCTTCATACTGTCCAGTGTCCCAAGTTGGAACTGTTAACTTGATAGTAACTAGAAAAAGCACTTCCACCTTCATCTATCCACCTCCTCCCTGACATCTGAACATGAGGAGACGTCCCAGCCACTGGACGCTGGTGCCTGGTCTGCAACACACCATAATCTCCACCACAGACTTAATGAGCTTAATGTGCACTCCCAGGCCTCTGAGCTTAAAGGCATGTGCACAACATGCACTATGCTGCTGTGTTGCACTGTTTGCCTCTGTTTATGTGCATGCAATTCTCCACAGTCAAAAGAAATTCAAAACGTCAGACACACAAGCACTGAGGTGTGTCTGCTGCTGCGATTGGTCATAACTTTCAGACAACATCATCTTTCAGTACAGGAACAGCTCTAGCACTGTGGCAAGACTTAAAATCTTAATCTGATGAAATATTTTATAATTTCAGTGTGCCCACAGACACTGTGGTTTAATCATTAGACTCACATTATGTGTCTGTGACCATCTGGTGCCAAAGTGACTGTGCAAACAGCTGACATGCATCCAGGGCTGACTGAGGCCAAGCAAAGACTTTCATTTGTAAACAAGCCATATGTCGTCATGCAGTCTAAAGTCTTTAGGGGAAAGTAAATGCAGACCAGAGCCTTACAGTGGTGCTGAGGCTTCCAAGAATAGGAGCAGATTTCAGAGCTTGATTGGGGATAAACTGTGATTTAGTCCCTCAGACCCACGGTCCACTCTGCCCTTAACACTAACACTCACTTTCTCCCCTGCTGCAGTAAATGACTACATCACAGGCACTGTCACGCAAACCAGCATTACTCCACATTTGCGATCAACAATTTAAAAAAAAGTTTTAGTTTAATAAACACAATAACATACATATCTAATTGATTAAAAATAAAGAAAAGAAAATATATTAAGACAATATACTAAACCACTAAAGCCAGATACACTGGAAAGAAACATGAAATTGTGGGGTTTATTTGGGAAACACCTGACCAGCTTGTAGTGCACATCATACAAGCTAAAGAAAACTTTAAGTTGTGCATAAGCATATACAGTAGAATTAATCCGACATTGAGAAACATGATGGATTATAGCATTAACACCCAACCATCAGACACAGAAAGAAAGAAACTGTAAGTGACGAAGAGTTTCCTCTTGCTTGGGTATTGAAAACAAATTGAAAACATTATGTCTCTGATACCTAACATTTAATGTAATCCATGGCCAGAAAAAAGACAAGATATACTGTGTATCTGTGTATCTCTGTAATCCATTAGTTTAATCAATTTGCAAAATTTGCAGAATTGAAATGTGCGTATTCTACAATGAAGATGGAAAATTCTGGATGGTGATTGACTTATGTCTTATCTGATAAGGAAACACAGTCAACAGTATAATTGTTGGAACAACCCTAATCTCTGTCTCCAGGGTGATGCTGTTGCAGGAATCAGAAAGCTATGAGTGCTGTTCCACTGATGTGCCTCAATTAGCTGAAAGCAGAGATAAAGACAGAAATCAAGGCTAGCCAGCCAGGAACAAGAAGGACATTGGTGATTTTCCATCCAGTTGTCATTTGCCTGACTTTCCCCATCTGCATTCTGGCCATGCATGTCAAATGTTTCTGCATGGTCAAAACCTAGCAAATGCTACAGTGCTACAGTTTAAACCTGAATGACCAAACTACCCTAAGCCTCTTATTGTGTGCTGACCAGACTTATAGATCTGACGCTGCTAAACCTGTCATACTGGCCCATTCACAGTAACATTTTGTCTCAGCTCATTAGTTGGTAGAAGGTGTTGTTGTAATCAGTATTGTCGTATCATCCATGTAGTGTATAATGGAGATCCTGCAGAGCCTCGCTACCATCAACATACTTTAGTGAATATCTCCCCACTCCTCTGCTGGAATTGTATTCTTTATTCGTACTTGCTTCTGATTTGGCTTCATAGTCGATGCAGCTAAGGAAAGTGAAGCGCTTGACATTTAAGACTCAAGCCTGATGCAGTACTCCTTCTTGCATAAATGATCACTATAACACATGCAAAAGGAAAGATTGTATGTTTCCACTGCACTTATCTTCTGTTGTTGCCATATTGTGAAAAATTATATTACAGAGTGATTTTTTTAGTCCTGGAATGTGCATTTTTTGTAATGTGTCTTTTGAAGACAATGTCACAAAGGGAGTGTCTTTATTTATAGCATAGATGTCTCTGCTTTTACTAGACTGATTAGCTTGAATTATACCTACAGCCAGGGAACATTTTGAGTTACAGTTTCCTGAAGGGTAAATTATCAGATTGCACACTATCTTTTCAAATTAACAGTTCTTACACATATATCTGACTGACACATGGGACTTATGTTCACCACCCCTACACACTCTATAAAGCTTGTGTGCGCTCACTGAGCCATGGCAGGGCATTTTGTTTTGAAACTGTGAATTCAAAGAATCTTTCATTACTGTCTTCACTTTATTGCTGGCCTAGAACTAATCCATTACTTGCAAGGAGAGCTGAAGGGGACATTTCTGAAAAGTTTAATGAAATACCTGCTTCCAGGTTCTTTTAACACTGACTTCAGAGTTTCACTTTAGGGCTTTGTTGCTGTATCCCTCCTTCCTCTTAGGTGCTGAGCAGGAAATTAAGGGATGGATCTGCACACAGTGGAGCACTGATTAAGACCTGATGTTACCATGCTGCATGTGCCATGTTATCTCAGGTCCACGGAGAAAGCTTAGCCATGGTCACATGAGTTTTTTAGGTTTTTCAGCAAAAAATTGCAATAAAACCTAACATGACATTTACTTGCTGTCTCTGTATGACTCATCAGTACCTACTGAAAGTTAATACTGTACTGTAAGGATTATATATCGCCATGGGACCTTGAAATCACTGACATTTTTTCCCTTATTAAAATAAAATATGGTGTCAGGCTTCGCAAAATGCAACATGGAGAATGTGCATCTAAAGCAAAAAACAAGAACATTTGCATATGTGTCTGGTCATAAAACACTACAGCCTTTAGGCACTGTAATAAAAAACAGTTACTAACTAACTAGGATCATTATCTTCATACTACAGTAATCCATGGTGAACTCAGCTGCTGTTCAAACGGGACACATTTAATACTTAGAAACATCTGCTGTACAACATTGTTCTCCATGTCAGGATTATGATATGTGTTAGAAGAATTTACATCATAATCCTTAATCTTCTTAGCAAACTTCAGTTGCTCAATGGGGCTTCAGTCAACAGAACAACACAAAGGTATTTCATCTTTCTAACATTCTGTATTTATTACAATACTTCCCAAAGTGATAATCTACTCTGATTCAATATAAACTTTTCCTTATATGTTCATCAGAATAGAAAGCCACCGTTATTCTGCCTCTGGCCTTCCTGGATCATAGTTCACATCTCACCGGATCCTGAAACAACTTCACCAACACAAGCCCTTATTTTGTTGTAACGCAGGGCTGGTTTTATTTTGAACGTATGTTTATTGTTAAAGATCACTGAGACAAACAATTGTGAACCTATCATCACCAGTTAAGTCTGTCTGAAAACAATACTGTTTATTAAGAGATCCCTTCTGAATGCACTTTCAGTGGAGATGATGGGGGCCAATACAAAAAACAACAACACATTTGCTGAGTGAGTAATAAGGATTTTGTACCCCATCACTTACACTAAAATTGATTTTGGGAACAGATCTCTTCATGGGTGAAAAGGAGGAATGGTTAGAGTAATCAAAATGTGTTTCAGTCTTATGGGCAACCAATGCATGCTTTTCTTTGAGGTTATTGGATTCAGGCTAAGGCCAAAAACCAATTGTGTTTTTAAGTGAAGCACAATAAATGTTAAAATCCCCATTTAGGAATTATTACTGATAATTTTACTCGGCAAATCAATAAATTGCTATATTGATGAACTGGAAAGTGTGTGTGTAACTGTGTAACTGTGTAGGTGTGTGTGTGTGTGTATGTGTGTGTGTTCCCCTTGGGTTCCCTCGCGCCCCACCTCCCTGCCCTCCGTCCAATCAGAGCTGAGAACGGGCTTTCGGGCCTCGCGACCGTGGAAGAGCAGCAGAGAGCGGAGCGAGGAGACAGTGGGGGAGGGTCACGTGTGTACACACTGTAGGGCTCAGCAGCACTCCAGCAGTAGTAAAGTCTGAAACGGACGGCCCCTTTTCAGAACAAGCCTCGTCCGAAAAGTTGATAGATGAAGTGAATGTCCGCCGACATGCAGGAAAGCGGTTGTTTTTGCTGGTTTTAGGCACTGGGAGCGCGGGGAGAGCCGGAGCGCGTATTTTAGGACGTCTGTTTGTCAAATGAAACGACTGAGAAATGCCAGTGGAAATGCTACATCCAAACCCTATGCCTCCGTAGGTTTGTCACCGACCCAAATCTATAACGTTACGTTTCTGGTGAGTTTTCCTCTCTGTTGTATTATTTCGAGCTACTTATGTGATGCGTTTGCGGTGAAAATTTTGACCTTAGAGCGGCAGAGAAGTGAATTTGTCCCACTGCGAGATGGGAGATGATGCGAGAGTGAGTAGCTTTAGTTGTGCCAACAATAGGCGCAGAAATGGGAGAATAATGGTGAAGCCGTGACAGTTATCCACGCTTTGATCTGTGCAGTCAAGTGTGATGGAGAGACAGTGTGTGCCATAATAAATACACAGACCACGATAGGATGGTTTGTTCTCGTACCTTTGTTCAGCTGTTGTAGCGTTTTAACGAGCCGTTTATGTTTGGAAAACAACACCTGAAGACGTTTCTCACGGGAGCACCTTTCTCAAGTGCTGGGAAAAAGTTCAGTTTAATCAGAGGCCTTGTTGAAAAGCTCCTTCACTGGCAATGATAAAGTAGTTTTGAAAGTTGTTGTAGACTTCCTAATAAAAGCCTATATGTTGTTGAAATGACATCTGCCTTCGGGACCTACAGCTAATGGGATGTCATAGTGTCTGTTCATTTAACAATGTTTATAGTGTAATACACTACTAATACATTCAATTAAATGAGTAATTAGTAATTACTACATTTATATTGATATAAGTGTGTGTCTGTTTAGTCTTGTGATTTTAAATCATTCATATATCCTTATTCTTATATAAACAGGCAGATGAATATATTTTCTTTGTATATGTATAATCTTTGTTTTGATAAATGATATCAAAGCTTTTGATTGGCTTTTAAAGCCACTAATTTAAGATATTATATATCCACCTGACCATACTTCACATCAACTAGGAGGCTGAGTGAATGCTACTTCCTGACAAAGTAGTTCTGTCTTAGTCTTACCGCTCACCAAATAAAATGCTTCTGGAGATTTAGGCGTTGCACTTGTTGTCGTCAACTTCATCCATGTGACGGAGGGGGACATGCATGTGTGCCATGGCTTAATGGCAGTAAGCCTGCTTTGTGCTGATCATTGAACTCTGACTTTGTTGACGCCTGTGCCGGTTCAACATGTTGCAGAAAAGATGCTAAGAAAGCCATCAAGACTGACCGTGACCTGTGCTTATACAGCGTCTCTTACACCAAAACCTGATATGAGCCAGTTATCACTCGGCCAGATCAGATGGTCTTCAAATCAGAATCAGAAAGAAATACTTTAATAATCCCCCTGGGGAAATTACTTAGGAAAAATGTATGTACATGTACATAGAGGAAAAAATCCTCTATGTACATGTTGTCACAAAACCTGTAGTTTGGAAGGAATCCATTCCAAAACAACTTATCTTGCCCACAAAAAAAATTCAACCGCTGTGACTCAGTTCTCTGGAGACTGATAATGTTTTAGGGAAAGTGTTCAGAATTATGTTAAACCCCTTCCACAGAAATGGACTTGGTGGCAAGTATTTTAATCACCTCTGAGAGCTTAGTAATTTTAATTTGCGAAATGTTATGCAGCATTAGCATGCACCTGAAGTCAGATCCCTCATTAATACTCTCAGTTAATGGGCTGCTTTCCAAGAATAATAGGCAGCCGAGAAACACACAAGAAGGGAACCAGAAAAGCTTTTTTTTAAATGAACCCTTTATATGTTAATGAGCTCTCATACTGTGAGTAGTTTGGTACTTCTGTGGCCAGTTACTTTAAATTATACACCGTCAAGTATAGTAAACTTTGTGCATCAAATGTCATTGTGTTATACATCACATCTGACAATGACGCACAGTCACAACATGTGTGAGTCATGTAATCTTATTTCCCTCCTGTAGTATTCCTGTTGCTGCTCTGCTGCAGACGTGAGTAGCGAATCATGTGACATCACTCTTTCTACTTTCTGAGAAGAGCCTGTAAATTCCAGTAAGGATATATGAGGGGTGTGGGCCCAGTATGTCACACTACTCCCATCAGCCTGTGAGACCTGGCTTCAAAGCGGCGAGACGTCAAGCACGTGGGCGTCACTCATACGAGATCGTGTTTGGTTGGGCTGAAGCATGCTGCAGCAGGGCCTCCCCCTCTGGGAATATTTCATTTAACCACTTTTGACATGGAGTAGCACAAAAAGTTCAGATGGGGCTTAACCAAGTGTACATCTGCAGTCAAAGCCATGCAAGAAGAACTCAACAAAGATTTTTCTTCATGTTGTCTTCACCTTTACGGGAATCAGCTAGGAAGAAGCCATATTTCTCCTGTTTTCGAATGAATGAGTCAATGTGAAATGTAGTGTATCGCGCTTTGAGTGGTCAGAAGACTAGAAAGGCACTGTTAAAGTCTATTTACCATTTTATTCTCACATATGAACTTAGCAATACATTTGTATCCATGCTGTATTAAATACAAATGGTGATCTTTGGTGGGCATAAACATTACCAAAAACTTGTTCTTGAAAGCTTGTACTAAACAATCCAACAAGAGAAAACATCTCATTACCTCCTGTGATAATGTTTATCTCAGTTTATCATCCAATTATGAGCAAGTGTGTGTTATTCCTAGTCGTCAGGGCTGCAGATATTGATCATTTTCATTATTTCTTAGGACTGTATTGTTTGGTAATGCCTTGATTGGTTTGGCCTTTTTAAGTGAAATCATGGGTGTCTGATTTTAGAAAGGCCTGATGGTTAAGCAGGAAACAAAATACATAATATAATAATATAAGTAAAAATTGATTTATATTACACCTAAATGTCACTTCCAGTATGTAAATGTAGGAAATCCCTATGTTTCTGTTCCCACTGTGTTCCTTCATTCTGCTGCGCAATATAAGGGCCATGGCATTAGTTCTCATCTCAGTTTTATCATTGGTTTGTCATTGTCAAATACTAGGTGTATACTGGCTACAGGAAACAATGTCTTTTGAAAGGTCAACAGTTAAAGTCATTTATCACCAGTGTACCACAAACTCATGACTCCTTTTTTAGGCAGAATTTCGGGTACCTTGCAGCTATCGTAAGCTACAGAGTTAGCCAACGTGGTAATGAAAGGGGTGCTAAAATGTCAGTATACAGCAGGTGCTAATGAATGGAGACAGCCAGCCACAATGCGGTGTGCTCTCTTTCATTTTCACCAACTTCTCTTAAAGTCATTCTCTTCTTAAATGATCAGAGGTTGCTGAAGGAGTGTAGAGTGAGCACACTACATCTACAATACATTGTGAAAAGAGCACAAACTGGTAATCTATGGGAGAGGATCAGAGCTCGTTATGTACTTTTGTCAAGGCCCGTTTTAGTAAATGAGTCACCTAGCAGCTTGTGTTAGAGAGCTATGTTTACGAGGGGTCAGACTGCTGCTGTCTTGGTGAAGACAGGTTTTTTTGTTAAGAGTAACTCTACACTTTGGTCCTCCTGATCCTGTTCCAGTCCAGCTCTGAGCTCCAGCCTCTACTATAGTCTCATTACAGCCAATTGGATTAGTATAGAGGAGGGACTGAGCCCTTGTGTGTGTATATGGGTCTCTGTCTGAGACTTACGGCCAAAACAGCCTCTCTGTAGTGGTGTTACGTAAGTGAACGGAAGAATCTTTTCCCTTTACTGGCATTGTTACTCTCCTGAAAGCAGAACTGCCTTCCTGTGCTTTGTTCCACAGTATTTTGACGGGGAGCTTTCCAGAAAGTTGTGCAGAATTCCTTTTAAAACTGCTTTGGGAAGGAAGCCAAACATGCAGAAGCATAACCGCTCAATTATCACAGAGGAAGTAAAATACAGTGACCTTCTGTGACTTATCATTGCAATCCTGCGATAGCCTCTTGATCTTCTTTTTCCTTAACCAAGGCTATTTGAATAATTTATTAAACTGACCTGAATCAATTATGCAAGGCAGCATTACATAAGCTTTTTGAAAAATTGCAGCCCCATCAGGCTTGATCACAAACGCTCCCGACATGTGCACGGTCATTTTCTTTGACCTTGCCCTGAACTCCAACCCCTCAACTCGGCCCTCACTGACCCTTCACCGGGGCCTGCCTCACATTTCACTCTTTATAAATCTACCCATCACCCATGTGCCGGACCCCCAGTCAGCTTGGCAGGAACCTGAACAGAAGGTGCACGTCCTTTACTCACGGCAGTAACACGAAAACAGCGTTAGGCGGGAAGGGTTTATGTGGCTGCTTGACCATGTGAAAAGCACAAGGGCAGCACAGCACAGGCAGCAATGCCCCTGCATGTGACTGACAGAGAAAGATACAGAGAAAAGACAGCAAAATCTTGCAGAGGCGTCAAACACTTGCTCTGGCCACTGTGGCTGGGTTTTGGGCCTGAGCCAGCAAATGAAACATATTGTGAGGCGCTTGTATTCAGCCAGTCAGATGCAGTGAAGTGAAATTAACAGTGTTACCGAGGGCATAATAGCTGTGCCGTGGATGACGTGTTTTCGTGTCAAGGCCTTGCTCGCTCCTCTAGTCAGCACCGGCATCAGAAACAGAGAGGGTTGAATTCTGCTCATGGATGAATAAACAACTCAATGTTTTTTTGCTTGTTCTGAACTTACTTAGTCATTCTTACAACCTATGTGAAACATATCACAATATTAGATTTTTGTCAATATCACCCCAGCTTTAATTATTACTGGTAATTGATATCAACTGTAACATTTATTACCAGTGCAGTAACGAACTTCTTTCTCCCTAACTCTGCAGTCGACCTGTTGAGAGACGTGACCCGTGTGTGACCCCAGCGATGTGGATCTGCATGGTTTACAATGAGACGGACACCAGCGTTGACTTCCAGCTCTGCCAGGACTATGGCCTCATCCTGTCGGTCTTCTCCCTCATCTACCTCCTGGTGTGCTTCCCATTGGGGCTGTGCTACAATGCGCTGCTGGTCGTGGTCAACCTCTCCAACAAGGTGTCCATGACCATGCCGGATGTTTATTTTGTCAACATGGCCATAGCGGGCCTCGTGCTCAATCTGGTGGCGCCTGTGGAGCTGCTAAGCTCCACCTTCACCCGCTGGCATGCATGGGAGTACAACAACGAGGTCTACATTACCCTGCTCATTCTCTTCAACATTTCCTCTCTGGTCATCATGTATTCCACCACGCTGCTCAGTCTGGACTACTACATAGAGCGGGCCCTGCCTCGTACGTACATGTCCAGTGTGTATAACACCAAACATGTTTGTGGGTTCATCTGGGGCGGGGCGGTGCTCACTAGCTTCTCGTCCTTGCTCTTCTATGTGTGCAACCACATCTCCACTAAGATGGTTGAGTGCTCTAAAATGCAGAACAAGGAGGCAGCAGATGCCATCATGATGTTCATTGGCTACGTGGTTCCAGCTGTGGCTGTTCTTTATGCATTTGTACTCATTTTGCGCATTAGGAAGGAGTCTACACCTCTGGATCAGGACTCTGCTCGCTTGGACCCTTCGATCCACCGACTGCTGCTAGCCTCAGTCTGTGTGCAGTTTGTACTGTGGACCCCATACTACATGACCTTGTTGGTACACACTGTAGCCGGTGCACCAGGGTACATTAACAGTGCACACTACTTACCTACCTATTATTTCTTAAGATGTGTGTCTAAACTGCTGGCTTTCTCTAGCAGCTTTGCAATGCCTCTCATGTATAGGCAGATGAACAAAAACTTCTCCAACAAGCTTCAGCGGCTGCTCAGGAGGCTGCACTGTGGAGACCAGTCCTGCCCTCACGAACGCTCAACAGTGCAGCAAGTGGTGACGTGAGATCTCCCACGGGGAGATTACTGGCGCCCCTCCCACTCCCCCTTCCCCTTTTCCACCTCTCAACCTAGCCGGCACTTATCTCCCCCCTACAGAGCCAGTATCTGACTGAGCTCCCCGACTGCTCTGGACTGTGTTAAGAGCGACGTAGCTAACTGTGGAATTTCCTGTCACCTTCAGAACATGATCTGATCTATCCAGTTCTGCAGCGAGAGGACAAACCAAGCAAAAACCACTAAGTGCTGTTATTTTTTGTCAACACGTGAAGTTCTCCTCTACTTCTATTTTGAGGGCTGTAAATCGGCACAATCAGCTGATCACTACCGTTAAGACAAACACACAAAATATCCTGTTTGCAAGGGACCGCCAGTCGCTACGGCATCTTAGTGGGAGCGGCTTTCTTGATAACGGCGGTGTTTATGAATACTGTGCTGACAGTGTGTGCAAGTTTGACCAATGCATGACTGCCTAAATTTCACTTTAGAGTCGCAATATGCTACTAGATACAGTTTAGGAATAATTTTACAACTGATGCATAACACATAAGCAGAACAACAAGCAGTAAGCTATGAACTTGCACTGTGTGTCAGCAACGTTCCGCGCTGCCTGTGAACATCAGTGTTTACCGCCCTCAAACTAGACCATTGATCACTTGACAGTTCTACCTTTTCAGAGCTGCATTTTCTTTTTACTCAAATGTGTTGAGAGTGATTCCTCATTATCATATTGAATAATCTTCACATTTAAAAGGTGGAATACAAAATGTATGCTCTTTCAGAAATTGTAGCTTCATTTCAAAAGCTGTTTTCTTTCTCGATACCCGTACTACCCTGTAGCTAGATGTAGGTACTGGTATGAAGAGATGTTCTCAGTTCATTTTTTAAAAGATGTCTTGAGGTATCCACTCACAGGTATAAAGAGATTATTCTTGCATATGTTATAAGCTCCACAACAAATACATTGTGTAAACTATACATCCATACAACAAGTCACACAACTACGTGAAATCCTTATATAAAGCTTGTATTCAGGGTTCATCCATAACCGGTATACCTCTTGTGATCTCTGCTGAAATCACATCACCTGTTAACCATAAGTGGTTCAAATCAACTCATTCATTCATTTGAGCAGATAGCCTCAACTCAGTATGTGATTTGTTAAGCTGTGTATTGCTTCTGCAGGAATTATGCATGAAGACCCTCACATAGTGTCAGTGAAGTGTCCCCCCCCCAAGATCACAGAGAGGGCCCTGAGGTAGTGGCATGTACATTCCCTAAATTGTATGAGCATTCATGAGTGGTAGGGAGGTTTTGTCCAGTGGAAATATGAAGCCTGTCTGGGTCACTCTAGAGGCACTATCAGAAACCTTCATAAACTATAAAAGACTTGCCTGCCAAGCACCTGAAAACTGTGTTTGTCACAGAGTTTGAACTGTAATGCTGCTCAGATGCATTAAGGTAATCTGCACATTGTTGGCAAAGCTGCTTTGCTTTCTTGCCTGGAATTTAGTGAAAACAGAACAGACTAATAGTGATGAAGCCCAGTTATAAAATGAAAATTTAAAACTTGCTTTTGCATGAGGTCTGTTGCATCACTGCATTAGTTTAGTGGTTTTTTTGTTTTTTGTTTTTGCTTTCTGAATGAGAGGGCCAGTTTATAAATCATCCTGTGAACAGATGCACCAGCTGGGCGGGGCATTCACTTGAAGAGAAATGGAAGGTGGGCACACTGTTATATTCAACTCTCAGACAACAATAAATGATAGTCACTTTTCTTTGTAATTTACACCTTAAGATAAACAATTGTATGTTAATTCTGACCTGCTGGGCTGTTTCTGCAAGTCTGCTTGGCTTTCACTGCAAAATTTGAAGTTTTGCCAGATGTACTAAAACAGCGTTGATGCTTTTCATACATAATGAAATTATTATTAAGATTATAACATTATATCAAACATACACCTACTGTATTTTTTAGACATCTTGTGACTAGAGATGTTGCTTGTCTATGGTTGATGTATGAAACAGTGTCCAACATTTTAATTTTCGCTGCATCGTCCCACCCTCGTTATGTGTATCTACAGTGAGAAATAATGTTTATTTTCAACTGAGGCTGTGTTACAGTATTTGCCGCCCCGTAAAACAAGCTTGTACGTATCCTGACACAGTTAATCATTATTTGAACTCAGTTCAAAGTCCCACTGCTTACTGTTACATTTAGCACCAGAAGGCAAACAATAGTACATGTGTGGTCAAAAGATACAGGGTTTGAATCAAAGCTTGTGACTGTCTGATTTTTGACATTTAAGCAACATTTCTTAAGGTGGTGTCCATTTTCAGCCCTAAATTGGTTTACTATATACTGTCAGAGATTGCAGTTGTGTCTATGTTTATTTTTAACAAAACTCCAACTATTATTTAATCAATAAGCACTTGAATTATAATGAATAGAATTGAATGTTTGAAGATTGTCTGATTATGTGACAGCAGAACATGTTGCCATTGGTGATTTTTTAATGAAGTTAATGTCAATAGAATTTATGTCAATTTTAAATTTATGTTTCTAATTAGACATCCAACTGGAAGGCACTCAGTATCTGTTATTTTGATGGTAAATTTCAGTCTGTATCTGAACCTTCATCAAACAAGTAAATGACAACTGGGCTGATTTTTGGAGAATAGCTAAATTAGGAGCTATGACCAGTTAACTCAGCAGTCATTTAACTTGGAGTTGATATGTGAATGTGCCAATCTAAATTTGGTTCCAATTACACAAAGAAGGCCTCACTTCTAGCACTAATCTAATCAGTTTTCTTTCTTCCCATGCCCTGACTTTTCACCAAATTTCACTAAAATCCATTTAGCCATTTTTAAGTTAGAGACAGACCTAAAACAAACTCCTTGGCAGGGGTAATAGTTAACAGTCACCACAAATTGACTGACTGCACGATGCAGACAACTGGCAAATAAAGCTTGATCAAATTGGGCTCAAAATTACACCCAAGTCAGATTACTGCTGAAGACTGACTTTGGTTTATTATTTCAGAGGGGCCATAATCTCACACCAGTGCGGAGAAATTTGAGTTTAGTTAAATTGCTGAAACAGACCACGTATAAAAACACCCTCAAAGTTCTTGTGTGTCAACTGTATGCAGATGCAATTCAGCTATTTGAACAGCAAAACCTCAAGTCCAGATGAATCCACTTTCAGATGTGATGCTTTTGGGACTGTGTATGCAAGTGTATGTGTATAATAATGTGTATATATTGTATGTGAGAGATTTACAGGAAGATACCATGCTCTTTCAAAAACACAGTATTATTTTCTGAGAGATATATTTAGATTCTGTAAGTAATCTACTCTATTGTCAATTGAGTCAAAGACTGATTAAACAATAAACTAACAAGGATATCACCGCTTCTTATGTCAATTATATCTGACAATACTTATGATAATGTGACAATACCGTATGTTGAAACATCTGCTATGCATTCTGTTGTTGAAAGGTGTTTTGGCATATTTAGTTCCAAACATCTTGGTTCTTGTATCAAGTTAACCAAATATGACAAGTATCAATGGAAGAGACTTTGGAATTGGTGCTTTGTCCCCAAAATGTCTCCTTGAAATGGAAAAATACTCAAATTATTTTACTTTTTTATTTGCAAAAGGCTGAAAACAAAGTACTGTTTATTCTAGCTCTTCAACCCTCTAATGCTATGATCAGGTCAGGATGATGGGCAGGTTGTGGGGATTCTTCCCTCCATCTGAGCTGCTGTGACAATGGGAGTGAGGAAGGATGCCACAGCTCTCCTCCTGCTCACCACGCTGCTAACAGCAGATTGCTTGTGGCGAGACCCTTCAACCACGCCACTCAGACAACATTCCAGGCATTCTGGGAATTGTTTTGTCTTCTGTGGGTCTGACAGTCCAATACTGTTGCCATTCTTAATGAAAACAATGTTGTGTGTAGGCTACATCTGATAACAACGCTGCACACTGAGAGCTGTGTGACAGCCTGCAAGTTGGAGCTGGGGGGAAAAGTGCTGCACCAGGAAGCTAGCAGGATTGAGTTGATGAAGTGATGGATCACTATGAAAATCAAACTTTATAATTAGGTTACAATTAAAGCTCAACAGACTGAGGTAAGGTGTCATATTACAGGGAGGAGTACTCATAATGCATCAGCTGTTGTCAGTACTACACATTCTTACATTAGACCCAGCAACAGTAACAACATTGGATTGCACAATAGTGTATGTATTTACAACATCTTTAGAGGAAAAAAAAGAGCAATCATAAGAGGTCCAGCAGGAGGAGGAGGGGGAGGTCTGAATTATATGTACTACATCTGGAAATGATATGATAATGGAGTGAATTGAAAATGGTTGTCATGGTTGCCATTTCCCCCTCTGAGGACTGGAGTTTCATGGGGCTTTCACTTGATTCTATTAGCTCAAGCGAACAGCACAAAGAACACAATTCACCAGTACGTCAGTGTATTTACCATCTGTATTTATGTGCTACTTTTTGTTTTTTTTACAGGAAGCTAATGATGCAAGAGGGGTGTTTTTCTAAGATGTAATACAGATGAAAAAGTAGGACATTTGTCTGCAAACGCACCAGTAACAAAATTTTACACAAAGTTTTTATTACACACTTTGAATTATTTAAGGTGCCTACTATTTTATCACTATGTTAGGATTCATCATCAGTTTGGCAGACACTGCTGTCTAATTTATATTTTGCTCAGTAATACATCTGCAGGAAAGTATTTTATTGGGTTATGGCCCTTGATGGCCAAAGAATTGGCCAAAAATAATGCAAAATAGAAAAGAAGAAAAAGTGGGCATTTTTGTACCCCACAATCATAAGAGTGTGTGTCATGGCTGCAATCAGACCCATTTCAAAACTCTTAAAACTGACACACACAAAATCATGCATGTATTAAAAGTGAACTCCTCAGGTTGCACTGACTCGAAGTAGACCAGGAAAAGCTCTTAACTGTACAAGCAACAGGAAACAGGGTTAACGCTGACAAAGCACAGTTTTTAATGTGCTACATTAGTCTTAATGTTGTTTTTCTCCTTTAGAGGTGCAACTCGACCAAAAGTATTAGGGTCAACTTCAGTCAAACATACAGCATCACACATCAGACCACCTATGTAGCCAGAACATTTGGCTTGTGGCTTTAAATGTTTTATCTGGCTGTCAACCAAGTTTCACACACACCCCTAGACCACAGTTGTTTTTCCTAATGTGGGTTAAATTGAGCTGTAGAATGTAAAGTCTAGACAAGACAAGTTACAGTTAGTATTTTAGAAAACTATCTCACACTGTTCCAGAGTGTCAGTAAGAGGGCAACAGCGGTACAAAATATTGAATACTTGAACCAACCTACCGGAAGAGAGTGAAAGTGACAGACCCTAGAGACTGAAAAATATTCACATAACAAAACAGATACAAAAATAGACTACACGCTGAAAAGAGAATAGGGGAAGTGACTCAACGCAAAGAAGATATAACAAGATAAAATAGAAAAGACAACATGCCGTAAAGCCAAGCTGGTTTTGATCCCAAATTGGAATAAACCACGAGCAGATAAAACAGATTTAAAAAAAAACATTAGATTTTTGTCCTGTTTAGCACATACTACTGTGATTGGTGAATAGAATAACAAAGCTGTAGCTCTTTTCAGATGTAGTTCTCATGATGACACATTTGAAAGCTCCCACCATATGAATCCTACAGCACAGAGCAGAGACTGCAGGAAGGAGCCTTCATCTTTGACCCACCACATCTCTTCAGCTCTGGGGAGACAAGTGAACCAGTGCATGTGCCTTTAAAACAATCCACCCTGCCAATCCTGTTCTTTGCTTTTCCTCTTCAGAAATGGAAGCAGAGAATTAAAAAAAAAAAAACTCTTACAATAAAATCCTAGCATCAACTAAATATCAAACATGGCCCTGGAAGCAGTGCAGATGAGCTGGACTGTGCAGGATGTTCCATTCAGAGGTTGTGGTTGTGGCTGTGGGAGATGTTGGATGGAGCCAGAAGCACATCAGACTGGTAAGTGGAGGCAGATGAGGGTGTTGTAGCCTCCCTCCTCTAGACCTCCCACTTTCACTCCCTCAACCACAAGCAGCTAAACCCCACAACTTCCCATTAACAGCACCGGTAATGTTGTCTTTTTCATTAGATGTCACTGGATGGGAACTGTTTTCCTTTTCATTTACATGAACAAGAAAACAAAAGTTACTATGATATGTTTTCACAGTTATGGTATGATTTCATGGTTATCATAATAAAATACCAAGACCAAAGCAAACGTTAAATTCTCCTTGTCATTTACCGTATAATTAAATTACTTAGCTCTCATCCTCTTTGAATGATTTAGAATACTAAATCCAGCAAAATGCTCTCACCTGTTAATGTATTTTGGTGAGACAAAAACTTCTTCAAACCATCCTCTTCACCACATCAGTCATCAGTCAATCAGTCATTTCTTTTAGTCAGCCAAAGCTTGTGCAGTCATGTTCATACTTTTCTTCAAACTGTCCAACATTATTCATTTTTTATGCCAGTGGGCCACCCAGTGGACATCAACAGGGAATGCATCCTCTCTCACAAGCCTCAGTAAAGTAATAGTTGAAAAGGTCTCACACAGGAAGTAGTTGAAGGACAATGTGTAAATTCAGAGTCGCAAAGACGCAAAACTCAAGGCCAGTTTAAGATTGGAGATGACATGCTTACTTATTTCAGCCTTGTAACTGACAGAGAAAGACATAAAACAGAACAACCATTCACTATAAATAATTTTGCTACAACACACCTCACTATTTCTTCAAGTTGTTTATATCACCCTTTGCCATCACACATAACTCCAGCCATTGTTAGCACATGCAAGATCCTTTTTCTGGAAGCTAGTCTTGGAAGTACATTTACCAGATGAGGTTCGCTGTTTACTTAAACTTACGTTACCTTACTTAATCAGTTCCTTGGAAGTGCTTTATAGTCCGAAGAAATCTTAGAATCAGTCAATGTCACAACTCCTCTTTTAAGCCTATTACGGCAGCCTTTTGGAAGGGTTATTATGACATATGCACCAAGTCTGCTCCACTGGGCTTTAAACAGTGCTATCACATATAGTTTATTTGACTGTAACATTAGATTAGATTAGATTAGATTAGATTAGATTCAACTTTATTGTCATTGCACAAAGTACAACTACTAGACAACCAAATGTAGTTAAGCATCTAACCAGAAGTGCAGCACATGTATATCTATGTCTCTGAATGGCACATTTGAATAACACTTTTTTAACTTGGTCTCATTTCATGTCATCACTATCTAGGGAAATATGCACACTTTCCCTTTTTTCTCTCCTCTCCTCTCTTTGACAGTCTCTAGCACATTTCCACTAGACTGACCTCTACATCCCCACTTTCCCCTTATCTGTGTGTAGTCATGCAGACTGAATAACTGAGATTTCAGGTAGCTGAGAGAAAATCGCACAAATCTGGCTTGCTGTATGACCTCTCAGATTGTCTGCTCTCTCCTTTTTTCATCTCAGGAGCTGAATCAACTTTCTACTACTTCTAAAATCCTCTTCTTCTAACCCACAGAAACTGCTCTCTGCTGTCCCTTTTCTTGTCAAGAACCCAAACTTGTTTGTGCCAGCAGGGCTACCAGCTGCCGTGTTGACCCTGTCGGCTCCCTCAGACCATCACTGCTGCTCTGCTGCGCCATTTCCTGACTACCAGAATCAACTTTTTCAAGACATGAGGCTGTGTGTCATCTGCACTCAAATCAGCAAGAGGTACTTCACTTCTCCAAGATGAAACCAGCACTTAACCAATGTTTAAGATGATGCCTTTACTTTTTCAAGCTTAAACATATTAACTGTGAGCACTTAGCTATTCTGGTTTCAAGGCAGAGTTTGTGCTCCTCTATGTCACTGAATAACTCCACACAAAATAGCTTTCTAACTCTTCCCTCAGTCCCCCTTGTCTTTCTTTGTCCTACCTTCAGCACTATGAGTCCCGAGATGTTCCATGTCTTTGCTACTCTGGAGAGCTAAACAGAAGAGTGAATATATTCTTGTGCCCCTCTCTATCTGCTTGTGAGATACTGAGAGCATTAAGAGCAGTAAGCCAAGACATCACCTTGTGATATGCAGGTTAGTACAAGCAAATAGGTTACCTAGCATGTTGAAGTGAGGCAGTGACACCCGGCTTCCTAGAAGCAGACCCTCCAGCAAGAGATTGCACGGTGCCAGTTTGTCTACTGCAGGGCGGGAGACAATAAAAAAATGATTCTTCCTCTATTAAAATGTCTTAAGCAACCTGACTGGACTATTGGTAAAATGCTACAATACATGAGCAGCCGCAGAGCAACTGATTGGGTCGGGTATAAACAGGCCACTTTATTGCAAGGCTGTATTGGATATATACAGAAGCAAGCAGAGTATGCAATGTGTGTAGCAAGTATTATTTTTTTATTGATGCACACACCAGCTCAATATAGCAATTCTTCTGTTAGCCACTGAGCAGCAGTGTCTTGACTTTTAAAACTTTCAAAATCTGCTTCTGCAATCAGTAAATCCTAAATTGTACCCCATCATACCAAGAACTTTATCCACCATGTTCAAGCTTGAGAGCTGTGACCTGTTTTGTTTTCAGACCCCTGACGAATGCACTCCACTGGCTTTCTGTTGTTGTTCGTATCACATTCAAAGCCCTGGAGCTGGTGCAGCGCTGCCAAAGGAGCTGCAACCCCATACCTCCAGGCAGTAATCCAGCCTTGGCCTTGCCTTTTCTTTCCCCTCTGGCTGTCTTTGGATGAAGGGACCTTTCCACCTTTTAAAGACCTCAGAGTCACAATCTGCCTTCTGGAGAAACTAAAAATTCTTGTTGTCATGGAACATGGATCCTTTCCTTATATGAGGAGTCCAGAGTGATTTCCCCCACTGCTGTTTTTGCAGCTGCATAATGATCATTTGGGAATAAATGCCCTTTGATCATGGCAGGCCTATGATATCAATAGATAATGTAGGGGTCAATTAAAATAATATTAATAATAATAATAATAATAATAATAATAATAATAATAATAGTGTTTTCTAAGATGATTTAGTTTTACAACTATGATTTAATATGAAGCAGTCTATTTCAATATATACCTATAGCTCTGTTGTAGCAGATGGTTATTGTATGTCTGCAATTATTGCAGGCATCTGCAGTTAATGCATCCCACTAGACACATCACTAGCCAACATCACATCAAATAGGTCTCCATAGTCACAGTGTGGACACAGATTAGTTCAAATTACATTAATGTTACTCCTTACCCAG
Organism: Morone saxatilis; assembly: GCF_004916995.1. NCBI lineage: Eukaryota > Metazoa > Chordata > Actinopteri > Moronidae > Morone > Morone saxatilis. The sequence continues at coordinate 15,383,586 of NW_023339696.1, read as the reverse complement.
GAGCAAAGAGTCTGTTCTGTTTTCCACCTTACTGAAAGTGAAGGCTCACAAATTTTTAAGCTTTATCTGAATGTAATTGTAGTATAGAGAATGAAACATTGAATAAGCAAGGGTCAATGTCTTTTGTTGTTAGTGAAAATCAATAATCAATACAGTACAGTAGGCAAACTATTTTACAAACATAATGATGGAAAAACTGAGAGGTCATGTGCAGTGTGTTTACATGACCCTCATGGCCCTTAAGACTAAGAGCCCGACAACCCAGGTGATCAAATACTGCACAAAAAACAGTATGAGTGGTTTCCATAACAACACAACCTGGTTGAGGCAAACTCCACACTCTACTTATTTGCTGTCTAAACTTTCCTTTGTGTTAAAAACAGCTCTCAGTCAGTTCAGTTACTGGGTCTTTTTAGATACTCAGCAGACACCTGGAATCACAAACTGGGCAAAAAAAAAGGAGGCAGAGAAAAGGGAATCTGATGAAGCATGGTGACAAACCCTGGGTGACAGATCATCTCTTGCCTTTCTGTCTCTCCCGCCCTCCTCTCCTCTCCAGACAGGGTTGGGCCAAACAGCAGGTGGTGCAGAAGAGAAGCCCGGACATGGGATTTACAAATCTGTGTCTCTCTGACTTCTGTACCGGACAAGCATGGAGGAACATCAAATCCCAAATTTTAAAAAGTAAGGGCTGCTTTTGATTCCCATGTATTTGCTACGGTCGGTGGCTATTTAATAGTGCTTTATGTGTTTTATGTCAATGTCAAGTAGCGTCTTAAAAAACAAAGACAGTTTACACTAAAATTACAGGTGATATACTAACTATATTGTAATTGTTACTTTACACTTACATAATATGGTGTCTGTTAAACTGTAAATGGGGGCATCCTCCTGTCTTGTGAATCTTGTTGCATAATGAGTTGTACATTATGTCATCAACTCGCTCTTTATCTTGCTCTCTATATGTCTGGAGTGGCTGATAGTAGTTTCTTGGAGAGCACTTCTACATGATCTACGGTCTCACTGATTTTGGTGGAAAATCAGCAGAACAGAAGAACTGTTTCCTATTCCAGTATTATAAAAGGATAACTCATGAATCATATATCAGATAGAGTTAACTGATGTTTTGGTGTCAAGATCATTTCTCAGATTTTTTTTTATAATTATGTGAGCTTAGATGTGTCATGACACTTGTTAAGATCATTGTTCTTATTGTTTCATGAGTGATTTTGAAGTCTTCCTGAAAATTAGAAAGAAAAGGCAGTACGCTACTCATGCTGTGATAATGATTGTTTACTTATTGGAGAATATGCTTTAAAGCAATTATTTGAAAAACTATGGCAGAAAATGTCTCTGTACGATCTATATGCAGAGCCATTTATGTGCTGAATTACTGCTGTCATTAAGAATGCATTAAAATTGAAGTAGGCTTCCTCTGGTGGAAACCCTAAGGGCTGTGAATGTTTGCTAAAGGTCATGTTTGCAGAACAGAATGTCTGAGATTTTGGGCCTGAAAATGATCAACTAAGGAAGAGGATAGCTAGTAATATACAAGCTTGCAAAGCATATAAAACATAGATTTTGTGTTTAATACATTCAAAACTGAATGTGATTTGTCTGCCATCAAAACAGAAAGCTTTACACAGAGGTTTGTTAAATGTTAATGACAAATATGTTTTCATCTCTGCAATTAATAGTCATCATGTCTGGACAAACGAGTAAACTTGGATTGGCTGAGGATTTCTAAGGATTTCAATGCATCTGTTTAAGTCTGAAGCTTGAATGTTAATGCGCATACTTAGTTGTTTGCTATCCAGTTTAGAACCCTTCTCTTACCAAACTGGACTTTTGCCTTTTTCATACTTGATATTAAGAATTTTAAGTTTTTTGTAATAAATAAAAAGTGCTATACTTCTTAGTTATTCTCATTTAACTGTACAAGATTGTTGTTTTTTTAAGTATGTGAACCTAATTCTCTTTCATTTGCTATTTTTTTTCCTTCTCTCCTCACCACAGCTCAGGTGTCACAGTAATAGCGTCCCTGGCCAAGGCTCGCTGAATAAAGATGCACGTGGATTTGGAGAGACAAAGCAGCACTCAAATCAGATGACTCAAAAGAGGAGAGGTCCGCCTTCTAATCTCAGAACCACAGTTTGGACAGTCTGGATGATGTGAGTCATCAGGTTACAAAAGCCAGCCAAAGACAATTTTAAGACATGGAGGTGCTTCCATCCTGTGTCTGGAATCTATTGGTACTGATGAACCTTGATGTCAACATGGGGTCAAACAAACCGTAACCATTGTGTTTCCATGCACCTGACTTCTGTCAGCATGCAAACACAGCATAGATGATTTACCTTTTAAAGAGACACAACTGGGAACTAACAGGGTCTAATGATGTAGCAGGTACAGGTGACTTACATGTGGCCTATGATTCAAGACAGTCCAACCACAGTCAGTATGGAAGTGCAGACAACCTCTCTGGTCTGGATATATGTAAACAGTACAGAACAACTGAACACTTCATATGAGTACAACGCAACGTATTTGACTGAAGAATCAGACAAATACCAATCTTACATTATTGGTCTCTTCCTGTCCTGCCTGTACACCATTCTCCTCTTTCCTATTGGATTTATTGGTAACATCTTAATCCTGGTGGTGAACCTGAACCACAGAGAGAAGATGACCATCCCAGACCTTTACTTTGTTAACCTGGCTGTAGCTGACCTCATCCTGGTGGCAGATTCCCTCATTGAGGTTTTCAATCTGAATGAGAAGTATTATGACTACGCTGTCCTCTGCACCTTCATGTCCCTTTTCCTGCAGGTCAACATGTACAGCAGCATCTTCTTCCTCACATGGATGAGCTTCGATCGATACATTGCCTTGGCTAGCTCCATGAGCAGCAGCCCACTGAGGACTATGCAGCACGCCAAGCTCAGCTGTGGCCTCATTTGGATGGCCTCTATCCTGGCCACCCTTCTCCCTTTCACCATTGTGCAAACTCAGCACAGGGGTGAGGTGCACTTCTGCTTTGCCAATGTCTTTGAGATTCAGTGGCTGGAGGTAACCATTGGCTTTTTGGTGCCCTTCTCCATCATTGGTCTATGCTACTCTCTGATTGGGCGAATCCTCATGAGGGCACAGAAGCACCGTGGATTGTGGCCACGGCGGCAGAAGGCCTTGCGCATGATCGTGGTGGTGGTTCTGGTGTTTTTTATTTGCTGGCTGCCAGAGAACGTCTTCATCAGCATCCAGCTGCTGCAGGGCACAGCTGACCCGTCACAGAGGACTGCTACCACCCTGTGGCATGACTACCCACTCACAGGCCACATTGTTAACCTGGCAGCTTTCTCCAACAGCTGCCTCAATCCCATTATCTACAGCTTTCTAGGAGAAACTTTCAGGGACAAGCTGCGTCTCTTCATTAAGCAGAAGGCCAGCTGGTCAGTAGTGAACCGCTTCTGCCACCATGGCCTCGATTTACACCTCCCTGTCAGGAGCGAAGTGTCAGAGGTGTGACTGCTAAGAGGATAGACAAATGTAAAAAACATATGCCTTAAAAAAAATCTTAATATCAAAGTGATATATCACCCAGTGTGAAATATTACCTCAGCTTTTTCATCTGATATTTAGCTTTGCCACATAGTTGTACCAGTGTCTCTTAACCTGCTCACTTTCTGAACAAAAACACAAAAGCACCAAGAATGTACACTCAAACAAGGATAGAAATGACTCAATGTGTGCATCTAAAAAACAGTACTTAAGCTATTTTCATTTTAATCTGCACGTTGGATTGTTTTCTTTAAGTGTATGGGGTGTGTTATTTCTTCAAAAAGTTTGCTGGATGGAAAGACAGGCAACAGTAAATGTAAGTGAGGAGCTAAATGTCAGCATCTACCTTGGAAGTACAGCCGGTGGGAAATATAATCGATAAATGAGTGTCAAAAGAGGCCAGCTTTTTAGTAAGACGGACAATGATGAAACATTGTGTGATCTGCAAATACAAATCTTCCAGAACATGTTCTGGGTATGTGGGATAACCTGTAGAAATAGGAAAGGTGTGCATCACAGCTAAAGCAGCATACATAGAGGAAATACTGCATCACATCAAATCTAATGAGGCTATCTGTTTCAGCTGCAAGAGAAGCGTCATTTCAGTTTTCACCTGTATAATGTAAAAAGAAAACATGTGTTTATCTTGAAACTACCACATATCCACCGTCCACCTCAACACCACCATGACAAGCCATGACAAACTGACTGCTCTCATCTGTCATCTGTCAATAGCTGTGACTGGCTTCTCACTGTCCACCTCTAAGATATTACTGTACCCCTTGCTTTGAGCATTTCAGCAAATGGCCATATCTAAACATTCATTGGACAATACAAACAAATGTTGACAAAATTTGTTTTATTTTTTAGAAATAAAGAAAATTTTCATGAATATAAAGTGGAAGTTGTTGATAAATTCTAATGACAAGAAATGTGTTTCTTTGATTTAAAAAAGACCAAACATTTAAAATAAAACCTAGCTATTTATATGAAGTATAACATGAAATAAATAACGGGTAATGTAGCTACACCCTTTATTTCTTACTTGTTATACTGGATGTTGTGTTCACTGTCACGCTGTCAGGTGAATTAAGAACATATACCATTTTTGTGGGATTAATCTCCAAGATCTGCTGTCTGAGTTTAAATATATAGGTTAATGTAAGAATCAATGAGTGCTCTTTTCAAAGATAGCTGAGTTATTGCTCCACTTGTCAGTTCCTGTTAGTATGGTGGTAGGGCAAAGAGGCAGGTGTTGTTTTGCCAGCAGGGAATGAGACTGGGTAAACACATTATTTAATGTTGGCAACATGAAGCTGCTTCAATCTTTTTTATTCTTAAGCCCTTAACATATATTACTTTGATAAACAGCAATGGCCAACTCACCATGTAAGTGATGGGTCTGTGACAAACAATGTAAAACATACTTCATCTGCACATTTGTGGCTTGTTTTTCTGTCCGTGAACTGATTTATCTCGTTTTTTTTAGTCAGTTAATACAAATACCAACTTCAAAAATGTGACATCAGACATATTTTGATACGAGACTTATCCAAAGGCAATCACTGTATGTGGGGATATCATTACTTACAGTTTCATAAAATGCTTTCAAACAGAACAAAGACGCTCATTAACACATTGATCAAAGGCTAATGAAATGCAGATTGCCAGGATACACTGGTACAGTTTAGACATTTTAAATTGTATTCCATCAGAGGCTTAATGGCAGATGTTTTAATAAAACCTGCCATAAAGTTTTATAGCCTCTAATTGTTTATTATCTGTCAGAGCAAACATTATAAATTCTTTCTCTGTAGTACTGCACTGTGAAGTATGACAGGATTTACAGAATATTCCCTTTCTTATATGCCTATGTTTGCAAAAACAAACACTGCTTGTACAAAACATTCCATGCAATAGGAATAAAGAGGGTGACAGGTGTGTGGAGGAAACGCAGAAAACTTTATCATGCCTGGATTGAGGATTTTACATCAATATATAAAATCTGTGTATTGCCAGCCTGTGGTGGACCTGAGCTGTGTTTGTGCATGAGGCAGGCAGAGATAATGGCGTGACTGGGAAAAACAGGAGTCCAAACCACAAACTGTTATTCCAGCTGTAACAGTCCCAGCAGCCTGGGAAAGCAGCGCTGAGGATTGTTTGAGTGATTATTTATTAGAGGCCTGCAAAAATGCAAAACTTGTTGTGGTACATAAAGATTGGTTTACATGATGTTTCCATTACACAGTGTTATGTCTCATATCCGTACTGTGCAAGAAAGCATTCAGCCTGTTCTACTTTTCACAGTTTTGTCTTTGTCTGTTAACTTTGACAAAGAAGGGTTTTAGCTTATATATTTATATTTTGCATGTGCATTTAGACATGTGTGAAGGCTTATCCTCTATAAATAGCACATGGTTCTATCTGAGCCACAGAGGGCACAAAGGCAGAAAGACAGGCAAGTAATAATGCAATGAGAGCTGTCAAGTTCATTGATATAAACAAGCAGCACAGACACCAAAGCCAAGACCCTCCAAGTTCAACACTGTGGGAGAGGCAAGGGATCATCTTTACATCACACATACACACGCATACAAACACACACATTGGAGATGCTTTGAGAAGAGGTTGACACAGTGGACTGTGTGTACAGCTGAGACTACTGAGTAAGGTTAAAGGTTTGTGGTGACTGACGTCACAGAAAGGAAAAAGGGTGTGACTTTTCCCCTTGCTTACATTCAGTACTTCCTCTGGATGATGCTGGATTAAACAATGTGTTTGTGAGCAAAAAATCTATCTGGTAAAGGAACATAATATAACATCTTTTGATTTGATCATGTATAATATTGGGCAGATTGGCATGATGATGAAAATGTAATCTAGAGACAGATCCTGGATCTTTTTGGCAAAATCATTAAAAACACAGTATTTTTGCAGGCATATAGGTATATTTTCCTCACTGTAACTGTACCCCTTATCTCTGCTTCTGTTGCTCAAAAACATGGGTGTGCAAACTTTATTAGGTGCAACACAATGAAATATTGCACAAACGTCCTGCAGTTAACATGCATTGATGTTCATGTTTTGTTCAGAAAGGTTGTTGATTTACCTACATGATAATCTTAGAGTCTGTAGGGTTGCTATTGTTTTGGATCGCATTACACTGAAAGATGTTTCTAAGATTTTGTCCCACTCATGCATGTTAAAAGATTACAAACATCTTTCAGTATAGCACAGTCAAGTCCAAGTTGATTCAACACCTTTTTGACACCACAAAATTACAAGAGCTGGTTTATTGTATTATATTATATTGTACAGATAAACCTATGAACTGGTAACTAAATGTAGCTACATTGCCTAAATTCAGCTTCCAATTCTTTATCAACTGAGCATGCCCATTTTTTAACTTTTGATGACATCACATATGAGATGAGACTCTGCTTTAGCTGCTTCAAGCAAGCAAAATATAATTCTATATAAAGGTGAGTCCCCTTTTAAAATGTCTCTTATGTAAGAAAGGTACTGGACATTGTCCAGCTGTAAGATGAGTGGGGGTGGGGCATATCAAAGTAATTACAACTGGATAGTCCAGGGTTTATGCATAATTACAAGGCAGTGCACTCGGTGGACCTAAGCAGCTGAATAATGGATTAGGCGTATAATTGCATTTGTAAATTAAAATCCCTTAAAGGAAAAAGGAGCTGAATAGAACAGATTAGCTTCCCAGATACAGAAGGAAAGAAAAATGATTGGAGTTTGACATGCTGCAGTAATGATGAGGCTTATCTTCTTCTTATCATTGTATAATGTATTTTAAGACAATCAAGAACAAAAATGTGATTGTTAGCAACAAAACCTAAAACACACTGAAAGCAGATGATGGCGCATTCGGAATAACAGAAAGGTGAACTTATTGTCGTGTCCTCAGGTGGACACGTAGATGCAAAACTTTACTTTTTTTTTTACAATTTATATAGAACTATTAATCAGCCCATACTTGTATGCTGAATGCATGTAGTGTGTTGTCCTAATGTTTGTAGACAACAGGGATAAAAAGAAGAGGAGTAGCTTTTATCACAATATGTTGCACTTGTGAGAGCCACACATAGGAGAACACATTGAGGCTTTTCACGTCCCCATCACACACACCTTCACATAGGAAAGGATGATTTCACCAGTGAAGAAGTGCAAAGTCAATGCACTCTTGCATTGATGACTTAATAAATCTCAGATGGAGAAAATCGGATTATTCAGTATTTTCATCTTTGTTTCACATTAAAAATGTTAAATTATAAATGTTTTTTTTTTTTAATTCAGGTGGTAAGGGATTCTACAATTGCAAGCCTTTTACTGAAACAAGTTGTTTACAATTACCACTTGTCTGGGGCAAGGTCATTTATTCATTTAAAAATTATACGTATTTTTTAAGAATGTGACAATGGTGACATTTAATTGTGTCTTCAAGAGCAGCATCAATCATCTTAAATATAACATAAAATAAAGGGCTATTTTTATTGCTCCACCAGAATTACACTTAAGATAACAGACAATGATAATAGCTATATGGGGGTATGGAATATGGGGGAAATAATTAATTTTATTTCAAATATATATTTACTATCAATAAAAACAGCACGTTGACGCAGAAGGTCAGCACAGATAAGTGAAGACACAAACAGGCTCAGAAGTATGTCACTGTCTCATCCATGCAGCGCCCCCTGCATCAGTGTCTGCAGTGTGCTGGCGCGCAGGCGGACGTGCATGGACGCGAGCAACAGATCCGAGCGCATGCGCAATTCATTGTTTTGACTGAAAATGCCGTCGGTTTCGAAAACGGCGGCCAATGCGTCCCCTCAAACCGAGAAACCTACCCACTATACGTGAGTAAAGCTGCTGCAAAGAACGACAAAATCGCTCGTTTCCTAAATCGTTACTTGCACGTGCACCTATGCGCGTTTGCATTTCTTGCATTCCTCAACTCTTGTGTGTGTGTTGAAAACATGGTGCTTTTCCTGGCTTTGTGACTACCTAACGTTACATAGCAAACAGCGACTGCACGCTAACGACGCCAACCCTAATGTAGAAAACGCGGGCATCTAAATCCCTTAATTGACAAGCTAATCGCGAACGGAATCGTTTATAGTTGTTTTACGGAGTTGAGGAATTGTTTCGATTAATCCGTTGGATATTATACCGTGAACTGGGTCTGCTAAATGATTAGCCAGGAACTCGCTAACCAGTCTGCTTGTAAATAGCTCGGCCTTATTTTGAGTTCCCTCTTGCTACGCACATTTATGGACGTACGCTCAGGGAGTTTCAACAAGTGTTACGTCGAAATACGTACGTAGTGTGCTTTCTGAATAGCGAGCAACGTTAGTGACCCAAAATATATAGTAGGCTACACCACTAGCAGCATAACACGACACCTCAGTCTGAACTTTTTTTTCTTTCTTTTCTTGCCTTCTAGTTATTTCTTCGTTCGTAATAATTTTAAAAACCTGGTCCCTGATACATTTTTGGTTTTGTTTTTGTCGTTGTTGTTTCAGATACTTGAAGGAGTTCAGGACAGAGCAGTGCCCGTTGTTCCTCCAGCACAAGTGCACGCAGCACAGACCCTTTACGTGCTTTAATTGGCATTTTCTCAACCAGCGGCGAAGACGACCAATAAGAAGAAGAGACGGAACTTTTAACTACAGCCCCGACGTGTACTGCACGAAATACGACGAGACCACAGGCATTTGCCCAGATGGAGATGAGTAAGTCTCCGCTTCATTGCTCTTCTTCAGCTTCATGTATTATGTCAGTGCGTCATGGTGTAGCTGCTGACAAATGACGGATGTTTGGTTGACTTGTTTGGGGATGAAGAACTTTATTTTTAACTTTATTAAACAAATCAAACCAGTAGCACAAAAACACTGGATGTAGTTCACCAGGACATTTCAGTTGTCAGTGGTAGGTGTCTGTCTTCATGGGGAGCAACTGTGTGGACATACCTCTGGTTGCTGTTAAAGTACTTCATGGCTTCATATAGTGAACTTTACACAGAGCAATTAGGAACAGCTATAGAGCTCAGATTTCATGTAGTGACATCTGCATGGGATTTAAAGCATTTCTTTAATTTTGTGACATTCTCATAGACTAAAAAGTTTTTCTCAATTTCACCAGCTTGCTGTGGCTACAGTAAGGCAAGTGTGTAGGATAAGCAAGCTCTCTGCTGATGGCATATGTGCACAACCGCTCACATGAGCCTGAATGATGGATTATTAAGATTATAAACAGTCACTAACAGCCATTTGATGCAGGAGATGTTTTTTTTTTAAATGACCATCAGTAAAGGACTGTATGCTTTTGTAATCAAAGAAATCTAGCACTGATAAGAGTGCTCTAAAGATAACGGGGACTGTGTATTCTTTGCACGAGTGAGGAGTGCAATATGAAGAGTATGATTATGCTATTGTTTAATTTATTTATTTAAGCAGACAAATGGGATTGCAGTGGTAGTTGCTTGGTGATCAGTATTCATTATTTAAAAATGTGACGTTGCAGCAGATGTTGGCAGCATCTCACAGATGCAGTATTTCAAGGGCCACGTATTTGCCCTTTGTGTTGTTGCATGCATTCTCTATATAGAGTATGTACCAAATTCAACATTTCAGATTGAACTTGCACTTTATTTAGCATGGCTGCACCTCTTTGTCTTTGAGATAAGGCAACTTGATAGGTCACCTCTGGGTGCCCTCCAGTATTGTTTATTCACCAATGCTACTGTTAATTTCAGATAATGGCAACATGTGATTACCTAGCTTCATAGTTTCAAAAATGTCAGTTCCCCCCCCATCCTACATTAGAATAACTATTTTGATTGTTTTGCACATAGCATCATTTGTCCTCTGTCATCACAGGGGGAAATAGTTTCTAAACATATTGTGATAGGCTTGTGGCTTTAGAGGGGTCAATTTAATAATTAAGTATTGAGTATTGTCGAGTTGCACAGAAACTAGATTGGTGAATCCTCAGAAGGTGAGGCGATGCCTTTCCTCATTAATTTGCAGCAGGTAGTATATCAAGACAGCAGCCTCTATATGTGATTGGGAATTAAAAATGGCACAGTGTTTAATTGAGCCCTACATAGAAATGAAAAATGAAGTGAGATTATTGAACTAATGGAAAATGAACGGCTGCAATCCTCACAATTCCTCCTCTGCCAATGGCAGCTATTTTTGTATGACCTTATGGGTTGCTATAGCAACTGTTGCTACTCAAGAAAGGAAAAATTGGTTTATTCAAGAGGCTTATTGGCCATACATTTCTGGAGGCATTGCTGGTGTGTCAGCCCTGCAGTCACAGCAGAATCTTATTCCTGATTTAAAAATCTGTGCAACTATAAGAATTCCCTCCTTTTATAATTCTCGTGGCTTTATAATGAATAGTTTGGACCATTTTTTAACTTCATTGCAGTGCTTGCCTGTTTCATGCTCTTAAAAATCATGTCATATTATGCCTGCATACATCTTAAAGTTGCTCTCTCCAATGATTTGTTGAACTTGAAGGAAGGTCAGTTTAAAACCAATTAGTGCTATATTTTGTGTTTATTTTAAACAGATTTGAGGTTTGGATGCACTTTCTGTGCTTTATTTTAACGTCAAGCCAAATCATATTCATTCAGATGTTTTATTTAAATGAGCTGATGAAATATTTCAATGTTGTATCCTTGCTTCCTCAGCTGTCCTTATTTACACCGGACCACTGGTGACACAGAGCGCAAGTACCATTTACGCTATTACAAGACTGGCACTTGTATCCATGAGACAGACGCTCGAGGGCATTGTGTGAAGAATGGCCTCCACTGTGCTTTTGCTCATGGGCCACATGATCTCCGACCTCCAGTCTATGATATCAGGTGACATACAAAGCAAATAGTGGCCTCTCTTTTCCCTGCCAACAGTTTCACTCACAATGGAATGAACAAATCAGCCAATTTAGACATAATGTAAACGGAATACCAAGTGCATATTGAAGGGGATTAATGGTTTGATTGTAACTCTGTTTTTAGGGCTTGGCTCAATGAATTATAAAAAATACAAATCCCCCAACATGTTTTATTGAGCTCTATGTTGCAGAAAGATTCTGTGTGAGATTAGCTGATACCAAGACTTAGGGGTTTTCAAAATGTGTGAGTGAGTGTGTAGTGAGTTCAGTTGATAAACCTCTGCACAATTGTTACATTATCTTTCTTGCTTTTCTTGGTATTTTGATAATATTTCAAGATGTATTTATGAATTGTGTCATCATGCTGTAACTCCTGCCTATAACTAATGCTAAGAAGCGTTATTATGTCAGTTAGTCCAGTATAAATTGTCACATGTCTTTTTATTTGTATAGTATTTTGAGATTTAGATTCACCAGATATCGTTTGATTAAACAAATGCAGTTTAATGATAAAATCGGATGGTGATTGGTGGTTATGTGAGAGAGGCCAGGGAAATTTTACTTTATATGATAACTGTTTTAGACAGCAAGCAAGTTTCCTTTAACAGGACAATAAGTTTAAGTGTGTTCAACCAAGATATTTTTTAACCTTCTGAATAATAACAATAACATACATTTTATGTGCACAGAGAGATCCAAGCACAAGAGGCTCTTCAAAATGGACAGTTGGGATCTGGGGAAGGTATTCCTGATCTGCAGCCAGGTGTATTAGCCAGCCAAGCTATGATTGAGAAAACTCTGACAGAAGACCCCCGGTGGCAAGGTGAGTAACCCCCACTCTGGTGTTAATGGGCTCATGCAATGCCAAAGAGCACCCTTTTTAAGCTAATAAAAAAAAAAAATTACATTAATACTTTTATGTGTATTTTGCAGATACCAACTTTGTTTTAGCCAACTATAAAACAGATCAGTGTACTAAGCCCCCAAGACTATGCAGACAGGGCTACGCTTGCCCACACTACCACAACAGTAGAGATCGAAGACGAAATCCTAGAAAGTTCAAATATAGGTAAGATATGACTCAGTTTAAGTGAAAATAACAAATGGTATGAAGTTTCAGTGGGTTAAGTGTTCTGACTCTATGAATGCAGGTCAACTCCTTGCCCTAATGTGAAACATGGAGATGAATGGGGCGAGCCCTCGAAGTGTGACAGTGGAGACAGCTGCCAGTATTGTCACTCTCGAACTGAACAGCAGTTTCACCCAGAAGTGAGTGAATTTTGTCTGAAAATTAACACAGATGAAGAATAGGTCAGGTAGTGTTGAACTTATACATGCAGCATGACATACATATACAGTAGATCACAGCAGACATTAATTACCATTTTTGTCTATACAAAGATGATGTAAAGTAAAATATAGTTTGATAACATATACATGTATAAATTAATGTAATGACTGTTGTGTTGCACAAGCCTTAAAACTGACTAGATACCAAAACAGTAATGGGGAATATGATATGTAATGTTTGTTTGTTTGCCTTTCTCTAAGATCTACAAATCTACCAAATGCAATGATATGCGACAAACTGGATACTGTCCCAGAGGGCCTTTTTGTGCATTTGCACATGTGGAAAGTAAGTAAAAGACTGTCTCAGTGCTCGGGTAGAGATTTACAAATCTATGAAATTAATTAGTTCTTTCTTTGAGTTAAGGATTTTATATACACACTTTTGAGGAAATTTTCTTTGCCTCCTTCTGATTAATTTAAACATAATCATAATGAATGTGTTAATGTTATTGAATGTTTGCAACCTGGTTCTTTACATACTATATTAAGATTTAATAATTATTTTAATCATTTTAGGAATTCCCTCTACAGAAGAGACCATGAGCTCATTGTTAACAGTGATACAGTCAAGTTCACAGTCCCAGATGGGCTCTCAGCAGTATTCAGAGTGTCCAGTCAGTGAGTGGAACAGTGGAGGCAACTCCACCACCAACGCAACCAGTAGCAACGGACAAGTAGGAAGTGTATGTTTTCTTTGTTGCTGTGTCAGTCCTTTAATAGGAAATTGATCAGAATCAACTCAACCTAGGTGTAGGAAAATTTCTTATGGATACCTGCTTTTGTAGCTACCTTAATCTCAATTCATCAATGCAATTCAGCCATTTACTAGTGTACATGTTGTTTATGATGCTCTCATTTTTCTGTTGGCATGCTTTTTGCACATTATTTTGTCATTACAATTTCCTTGTAGTTTTTTACATTACATTACTACCTTGTTTTAAAAGAACAGAAAAGGCAATTTCCCATTGAAAGTGATATTTGAGACAATGATTCAGTAAAAACAGCTAGTCTTCATTTATTTTTACATTCTCAATAGATCACTTTCATAGTCCATTCAGAATAATGGTATTATTTATTTTATTTTATTTTATTTATCTATTTTTGATCATCATTTTATTAAGATCATGTGCACTTCTCTTTCTCAGGTTTCATGTTCTAATAGCTCAACTGTAACTTCAAGCTCAGGAAGCGACAGTTTGTTATCCCCAGTGGGATCCATCAGCAGGCCCAAATCCTTAACTAATAGTAGTTTATGTTCAGAGTCCACCACATCCAGTGTCTCCTCTCTGACGTCTAACTATCCTAAAGCTCCGGGCTTTGAACGTGAGGATCAGGTACACAGACTGCTCTCTTTAGCTTCAAGAACAATATAACACATAGACAACTTAGGGCTTTACACACAATGTGTCACTGTCATTCATTTTGAATCACTCTTATTTATTTCTCATTCATTATTTGCCATGTCATTTTCTTTTTATTACTTTGAGCCATTTTCCTATGATTTGCACTTTTACTTTTGAGAGATTCAATGGTATCTTATCAATTGATGAGAGAATAAAATAAATCAAAATAAAATATGTAGTAGTTTTTATCTGGGTGATTTCATAACAAACTAGGGTTTTTTTTAGTTGTTCTGAGTGATACGCATTAATCAAAGTTGCATAAATTCTGAGCTCAATCTTGCACTCAGACTGCCTAAATAATATTGACACTGCATACTCAGCCATAGAATTTGTAACTCTACACTCAGAATTCCCCTGATTGACGTCATTGCTTTCTGATGTTGTAATTACAGAAGGCCGCCCACTCAGCAAATTGTTTCTGTTTCTATCATCCAGGTCGTACTGTAATGAAAGGCAACATGTTAGAATCGTTCCTAGTGATACAAGTGAAAGGAAGAGTTAAGTTACCTCTGACTCTGATTAGATATAATTCACTAGACAGTTACCACATGAATTAAGACAAGAACTACTGGAAAATTCAGTTGTATTTAACATTGCTTCAGACCAAGCTGACTTTATCAGGGGAAAGTAAATAATGGTTAACGGCAAAAAGTCTGTTGAAATAGGCTCTTTTATTTTTGTCAGTGTAGAAATGCATTTTTAATTTATATTAGCTGTCGGGGCGTAAAATGTAAGAGTTTGGTCACTTAAATGTGCTGTTTGTGTTATTTGATAATTTTTAGATTAAGAACAAGGGGCAGGTGGATCAAAAATTGATGGACCAAGAAAAACAGGTCTGTGTTTAAATTGGTTACTTTGTTGTAATAACTTGAACATGATATTACATAATATATTATTTACAACATTGGGAATTAAACGTTTTTCTTTTTTCTTTTCTTTTATAGACACAAAATACTGTATTCTCTGCGGTGAACCCTTTGGCATCAAGCTTTACCTCCAGTATAACATCCAGCTTGGCCTCTAGTATTGGCTCAGATAGTTCTTCACCTACCACCTTATCAACAATGAATGCAAAAGCCACTCCTTTCTATCCAGGGAGCAACACTGTGGAGTCTGTGATAGGTATGTGTATGTAAAGTCAACCCTAAACCAGCTGAGCTGACTCTTGCCCCTCTGTATTTTGTTGTCAAATGTCAGCCAGATGTGTTTTGTTTTCCCTCAGGATCCGCTCTAGACCTCAACTTTAGTGACATCAATGTTGCATCCCTTGATAAGGAGTTGGAGGAGCAAGACAACAGTATAGGATTGACAAGTAAGGACCACCTACTTTCTTAAAGTAGTTTCAGCTGTTTGACCTTTTGATCTCAAATGGTCTCTTCATAATTTGCTTGTCAATTTTTAAAGAAAAAAGCAACAGCAGTATTTACTTTGTCCCCAAAGGTCAAAGGGTGCTAGGTGGATCTGCTCCGGTTAACATTCCAGGTTCCCTGGCACGCTCATCCTCTTTTAATTCGTCATCGTCACTCTCCACCTCCCCACTAAGCTCCCTCTCCCAGTCTCTGTCGCAGTCCCTGATGTCTGGGACAATATCGCAGCAAAATCAACCTTCAAACATGTTAGCCAAGCAAGAGCATGGCCTCCTGGGAACACCCACCTCCTCTTCCCAGAACTCTTTGGGTAAGCTGATAGCATCAGACATTGAGTGAGCTGTAAAGCATTTGACTTCAGATTTTAATCTCGAGTCTTATGTCAAAAGAAATAGCTCAAGATTACTCTTGAAATGTTCCACTTACACAGCCAAAACTAACTTTTCACTTTTGTGCTTGGTCTTGTGATTTTTAACCCCTCACTCAACTAGGCTTGAATGGAGGGGCTAGCAACATCTGGGACTTTGTAAGTGGCAGCTTTTCACCGAGTCCGTCTCCAGTTTTCAGCAGCCTAACCTCCACAACCAACAGTGCTGATCTGGCCCGCCTTTTTAGAGAGCTGGACGAGGCCAAGAGGAAGATCAAACAATGGGAGGAGGCCTGGCAACAGGTCAAACAAGTCAGTCTAAAAAAATAAGCTCTCGTTGCAATAAATATCTTTGTGTATCAGAGTGATTTCCCTTTTTATAGATAAGTGAGGTTTTTTTAATCACAAGACTCAACTTTGTTCCAGGCCTGTGAAGCTTGCCAGAAAGACGCTCATGAAGCAAAGGAACAAGCAAAAACGGCCGAGGCAGAGCGGCAGCTGGCAGAACAGAAATGGGAGGAAACAGAGCGCAAGCTGAAAGAGCTCCAAGGGGACTTTGATGTGCTTTGTCGCACCCCTGGAACACCTCTTCTACGTAGCTACGGAGAGCTGGAGCAGCTCCCCTTGTCAAAGCTTCACTCCATCCAGAGTCAGCTGCGTAATGACCTAGATCTTATAGATGGGGTAAGAAAGACTAGATCACACACAGCATTTCATTTGTAGCATGTACATAGTTTTAAAACACTTTATCAGGCTAGCATTCAGATCTACGTTCTGTCATCAAGCATGCTTTTTTTAAAAGTCTGCATGAACTGTATTTTTAAGTTGCAGCTGATATTCATTCTTTTCTTCCCCAACAGGTAATATATCAGCTTCAGTCAAAGAAATGTATAGTTTGCCAAAAGCATGATCGTTGCATTGTTCTGCAGCCTTGCCAACATTATGTACTATGTGAGAACTGTGCACCTAGTAAAACAGAATGTCCCTACTGTAGAACAAAAATATTGAAGTGGTGATGTACAGTTACTCATGGTACTATTTAAAACTTTAGCCCTTTGAAAAACTACTAATAGATAGATTTTCTAAATAGCAATGTCTGTTTCATACAGTGATTGAATTAATTTAGAATAAAATGATGTTTGACTGACAAAACAAATAGTATTATGAATCAGACTGTGTTCAGGAGATTTAATTATTATAGTTTTTGCTCATATTATGTGTACATTACCTGGCCAACCAGATAGCACTCAAATTAGAATATTAAATTACCTTACGATGCCCTTTCTCAACTCTTCAGTTGCGATTCAGTCACTCTAATGGACATAAATCATTTTGTTTACACTTTGTTATGAATACACTCTGGCTAAACAGATAATGCAGTTGTGCTTTCACCAAACAAAATGCAAATAAGCATTGCCACCCTGACATATTGCTTTTACAATAAACACAAATTTACAAAAAAAAAATAATAATTCCAAACAGGACCAATAAACTTGGTAAAAACCTGTATACACAAACACAGTAATGAGTGTTAGTTTGTATTTCTGCCCCGATGTTTTGATATTAATGGATTTGAAATACTTTACTGCGCTTTTAATAAATTATTGACTGATTTGGAAATAGTGATAAATCTCTAATCACTTTATTTAATGCACTTAAAGAAATTAGGTCAATAAAATGTTTTAGTAAATCAGAGATTTTTGAAGAAGGAAAACTTACTTACTGTAACTTGAATATTATATTACTATATTATATCTTAACTGAAAATGGTTCTAGTTTTAAAAATGCATATAAAAAAAAAAAACTGTCCTTGTCATACTATAACTCTTAAGGTAATTTTTCAGTCATCCTCAGGGTGGAAGAAGTTTGAAAGACAAAGTATCCTTTATGATAATATTAAGGGGAGTAGCCCTGTAGTCCACTGACCTGCACAGGGGAAATTGAATATGAACGGTTCCCCATTGTGGACAAAATAATCCCACACATTGATACCGAAATATAGACATTTGTTGATATTTTACCATAATAGCTCATGCCATAGGTATTTCGGGGTTGGTATCTCAAAAGCAAGGAAATCACTGTGTAAATATTAGAAATACTACGGTGATGTTAACCATAAAATGGGCAAAACTCAAAACAGATTTTTCTTTAATTAAAGAGGAACAAATTAAGAAACCAGACTTTCAAGAACCGGAATTTGACTGATACTTAATTCAGTAATCATATTTTTGTTTTAGCCTAATTAGTCTGGATTATGAAATGGGTCGCTGATGAAATTCATTGTCCCAGAAAGCACTTGATGCTCAGAAGATCCATGCCCTGAGAAATGAATACATTCCTGCATTTACCTGTACGTGGAGTAATTGATGAAAGAATAGATCTCTTCCTCCAAAGTACTGTCCAACAATAGAAACTGGTTTAAGATTTGTAAAATGTTTCACAAATGTATTGCAGTATTAGTGCCGAACCACACCTGTATCTGTAAATCAGACTAAACCAGGAAACAAAACAAATGTATGTTGAACAGTGTTCCTCTTTAAGTAAAGCCACATTTTCTTAAACCCAAATTTTCGTTAGCATTTTTTTTTTTCAGTGCAACCAGTCAAGCATCATTATTTTGACCAACTTTCTGAAGACGTTTGATTTCTTACTAAAGCACTTTGTTGACCTGGGACTTTATTAAAGGGTATATAGAAATTTGCTTTAAGCTGCTTTGTAGGTATTCTTTTGTGTCTTTTTTAGATTTATATTTTTTTTTCTATATAAGCTAATGTCTGAAGCTTTTGTGTGTACTGTGAAACATCATTTGAATATTTCATGTTTCCTATTGTTAAATCATGGCATGGTTCTACATATTAAGATTTCATAGAAAAGTACTTAATAGTTTCTACTTTCATAGTTAGATTTATAAAATTTCAATCAAATAAGTGCAAATTTAAGATGCATTTTAGGCATAACCAGCAGCTATAATATCAGTAAGGCACATGCTACATGTTAAGGCTGTTATTCAATCAGTTAGTTTTGTTTTGTAGAGATTTATATAGCCTAGCCATTAGAGAAGCATGTATTGTATTTGCTAAAAGCCTGAAATGGTGATTTTTGTAGGAATCTAGCCTCTTGACCTTGTCTAGAACATATCGGCCTCTAACTCGAAAGTGCCTTGCCTTAGTTGAAAAGGTTATGTGTAGAATTGTCAGAGCAAACACAAGTAGTTGAAGCTTGTGCACAGGTTTCTGCATAATGTGTCTTGTTAAACTTTGCAGAAGCATTGAAATGTGTATGACTATATGTGTATATATAAATATATGCCAGTGTGTTTGGCCCAATCCCATTAAGTATTTCTGCGCAAGATAATTGAAAACAAACATTGTCAGTGCCTGTGTCCTGACTTCAACCTTAGAAACGAACCTTCACTCTCCCCTCCAACTACCCACCCACTCATTCCTTGGTCGTGGTGCTCTTTTGGTGCAGCTTCAGGCTTTGAAATTAGGTTTTTCAATTTAACGTTTGGGAGTATGCAAACAGGACACATGAATTTGTATAGTAACATATAAAAATGCTTTTTAAACAGTTCATTAACTTTAATTTGTTTTATTGTAATAATTCTGCAGTGGTTGAAGAATTCTGTAGTTAACTTGTAAGTTGAATTTTGCATAGCATTTGTGCTTAGGTTCCTCTAATTGAAATGACCTTCTACTGTGTTAAAAAATCTTTTTATTCTTGCTTTAAATTCAATAGAAAATCATGTATCTCCAGGTACACCTTTTGCTACTTATGAATATGGGAAGATGCATTGTTTACATTCACATAAATTACAATTAAGCAACTCAGAGGAAAAATATCAAGAAAGGTTATGGTATTTTAGCATTTTCATGATTATATTACAGCATAAAAGGCAGCCTAAACACTTCTGGTATTGCATGTTATGCGACATATATTAACCAGCTACAAAAAAGACAAAAAAAAAGTTTGCACTGTGTCACACTGCCAGAATATTTGTATTGACTTATTTTTAGTGTAGTAAAGGCTTAATAACTTCTGCAAGCTTCGCTGCTACTGGAAAAGGTATTAATGTAGTTTCCTGTTATACATTTAGATGTTTGAATGTTGTGCATCCACAGCTCAGATTTCAGAAACAATCTAACTCTTAATTTGATTGGATAATTCATTTGTAAATGCATTTGAGTCAAACTTTCAGTACTTAAGTATTTCACTTAGAATGATGTCACCAACCTGTACTGCTAGATTGTCCCCTTTTTTATTTGATTGAAGGTAAATGTTTTTGTTGGATTTCTTCCCCCACCCCCATACACTGGATATCAGTGTACGGTGCAGCTAATTTCACAGGATCCTTTAGTCTATTTTGTTTTGCCTGTGAAGCCAACTAAATTAATGATGTCTAGTGTGATAATATAAAAATGAACCAAAGTGGTGTTCTAGTAGCTGTCCAAATATGTATTCTAAAGGGAAAATTTACCCTTGAACAGGATTCAAATAATTGCTCTTGGACAGATCAGCCTGTAGTTGTGAACAGGGCCGGGTCTTTTGCAGATGAAACCAAGACAAAGTCCAGCATTGTGAGTGGCAGGAATTCTGTTTTCAGATGGATTTTTGCTTTGATATTCCATTCAGTAGAACATATATCCTCTTACTGAATAAACAACAGGACTATGCTAATGGATTTTGCTTACAACATTAATGGACTTGAGCCCATTTTTTGCAGTTTTACCAAAGACCTGTACTGTTGTTATTTCTTTTTTGTACTACATTTCATCGTTGGTTTTATTTCAGTAAGAAACCTAAATTGAGTTTAAAAAAGTAATCACCTAGTACCTTAAATAGATAATGTTCATTAACAGTAATTAATGGCATCTTTTTCTATCTAAAGTTAGCTATAGTGAGTTGATACACAAATGATCAAAAATGCATGGGTCACATCCTTACAGAAATGTGTATTTGTATATTTGATTTTGTGTTAAGTATACATTGACGTTTATGGCAGGTTTGTGCAATACTGGCTAGCACATGCTGACTTTAAGCAAGGATTCAGTGTCAGTTTATTTGTTGTCTACAGTGAAGGAATGTCAAAGGTGAATGACATTTGTGCTTCTGAAGTGGCCATATAAACTTCACTACAACTACTGTTCTGAAGTTTTGTTTATTTGTTGATTTTGCTTAACCACATAATCACAATCACTTTGGAAATTGATGGTTATGCATTATATGCTGTTATGATAGGCCTACAGTGACTGTAAGGTGCTTTCTTTCTATCTGACTGTTTTCTATTCCTTAAAGCCGTGGTCCAAATTAGTTTTTGTTTTTTGTAAAATTACAGGGGACAGATGATGATTGTGACAAAACATTGATGGCAGATACAGACATAATTAAAACTGAGTTGTTGTTATGGTAATTTGTTGTTGGCTGTTGGTTTCTCTTGTGGTCTACTTGCCCTAATTCAAATTTTCTAAAAAGAAATTAAACTAACATTCACTTGGTAAGCACAGCTTGCATTTCTTTACATTTCTTTAGATTTGTTAAAATGTATCTCTAACGGACCAATTACACATTCAAGTACATCTGTGCCTTTAACAATTACATTATGTTGATTGGTATCAAGAGAATATGTCTGAGACAAAATATAACATGTTTAATTAGAATCAAAATTCCAGTGCCTTACAATATTTTTGTGGACCACAAATGTGATTGCTAAATAATCCTGTGCATTCAGGCTACTTGAGTTGAAAAGGAAAAAGCTAATCTAATGAGATTTGCCTACCAGTTCCACAGCAGGAAGCAAAGGTTAGAATTGACTGATAATTGTCTGTCTCAGTCTGTATTTGCCATACCATTTTAAAAAACAAAAACACAGCAATACTTGACCATTGAATACACAATTTTGATCTCAATTAGTCATTTGGCACCAAAAACTCAATTGTTTGTAAGGAAAAGCACCAAATAGGAAGACTCTTGTAAATGAACTGTAATAGATGTTTCATTATGCTCTGCATTGGAATAGTTTAATCTATTTTGCATTATTGTTAGTTGTTGTGTTGTCTTTTTGTTTTTAATATTATGAAAATGGAGCCTGAAGATTTATGCAATCTTGTACATGTATATGAGTATGATGTATGGAGCTGTTCAAATTAAGTAAAATACTAGTACAACAAGTGTTGTCAAAAGTAAATAATCTGAATGTGGAACCATTTGTTCTATACACTTTAGAACAGATCAGTAGAAATGTTATTTAACATTGAAGCCCTGAAATATTGAATGTATTGTTCTAAATTAGGTATTCAATTAATAGGTCACTGGATATTATGGAGCGCAGTTAATTCATTATGATGTAGCATCTAGTTGTGAACTGCTATTCAATAAAATTTATTAGAACTAAAACAAATGCAAGTTTTCAAGTTTCTATTTGTCAGCATAATGCGGATATATAAGGAAAGAAATGTATTTTTCTCAGGGTAATACAGTGATTTAATAGAGAATGTGTTAAATCTGAGGAAACTGCATTTCATAAAAATATTTACTTAATGTCAGTGGGTTTAGACATTATTTATAGATTAAAAAATATGTCCCTTATTTTGTGACAAGCTGTATGGATATGTAGGAAATTCTCTACTGATAATCGTAGAAATTATTCTGTTGGTATATTGACATTTTTTGTGTTGTGAACACAAAAATAGGTGCAAGTCTTAGAATACTAGATTTTTCTTTTCTACATTGAGGATTGTGTACCGCATATTTTCTGTAGTGTATTACTAGTTTGTTAACACTTGTTAAATTGTAACACTACAGTTATGCAATGGTTTACAGAGTTCACAAAGTTATTTTTATCATCTTGAGAATTAAAATAATTTTTCATCTGAAGTGTGTGAATACTCTTTGTCTGAAACACAAGGTACAGAATAAAGTTCTTAGAATACTGTTGGTGCCGAATATGTCAAGAGGACTCCAAAGAAAAACATGAATTACATTACACTGATCTGAAAAACATTTAATTGTCTAACACAACTTTTCCTGAACAGTTAGTATTATAAATTATTTTTTTCATGACATGTTGTAAAAATGGAAACTGATGTAGCTTAACCTAACATGTGCACCAATTTGAACTTCATGGCACAATAGTATGACAGCTCTTGGAAGACAAGACATCAAATAGGTAACATATCAGCTGCTTGGCCTGGAGGAGAGAACAACAAGTGACATGTTGATCAACCAAACAATATTTCATGATAATACAACAAACCATAACACAGAATTACACCTGTTTGGTTTTAACAAAGGAGCTAAATACATTTGTTAATTTATTAAGAATAAATAAAGGCAGTAAAGAAAAAGTGGAATTCATGATTTACCTCTTCCTCACTCTTGGTGTAGATGATCCTTTTCCCCACTTTTTCTAGGTCTGACCTGTCCTTGTAAATGCTAGTGTAATGGTGACGCAGGGAATATGAAACAGTTATTTTTATGTAAATACCCCACATGTTCACACAATAGATTTGAGTGTCTTTGTCCATACCTTTCAAGGATCAGGTTAAAGCAGGTCACAATCATTTCCCCTTGCAGAGCCATGATGAGACAGGGTGTAGTGAAAAGATGAGCCATCTTTTAAAGACATGACAGCAGGGGAAATCAGCTGCTGATTGCTCTATTTGTAAGAAAGTAAGCTCAAACTTTTTTAAACCAAAACCACTCACCTTATCATTGCCTCTCAGTGACACGTTCAGTGTCTCAGCGATATGTTTCCTCTGCTCATTATCTAGTATGCTCATTCTCGCTGCCACCAGATGGCAGCCTGACCTCAGCAACTGCTCCAGCAGGTCCAGCTGGGATGGCACCTGGCTGAGGGGTGGAGCATTTAAGGGTATCAGCAGACAGGTTGTCTGCCAGAGAGCACTGTGTATCAGGGACCCTGGTACCAACAAACAAGCAAAACAGGACATTTGTTTTTGCATGGTTTACAAAGGTCATCTGGAACTGAGTCATATTTCAACATCCATTCCAGAGGAGTCCCTGCCAAAGTCACAATAAATGATTAAATAATTTAAAGGGGCCCATTTTGCTATGCTGTGCAGTGCTCAATGCTTTGAGTTTAAAGTAATGACAATACCATGAGGTACCATGACCACAGGGCATAGCCTTGTTCAAGTTTACAGCATTGCTCGTCATAAAAGTTACCAATACATATAATTGTCTATTTATGAAAATAAAACCAGAGAAGTAGTCCAAACCTTCATTTGGTTCTGATGCCACTGAAGGTGACAGACACTCCTGGGCAATGAGGGCCAGTGTGCAGCTCTGTTCACGCTCCACAGAGGCTAAAGGGTCTGAGCACATCTTGAGTATCTGAAAAAAGAAACCAAGCGCAAACATAGAATGTCTGCCATTTACCAATCAGATGCAGAACCAATGTACCAAGTCCTGTGTGTGATATGCATACCTGCTCCTGTCTCATTGTGCTGGTCTCAGAACAGCAGAGCCCGTTTGGAAAAAGCCTCTTCACATCCTGAATTGCTTTCTGATATGATTCTGATCCTGTAACATTTCAAATAAAGTGCTTAACTTAATGCACTTATACTGTAACATACAGAGTAACCCTGTTTTTGAATGTGCACCAGTGTGCAGTACAGGGCACTGACCATAGATGCCTTTGTATGACTGAGCCATGCCAAAACAGGTTGTCCAGTCCTCTTGGCCCAGCACATACAGCAGCCTTCTCACAGCATTCTCCCCCTCAAGGCAGAGAGCCAGTGAGGAGCCAGAGCACAAGTACTCCACATGGGTCTCCATGTCTGAGGGGTCCTGCACACAACACTGTATGAATTATAATGGCATAAGTTTGGCATGAAAAGAAAGCTTATTTTTCAGTCAGATAATCATTCTCAGTTACACTTTCTGCAGGCAGCAGTGAGGTAGCATTGCTTCTGTCCAGGGTCACTACACGCAGGCCCACTATCCTGAGGCCACTCAGTTGGAGTTTCCAAACTATTTCAGCCAAAGCGTGGTTCCAGATTCCTGGCTTGAATAGGCACACAGTAAGCAGCATCTGTGGGTCTGAACATAAAGTTTGTTTGTTACTGTTACACCACTTTTTAATATTTAAGCATATTGTAAATATTTTGAATGTTCAGTATTATACAATATGCATGACCTGCATCATGTCCACACTATAAAACACAGTTCTGTGACTAAATGATTTATCTTTTGATTTTGACATCAACATTGTAATAGAATCTACAGCAACTCCCACTTAGAACATGATAAAACATCACTATAGTAGTTTGCCATTATTATAGACTATAATAATTCTGAGCTGCACAAAATATATTAATCACTCAGATTTATACTGAGTATTTATGAGCTTATTTTTGAAGACAAGCAACCCTATATACTGCATGTGCTGTTTTGAGCCCGTGAGCTGGAAAACTCTGAGCACGCAGAGTCAGAGAGTTCATCGGTTTAGTTGCTACAATAAAGAAAAATGCCCCTCTGGTGAATTACAATATAAAATATAAATAGAACTGTCTAAGAGATCTGAGGCACTCAAGAGAGTAGTGATTCAAAAATCCTTTAATATCTCATGGCTATTTACTTATAGTAACAGTTAAAAAACATGAAAAAATAAATCATTACCCTCCTGAGTGCCTCAGAGTTTTTCAACAATTCTAAACCAGTAGATTTCCCCAAACTGAAGAGCACCAGAGGGACACCTTTTTTACACTGTAGAGTTTGTTTTGTGACTGAAGATACAATATAATTATTGTGTGCAGGGTAGTTGTTAGGAATCTACTTTTAAATACCACTACATCCACTAATTCCAGAAACAATCAAACAAGCTCAACATGGTCGTTGTGAATATTATTTAGAATTGGGGTTGCTTCCACATTTTGTACTGCAGTTTTGGGGAAGAAACTTCCCCAATTTGGGGCAGTCTGTAGTCTCCAAAGGACAGAAGTGGGGTGGTAAGCCTATTCCCAGCTTGTACACACAAGGCTATCTTTGTATTTCTCCTTAAATGCTGGGATAGACTTAAATGCGTCTAATTGCATGTTTTATACAGCCCATAACAAACCTACCAGGAATGATCTCATGCTCAAAGAAGAAGAGGGACGCTTGTCTGAAAGCCACTTCAGGTGTGGGTGACATCAGGACACTGAGGTTACCAGGGTAATTGCGTGGTAGGAGCTTTTTCAGCAAAGCAAAACCATCCACTCGTCTAAGAGCACACACTAGGGCAGGAGAGGGCATCAGATTGTCCAGGCTGTTGTGACAGAGCTGCTCTCCCACCTCGTATGGACTAAGCTCCCGAGCCTGAATTCGAGTCAACACAGGCAGATACTTCAGGCCCAGCAGCTCGAATCCTGTGCGTTGTACGTCACCTTGAATATAAATTAAAAAAACATTGCAAACATTGAAGAATACGGAGGGGGTGGGGGGGATTCTCTCACATTAATTTGTATTCATTCAACTCTGTAGGCTGCTATCTGTATTTGACAGTGTATTTTGTTTGTTTACTGCCACCTCCAGTTCCAAAGCCCAGAACAGGCTGTGCTCTCATAAATACAGCTGAACTTCACCCACCTGCTGCCCCTTCTGTCAGCACTCTGTGTAGGAGGCTCAGGCCTTGGCTCATGTCCTTCCCACACAAGGTCAAAATCACCACCTGCTCCATGTTAGAGTTGGATGAGCACTTCTGATGGGACAGGATCACACCTGAGGGATCTGGCACTGCACACATTCGCCTAACTAAAAAGAATACATAGGGAACATAAAGGACAACAGCAGAGGATCATCTGCTATAATCTTTACTGATCCTTAACACACAGTGCTTACCAAAGATATGGAACAGGTTACTGCTGTAAGATACAGCGTGGAAACAGAAGCTTGACTCTACTGTGTGAACACCTTCAAGCCTGGAGTGGATGCAACCCAGAAGCTTTTGTGCCTTAAATTCTCTCATTAGGGCTGTAACAATAGGGCAACTGCATGGTTATTTTATTGACAAAGACACAACAATACAGATTTTCACATTATTACATGCAATTTCTTACTTTCCATTTGATTTATGTAGATTATTTATGGTGTGGATATCATTTGAAACAGATCAGACCTGCTGGAAGACTAACACTGTGGTGCGTCGCATTTTCTTTCCTCAGTAACAACACCAGACAGTGAGAGGGCCGCTCCAGCTGCTCCTGATCCGAGGTCCCAATATGTGGACTGCAGAATGCAAGTGCCTTGAGAAAACAAAGATACAAATTTTAAAACTGTGATGAAAAATACAGAAGTACAAGGAGAAATGTGTGATTCCCTAGACCCAACCCAAACCCACAGTTACAAATCCATTAATTACAAAAAATTATCAAGATAACAATTGACAAACAAAATGTCCCATTATTACATAAAACTCATCATTCTGGATTTCAGCACCAACTACAAGGTCTAAGAACAAAAATAAATTTTCTTTTCCACCTTTACAAGTATCTCCAGTAAATTATAATTTTAATTCCTTTTAATTCCCTACAAAGCAAAAAGTATACAATATAAAGAATTAATTATTACTAATTATTGCTATTACTCTACTTCTGAAAGTCTGAACTCTGAACTAGTATCCCGTTGTTCTACCTGTTGGTTGGTGAGTCCGAGGACTGCAGCTCCATTGCTCTGAAGCTGCAGCCTCTGCAGCCCCATCAGACTGAAGCCTCTGCGTTCACAAACAGCCAAAACTTGGCCGTAGCAACATGGAGGCACGACAGGCGACACCACGAGGAGTAAGTCAGCTATGTAGGGAAAAAAAGGATTAACAGCTCCACTCAAGCAAAAATCTTTGATCCCTGCTGCAAAAGAAATTTCCCTCAGGGCAGTAAAGATGAAAGCTGAAAATGAAATGTGGACATAAGCCAGTTTTCCCTCTTGTGACAGTTTTGTTGAGTCACAGTACCTTTTGTTGTAGCACACAGAAAGGAAGGTGATGTGCTTAAATTGAACAGGCTGCCTCTTACTCCGTCCTCCGAAGGTGAAACTCTACACACAGTAATAAGACATTAAAAGTTTGAGCGTGAAGATTTAGATTTGCAGTTGCAATATTTTCAAAAAACTGCAATGCAATTTACCCAAATTAGGACATTCCTCCTTTATTTTTTCAAATCCATCTCACATTTGGAAAAAAAAAAAAAGTAATGATAAATCCAGAAATAACTTTTAAAAAAAGCGTATACAAAGTAAAAAACTTAATTTTATTGAATAATGTTGGAATTCTGACAAACCTATTCGGAGGCCAGTTCTGATTCTGTGGACGTCCTCCTTGGAATCTTCCTGAAAACCACAAGCACAGCTCCCTGTGGACTTCACTGGCCAGTCGAGAGGAGTAGAAGAGTGAAGGTTCTTGACTTCTGCAGTGGAGAGTGTTGAGGGAGGTTGGATCTGTCATTCTGGGCAGCAGAGGATCTAAGGAAATAGTTAAATCTTTCAAAACTGAGTGAGCATGAGGGCCCCGAATAGCCAGGGCAAGAACGGGCTGGCAGGTCTCATCAGTTCTCTGGATGACTGGTACAGCACCTATGAATCAGAAAGAGAGTTTTTATTCAATGAAGACACATTCAAAGGCCACAGTTGGATCCAGGGTGCACACCAGACCAATGAGCCAGAAGGAGAGTTATTCATTTATGACCAGATAGCTTTAGTTATGTCGTACCAGCACTGTCACTCCAGAACCCATGTGGTGGATACAGGAGCCGCAGACCACACACATCAAGTCCTGACTCAAGAACAAGCTGGAGGGTGTAGTGTGTTATGAGGGGCTGTAGGAAGAAAGCTTTGCACCCCAGAGCAACTGATACCTACAACAAAAATGAGAGGAAAGTTCACATATATTCAGTTACTCCATATTTACTGCTAAGTCTCAGATATAGTGTTTCCTGAGCTCAAAAGGCAGCTGTTAAAAAACAATAACCACCACTACAAAGTACACTTTTGAAAGACAATGTGCTGACCTCTGTGTGCAGATCTAGTGTGGTCTCTCTCCCCTTACAAACACGCTCCTGAGTTTCGACAGTCTGCCAGTAAAACGCTGGACTGAGACCAAACATCCTATCTATAACCTGGAATACAAAGCCAAGGGAACAGAATACAGTCAACAGAATGCAAAATCATCTTAGTGCTTGAAAATATACTGAATCACACTTCTGGAGCAAGACACCTTTTTGTTGGAGGTGGCAGAGATGAAACAACTTAAACAGGAAGAGGGAAGATGGATGGGTGAGGCAAAGGCTCGTTGGTCTAGCAAATTTTTGAGCTGAGGTAGCCAGCGGGCAATAAGAGTGAGTGAGGTCTCAGAGAGGAACCTGCTGACGTTGTAATAGAAAGGTGCATGGATGTCTTTGTCCCTTTTCTACAAAACAAACAAAAAGAAAGCATCAGTTCTCAAATCATCAGACATTGTAAAGCCTATAGAGTTTGTTTTTTTTGTCTATTCACCCTCAGTGTATAACAGTGACGAGCCATGACTAGCACATGCAAAGCCAGTCCATCCTCTGTCCACAGCTGCTGAAGTCCTGCAACCCAGAATGGGACCTTTGCACCAACCTCATCTTCATCGGGATGTGGGTCTGGGCCGACCTAATACACAGTAATAAGTGACCTTTATATGATGAAGCATGAACTGAGCTTTGGTTGGTACACATTAGGAACAGCACTGCTCACTAACCAAAGACAGAAACCAAGCCACTAAAGTGTTGTAGATGTGTGATTTGGTTGCAGCTGAATACAGATGTTTTCTCCTCCCATAAGCTCTGTCTCCGACCATACCAGGACTGGAGAGGTTAACGATCAGTAGCATACACCCCTTGCTTTCAATATCCACTGGTAGTGTGCTGATGGACTCTAGATGAGATGCTTCCTGAAAAACACATCATTATGAGTGCAGGCCATTTTTTAAGTACTGTAATTATGACTTTTGAGGCACTTACAAAATCATAAAGGACATCGGTTCTTTCAGCAGCTGGCTGCTTCTGATTTACTGATTTCGTTGGACAGTGTTTGTCCAGTTGTTTAAGAATTTGCTGGTGTTGTTCATGTTGTAACATCTGCTTAACTTCCTGTCTCTGTTGGTCACTAACAAAAGCATTGTAATGGTTAAAATATGTTTATTTTCAATGATGTGCTGTGTGAGTAAAGAAAAAAACATACCTCTGCTGCTTTGGTTTTTTCATTGTACTTTGCTGAGTGGTTGGTGGGCTTTCCATTTTAGGGTTTCTGTACTCAAACTGTACATGTGAAGACTGTTTATCTTCACACAGATGGTGTGACTCATGGCAACATGTAGACTCTACAGTTTTGGGTAGCTTTGCTTTCAGTTCTTCTGTTTTATTCCCTAGCACAGGACATGGAGGATCTGTATATTTATTGGGATATTTACTCCCATTTCTATTCATCTCCCTTATTTTCTGAAGCAACATGCTCTTGCCAGTCACTTCCCTGGAAGCAGAGAAATGGCAATATGAACTGCAACATACTGTGCTGGACTGAAGCATGACAAATGTTTCTAATGCAGTATATATTTACTGTACCTGTCTCCCGTCCGTGATCCACTATGCACTTTAAGACTGGGTTTCTTTGAAGGTGGTGTTTCCTGGTGTGTGTTGTGTTTGGCTGGTGACTCGGACGTTGATGAAAGATTTTGGGATGTTATTGGTGTTTTTATTGAAGGCTCAGGGCAACGCAGGTCAATATAAACAGTGGGACATTCCTGGGGGCTTGGCTGCAACTCTGCTGCCATCCTGTCTGACTTGTTCCACACATTACTCTGTCTGCATGAAAAAGGTGGTTATTATTATCTTATGAATTTGGTCATAAATCCTCATCAGTGATATGATTTACCTGACATGATTTGAACTTTTCACAGGCTCTGACACAGACTTAGATGACTGGCTTTTAGTGAAAGCAACCAGTCTCTCCATTATATCCCGCTGGGCCCTTTTCCTGTCGCCATCTATATACAGAAATGTGTTGAAAGTATGAATTAATATTGTAAATTATTAAATACATAACCCCCGATAAGTAACCCTAAATCATTCACTATAGCTACAGTGGTGTGTGTTATAATTACTTGCCTGCATTTGTTGTTTCAGGTTCGACTGACACACACTGCTGCAGAGACAACCCGTCTTTTTTCAGATTTTGGAGGACATCACCCAAATCCCACTCGTCAAGTCTCTGAAACCAGCGTTTTTGATAAGAGGTTATAACACTTAGAGAATATTTACCTGCATCGGTCGTACCTGGTGACGACTACGCCTAACTTTTTTTTTATTTCCAAAACTTACAGCAAATGAAAGAACGGGACAACCCTCATCAGCTTTTGTGTTGTCCACATTTGGTTTTACAGAAGCGTTCAGCTCACAAGCAGCTGCCTTTAACGAAACAGGAGAGGAGAAGAAAGGACAGGGTGAATATTTAGTGTATGTCATGATACGCTGGTGTGCTTTCCTCTCCCCAGACCAGTGGCTGTGGATTAATATACAGTAACCCACCTCAACATCGGCATCAGAGTGTAGCACACAGCACTGAGTTGCAGTAGCGACTTTTACAATGTCATCCTCATCCACCTTCACATTGTGGCTGCAGGTCTCCTCTGACCAGCATGTCTGTGCTACAGGTTCCAACAGCTGCTGATTGAGAAAACACAGAAACACACACATATATCTGTGATTACCAATCTGCTTTGTTAGGGGGTCCTTACCTTGCTACCATTAACACTCATGAGACTGTAGTTAACTAACCTCCCGTTCATCATCATCTAACGAAAAACTGTCGAAGTCTTCAAGGACCTTCAAGGAAAGACCAGCTGGTCTTTGATATATGGGAATAATCTCTTCATTGTCGGACTGTAACGTTAAGAGGAATCATTATTTGCATTTGTAAATAAAGTTAACTTATGTGACGTGATATAAAAAACAAGTTTTGTCAGTTTGCAGACGTTAGCACATTTCTAGATAGAAAAAAAAACATACGGATGAAGAATCGAAGTCGATGGTTGGTATATGTGGTTTAACTTTCTCCAGAATTGATTCCCAACACGATGAATGATTGTGGTCCATTACTAGCGGACAGGAACAGACCTGCAAATGTTGTTAATAAGGTAGTTTTTTTGTAATGTAACGTTACCGTTTATGTGCCGCAGTTCACGGACATTGCGTGAGGCTCTTTAGTTACCATTGGCAACGGAAAGCTTCTCCGTGCAGCACGTGTGCTCCGTCAACAATGTTGCCTTCAGGTACTGTCAGGAAGCCGCGTAAACAAACACACACAAAAAAAAGTGTTTTACACCTGAACAGACGATTAGCTTACAGGCCTTCTGCTGAGGCTGTTTATGAGTGAGAGAGAGAGAGAGAGACATGTTCAAGATATGTTAAACTAAGTAAGTTTGCACAAATATAACCCAACTGGTGCACAGACATCAGTAAATCCTTTCTATGAACATGCTAACGTTCTGGCTTGTTGAAATGAAACTTATGTTGCGCTAAATGAAGAAAGGACAGGTAAGATAGGTAAACTAGCTTGGATAGCTGTGCTAAAATGATGTTATTCAACCTCCATCTTGCAGGTGCTGCGTCGACCGTATGGTGCAAACTGTTTGAAAGGTTTTGTATGTGTTGTGTATTTTCTTTCTGTGGAACTTTGAGACATGGTGCTGCTGGTGTACAGCTGTGGGTTGGAAAGGTAATTTTGTGGGTACATGGAACACAGGCACACAGACTTTAAAATATTTATTGATTTTAAGGCTTTTTTTTTTAAGGCAACATTGTATTTTTTAAAGTAACAAACATGGATCTTTTCTAAACCATATACACACATAACAACATACTTGAATACATTTCTGAGCTGTGCAGATATTTCCTCCTGCCTTTTGAGAAACGTTTGTTCAGCCAGCCACATAAATGATCAAATTGTGATTTACAGCTTAATCACTTTTTCATTTTGTAACATGCCAGTTTTGTTGCTCTTTGTTTTGCATAGGGTTTATGTGGTTCTCAAAAATTCATCTGTTTCCATTTTTCTTAATGGTTTTTCAACAGTTTGTGGCAGTTTCCCATTTTTATTGTCCCAAAATGCTCATGACCACATCAGTGAAAATGCTATCACACTTGTGTTAATTTGATACTTTGTGTTTTCATGGGCATGAAGGGAGGTCCAAGTGGTTTATTGATGAACAATAAACTTTAAAATATATACAAATATTTTTAAAATACATCTAAATGCATTACACGTTAACTTTTTTTTTTTTGATCTCCTGGAAACATGTCCAAATCCAAAGTGGTAAAACTCTGATCCATCTTACTCTCCATTGTTAATACAAACTTAATTATCTGAAAGCATTTGTGTTGGATTGAGGAACATGCCTGATTCTCCCTTTTTTGCCAAAAGGTGACAGTTTGCCAACTTTATTGCAATTTTCCACAATTAGACAGTCGATAATAAGATATAACTCCATAAAGTTGAAGCAACAGAAATATTGGTTGGTTGGTCTTTTCAATTATAGCATAGCTGTTTTTAAAAATATTGTATGTACATTTATGTGTAAATTTGTAACAAGAACCTGAATCATGCATTAGTATTACAGTTAAAATCACGAAATCAGAAAACTGAATGAGTTTACATTGTTGATAATGTCATGGGTAACATCAGAATTTTTTTTGCCACCAACCAATGCCTTAAAAACCCCTGTGAGGGTTTGTCTAGCAGCTTTGAAAGAGTTCATTGTCAATATCCCGCAGGTCCTGACCAGCTATACGTGGTGGGCTGGTGCATGTAATGTTGTTGTATATGGTGATAGTTGTGTCAGGCTCTTCACCCTCTGCATGGGTCTCCACTTGCCGAGGTATCACCAACGGATTCCTCAAGCTGTAGTTTCTGAGTGGGAGGGCACTGCAGTCACATTTCCACCTGTTGCCAGAGAGCAAAAGTTTTTCCATACTCTCTGGGAAATCGGGGACCATGCTTGTCAAGGCATTAGCTCTCAGGTCCAGATAACGGAGCTTTGGGAGTAACTGTTTTGTGCCATTCTGCAAAAATTGTCGACACTCATTGTTGGACAACAGCAAGTACTCCACATTCTTGAGGCCAGAGAATGTATGGCTTGTGAGAACCTCCAACTTGTTGAAACTTAAGTCCAGTCCCAATAGGCCCACCAGGTCCACAAAGCTATTGCGTTCCACCACAGAGATGTTGTTGTGCTGCAAGAAAAGCCTCCGTAGACCAGAAAGTCCATTGAATGCTTGAGTTGTGATCCTTGTTAGGCAACCTCTATCCAGATGTAGGCTGTGAAGCTTTGACAGACCTTTGAACACTTGGTCGGGCAGACTGTGGAAGCAGCTTCCAGACAGGTTGATGACAGCCACATGAGAGAGCCCTGTGAAACTACCCACTTGTGCCTCCTGCACTTGGTTGTGCTCTAGCTCTAGGACCTCCAGATGACCAAGCCCTTCAAAGATCCTTTCCCCAAGGGCTCGGATCCTGTTGTAGCTGAGTCGTAGCTCTTCTAAGTACTGCAGATCACGGAAAGTCCTGGCCCTAATTCCAGTGATAGAGTTGTTGGAAAGACGCAGTACGTGAAGATTGTGCAGGGTCAAGAAAGTGTCGTCATGGAGAGAAGTCAGTCTGTTGTTAGTGAGATCCAGCCATCTTAGCGACTTCATCCCCACAAAGGCTCTGGGTACCACTGTCACAATCTGATTTTGGGCCAGGTAAAGCTTTTGTAGTTTAGTGAGTTTAACAAACACATTAGCTTTGATAACCTTGAGGTAATTTCCAGTCAGATCCAACTCTTTAAGCTCAACAAGATTTTGGAAAAGCTGTGGCTGCAAGTAAGCAAGTCTATTTCCTGCAAGAACAAGCTCCCGTAGACCATGCAGGTCTTGGAAAGCTGTCTCAGGCAAAACTGCAATTGAATTCCTCCCTAGGTTGAGAAGCCACATGTGTGAGAGTCCTGCAAACAGTCTTTCCTCAATACGAGCCAGCTGGTTGTTGTGCATACTAAGTGAAGCAAGGTTAGGTGTATTCTGGAAGATTGTAGCTGGTATCACCCGGAGGCGATTTCGTTCAAGGTGAATGTGGGCTAGCAACCTAAGTCCTTTGAAAGCCTGAGGGTCAAGTGTCATCAGCTTGCCATTCTCTAGATTCAAAAAGTCCAGGTTACTAAGATCCTTAAAAGACCCTGCTGGGAGTGAGGTGAACAAGTTGCCATCCAGCCAGATAGAATGAGTGGATGGGGGTATGTCAGGTGGGACTTGTGTGAAGTTTCGAACACTGCAGTACATGTTGAGCTCCAAGGTGTAGTCATCATGAAGACAGGTGCATCCCTTAGAACATGGAATAGGCTCTTCGACCACTTTCTCCCCAGCTGTGTCGGGGTCTGGCAACACCAGCGATGTTCCCAGTACCCACAACACCAACAGCACAATGGTTTGCATACCAGCTGTGGATAGAAAATTTACATCAAAATATAAATACTGCAGAATACAGAATGCAATATTGTAACTGTAATTATATTCAGAAATGTTCAACATTACATGTTTTGGTGCTTTAAGGTCTAAATTCTATTGCTTACCTTA
This sequence comes from Morone saxatilis, assembly GCF_004916995.1. Lineage (NCBI taxonomy): Eukaryota > Metazoa > Chordata > Actinopteri > Moronidae > Morone > Morone saxatilis. Next base: position 15,347,996 of record NW_023339696.1, on the reverse strand, counting down.
AATCTCAGAGGTCTTGATTTAAGGTGGACAGGCTGTGAAATACTGAATGACTGAACCTTGTGCAAATGTTTGTATGCGGAATGGAGTCTGACAAGCCCCCAAAACCTTTTTTTTTTTTTTTTTAAGTCAGGTGCTCTGAAAGTGTATATTAACACATTCATGTCCACTTGTACTGAATGTTGCTAGTAACTGACCTCATGTTTTTTTTTTTTTTATATTTTGTTTTACATCAACATCATCCTTGATAATTTCACTGCAATAATCAAATGTCCCCAATTATTATAATGTTATAAAGTCTGTAAAATTAGAATATACTTTCCATTGTCTTGGTAAGGCGTTATCTGTAATTAACTGTAAGTTCTAAGATTTATATGTACATATACCTCAGTTATTCTTAACATATCTCACACACACACACTGCATTGTTAACCTATTAAAGGATTCAGTGTAAGTGGCCTTTGGTGTGTACTAAACTCAGGGTCCTGTCACTGAGTGCATTTGCTGTAGATTTTAACTGATATACAGTGGTAAAGAGATAAGATGAACCCAGTGCACTCAACCCTTGACTTTTTTAGGTTGTTTTCTTTGCTCATACTTGACCTTTTTAAGAAAGGAGCATTTGATAAGAGAGGCAAAATTGTATTTCAATTCAAAACTTGGAAGTATATAGCTCATATTAAATATCAATTTAACCAAGCCCCTTGTCACACGTCCTTATATTTGAATGAAATCAACTGTGAGCACCTGTCTACACAATTACAACTTCATAAAAACTATAATGTCAGTATAATTTCTGTTTGATTCACTGTTTTGGCAGTTCAGGATTAGGTCAGTTCCAGAGGTCCATTTCCTAATCACATCTATGATTGTAATGACTAACTTTCTGTTTGCTCTTTTTCTTGGTATCTGGGTTCTTTTAGACAACCATGAACTGGTCATGCTCTAAAGGACAACTAAATCCAGATAACAATGTTGTGCTTGCACATGAATTTCATTGATTGATTTGCTAACTATCGTGCTGAAGATATCCTCTAAGTTTGTAATGTCTGTCATTCAAATCTGGTCCTAAGCTACAGTGAATAAGTAGGCAAAATGTCATCAGGCAGGCAGGCAGGTTACGTGATAGACAGCACAACTTTACCTCCTTAACAGTGTTGGAAACATAGGAGTAATAATGGTTATTTGTATTTGTATCTGTAGTTGTTAACATGGGAGTAATAATAGTTATTTGTATTTAAGTAATAGTCCAACACAGATGAATTGAGATGAATGCCTGAATTTAATTTCTAAGTATAAATATAAAATCAATATCTTTGAATGTGTAAATTATGTTTCATTGAACAGATTTATAATGAATAATACATGTGGTACAAATGTGGACAATAATTCTCAAGTATGTCACATACCAAAAAGAAATATACGTCATGTTTATTTTTAATGGCATGTGAAAAGACCAATGTGTACTCACTGAAACCTTTGTCAATATGCATATGGCCTACCAACCAACCAATCTCCATTTCACTGATCCTAAAGAAAACTGTACTGAGGGAATTGAGGAGTCTGATGAATTTTTATTTTTATTTCTCTTGCCAGTAGAGAGCACTGCTGGTCTGTTGTCACATCTAGCCCCCAGCAGCTTGGTCTTTGTCTCTCAAGGGCTCTCTTAACCTTCTAAAGGAAACTGTTTGTTTCCTGCTAAACAGAGTATGACCAGGAGTGATAAGCAGATCATTTTAAACATAGATAATAATGTGTTCAGTATTGTCGGTCATTAGAGTTGTTGCTCTCTGTTTCTTGATGGGTTTTTTGGCAAGGCACATAGGCCATAATATATCAACAATTGAAAGCGAGTTTGCCTTTTTGGTTTTGTTTTGTCATTTTATAAAGAAGGAAATAAAACATTGCAGTTTTTAATGCTGTTTCAGTCACAGAATTGCCATAACAAATGGTGGCTATAGTGAGTGTTCCTCCACTGACAAACACCTCTAATTGGCTTCCCAGCACTCAATCAGACACAAAGGTTTCCAGGTTTGTCAGTTGCTGTGGGTTTCCTGAGTGGAGGAGAAGAGTCTTCATAGTGAGTGGTAGAGCCTGCTGCTGTGGCTGTAAATGCTTGACTGGGCTGTGCCTTGCTTCTGGAAGATAATTTCCTCACATAATTCTGGATAAATTTTGTGCTTCCTCAGCAGTGGAGAACAGGCCTGAAAGGCATGATGTCGATCTAAATTGGATGAACGCATGCTGATCAGTGTTGAAACCCATCATAACTTCACTCCCTTCAATCTACTGCTCTGCAAATAAATGCCAGGGAAGTCTTGACTTGCAATGGCAAGGAAGCCCAGTACAGACTTTTAGGATCCATTAAAACATGAACTACATCTGATTGATCCCTTGATTAATTCAGTTGCTGCCTTACTAGGTCTGTTTAACTCACTTTCTTTATTTCGTACTGACATGTCCAATTATTTTCTGTCAACCCCACACACTGTATTTGGTATTCTTCTGGGTACATTTTTTATTGTAAAAATATTACGAAGCCAATGTCTTGCTTCACAGATTGCACAGAAATCCTTTGAAGAATTCCTGCATTTGCACCAAAACAAATAAGTTGTTCCTTATTTCTTTGAAATTTGCAACAAGTGAGATATGCTAAGAAACAAACAGGTGGAAGCTAAAGACCTATTAAAAGTAGGATTATGACTCAGACATTGTTATCTTTTTTATTTGTTTAGAGTCTTTGTTTAGGCTGCTATCCAAGTATTTGTACACAATTTACGGTCAGAGCTGATTCTCCTTTGAAACCGTACCACTCTTCCAGTTACCTTGTCAGACATAAAACACGGTTAGATAATACATTGCTAAAAAGATCTATTGAAGTATTATCTGCTGTATTTTTGTAAAGGAAAGACAGCCAAACACCACAGTACAATCCTAAGTGAACCTCAGATAAGTACATAAAAGCCAGCAGCTGAATGCAGTAAACTGAACCTCAGGATGGACTAGCTCTATAATCGACAAAACCATAAAGCAGCGGCTTACTCCTCCTGTGCAGGTGTAGCAGGCCTCTGGATATGCATAATGTTGGACCCTCCTGTTGGTCTCATCTGTTGCACATGACATGGTGCATAGTGGTGCATACAGCTACAGGAGACAGCCAAAGGAATTACTTTCTTTTCTGTGCTCTGTTGCTTTAATAGGGCCCACACATCTCACTAAGAAAGGTTAAAGGATGGAGCTCTTTTCTTATTCTCTGCTATTAACTAAGTAGAGAACCTTAATTGTACTAAATTGTTTTCTTTGTCCCTATAGGCTTAAAGTGAGAACTCTCCAGCCTCCCCAACCAAGCAAGGTAAAATCTAAGGTAAAAACTGGTTAAATTTGAACATCTTATTGTCACACATACACCAACGTTAGTTTATATTGAATGACAGCAGGCTCACCACTGTCATCCACTGGCAGATTGTTAGACTCTTATCCCCTTACAGTAATTTAAAACTGAACAAAGGTGTGTTTTGTTCAAGAAAGAAAGCTTTAAAACAGAGTTGTTCAGTAGCCTTTCACCCATCGAGGAGATGGTGGTTCAGCACTGCTCTGAACCCTGATGCTACCTCAACCCTTTGACAGCCAAAGACCCTCGACACCCCTGCAGTGGCTATTAATAACGCTCGTAGCTCACAGTCAACTCGCTGCTTTCGAGGAGGAGAAAGAATCCATCGGCTTTGTCTCGACATCTGGAAAGAACTCAGCCACTGTTTCTTAATTGATTGTGATCATTGTGACCAGAGCAAATCACTGCAGCTGATGACCCAATTAAGCTGTTTGATTTTGCCAGTTGGATGTGTGAGCCGCCACTGCTGCCAAATCCTGTTTGGTCCATAAAATTCAAACATGAATATATATTTAACAATTTTAAAAAATTGTGTTTAAACATGATGCTAACCTGTATCAGGGATTATGTCTTTTAAGACTAAAAATAAATAATTTTGGCTATAAAATGTTCCTGTTTCCTAACATTGTAAGAAGGGAAATAGGCTTTCTTGATGTATAATCTTAGAAGCTTGTGTCCTAGAGGGATAAATTAGGATTTAAGCATTTTTTATAGTTATTTAATAAAAGAGAGTTTTGGATATTTTCTTAGGTCTTAATCACTACCCTTATTTCTTCTTAAAGATTTTATTTTGTGACTGTTTTCCTTATTTAACTTCATTAAACCTCAATAGGAACACTACTTTTTTCTCTCTATCCTCTGGTATTGTGAAGGTATGCCCAGTTTCATGGATGAAACTTTTGACTTGGCTGAATAAACTTGAACACATCCAGACAATACTAGCTGCTTCTTCTGGAAGAAGAAAGGTGAAAGACGCTTCATGCACTCGAACACCAAAGTCTGTCTGAATTAGCTGCCATGCTTTGAATCATGGAGACCTGGATCCAGTTCCGGGGAAGAAAGATAAGCAGCTGATGAATCCCAGGAGAAAATCCCCAGCCTCTTTTAGGTCTATCATTCATTTATTTCAGTCACATGGCTTTAGCCTGCAAGCAAACATTTCAATTGAAGGATACTTACGCTGCACTTAACCTGTATTTTTTAATTCCTTTTTTTTAATCTTCATGTGAGAACATGGAGACCCACATAGGTAGGTTGAGCCAAAAAGTATATGGCTACATTCTTATGTTAAGATGTTTTATTTAATAGTACTGTGTGTATAACTCACCCTTCCTTTCAGATGCCTTGCATTTCATCTGAATGCCATTTTGAAGGATGAGTATTTCATTTTCCTGTGCAGCTGTGTCCAGGTGAAAGAGTGATCCAATTTTGGAGGCAGTGTCATCCACATCTTCATATATCTGGGCCAAATAGGAAGCACATTTATACATAGCAACAGGCTCAGCTGAGGCAAAGTCAGTAAAGCTTCTGTCAAAGTCTGATGACATTTATAAATTTGCATTGTGCCATGTGAGGTGTCAAGCTCCTGTGTTTCTTTGCAATGATGCTGACATTTTGAGTGCATGGTTTGAAAGTAGAACAAATCCTGGTGTTGCAGCTTAGTTGACAGCAGTCACAGCGTGAGTTGGACAGTGAGTGGAAACTCAGCCACATACCTGACCACTGCTTGTCTTCAAGCTGTGCATATTTTGTATGTTTAGAAATCTTGAAGCACTCATTGATATCAGGAAACTTAATTCCATAAATCACAACCAAACTTTTCCTTTACTTGGCTGCTGCACATGTGGAACCGCATGTTCCTGTGCTCCACATCAGTTCTCCAAATGAGAATAAGCCACCTTTTTAGACTGCTTGTCAGAGTTGAACGCAAGCTTTTTTGTGACACACTTCAAAACATCCTTGATAAATATTATTATCCCTTGTGTGACCTTTCAATGAGGAAAAAAATGTCAGCTGTGTCTCTTTGTACTTATGTCCTCATACGCCTAATGGATGTTTCTAATGGAAACGTATCAGTGGACTCATCAACTGGAGAAAGGAAAACACATGTCCTTCAGTCGAAGACAAATTTGAAAAATCCAGGACATATAGTAGAGTGTTTTACTCCATGTTAGTTTCCTGCCTAACTTTATCCAGGTCAGTTCTGCCCCCTATCCATTTCATCCACCCTGAACAGTGAACTGTTCTTGTAAAGGAGAAGGACACTGACTATTTAGGGCAATGGCCAGCACAAAGCACTTTTCAATCAACCATCTAAAAATGTCATATGGTTGAGCAGCTTTTTCTGTTTGTTTTTTTTATCAGTAGCTCAATTAAAGTTGTTGTTTATCTTTTATGTCTTCAGAGGTATCATTTAAGATTTGGAAAACAATTATGGCAATATGTGAATCTGTATAAAGCACAGGGCGTTGGCAGATACATGTCATACAAATGATTTAGTTCTTGCTGCAGTTTATGTTACATATTAAAAGCTACCCCAATTCCTCAAAATCCTTTATTCTAAAATGACCCATTTGTTTCAAGTGCATCATAGATAAGCAGGTAAAAATGTGTCACTGCAAGGTGATGAAAATGGTGAAAAGAGTGTTATCAATCTGTAGCCCAGAGCTCCTGCTCCACATTTAGGGTAGTAGAGTGAATAAATGTGGATAGTATTGTAGGTCAATAATAGAAAATAACACTGTGCCTGTGGGATGAGGGGAATATTTTGATAGTTCCTTTTCTTAGACAGGGATTTTAGTTCACAGATATCACTTTGACAAGGTTTTATTGTAAAATCCTAAAGTCCTTATTTGGTGATGAACTTTTCTTATGGCCCATGAAGAGACTTCACACACCACACCATAGGCCATTGTGATTCAGCAGCTGAACAAAGGAACGCATTTTTTTCCCATGGATCTGTATTAAAAGATATCTACTACAGCTCCCCAAACAACAACAGTTTTAAGATTCCTTGTGAGCAAAAACTTCAGAAACTGAAGGAGGATGCTCACACTGTTGGGCCTCATAAGTCTACAACAGACACTTTTCTTCAGAGCAGATCGCTCCCCAATCAGAATTCGCTATAGACTATAGATAAATGAATTATTTACTAGTCAACAGCCAACAGTAGTTTCACTGTAGAAGAGCTCATTTTGGCTGACAACAGGGGTCTTGTTTCTGCCATTTGAATCCGGCAACTGTGATGTTATTCCTCTAGACATATATATGGCTGCTTTCTTCCAACTGGTTTTATCTGGACAGTAATCTTCACAGTTTTGTAGACCTCCTGACTGAGAATGTTTTATTTTAACTGGCTTTTGTCTGTGAGTTAATGTTAATGAACAGTGTAGGGACATTTTTTTCTGTCATATTGGTAGAAAGAGATGTAACATTATTGATGGTGATGAGTGATAGAAATGTTTTCAGTAACAAGAATCTCAGTTCACAGTATTAACCTTATGATGCAGCCAATTTCTGTATTCATTTACTCAGGGGTGTCCCCAAAACTATCATGGAGCTGCACTGGGGAAAAAAGTACTTTAAATCCAAGAGACTATCTTAATGAATAAGTTTTAGGAACTAGAATCTGTAGTAAGTAGTATATGATTTCATCACTGTTAAATTTCACTCAGTATCAGTGTTTTCATCACACTTTCACACAATTTAAATGCTACATGCTTTTTGAATTATGCATTAAAGCCAGGTGTCATACAGTTCCTTTTTGGAGTTGTCTTCTTAAGAAAATTCCTATAAACTGGTCAATGTCTGATGTGACTTTGTGACTAAACCTAGCTAGCAAAGCAAAGGTGAGAGGGCACTTATGAAATGGATGTGACAGAGAAAGAAATGAGATAAAGAGGTGCAGCCAGTCTGAAAGGACAAAGAGACCAAAAAATTATAAGCCATCTCTTTGACTTGAATGAGCCATCTTTCAGTGAATAGAAAGAAGAGACTGACAAGAGAATGCGGGGGGATTAAATTAATACATGATGGTTCATCCAGGTCTCTTTCAGTTTGCTTGTTTTTACTAATGATAAAACCAAAAGTTTACATAGTGCTGGGCATAGAGTAGTAGAAGTAAAAAATAAATCTTATTAACTATGCAATACACTGTACACTGCCACTGTAGTCCTTATCATTTTTGTTGCTGAGATTTCCAGAATAATTTGAGATCCACTTTCATTTTCTTGTGACCCAAAAGGTTCCCCAACACGTATTTGAAAACCATTGTGCTTTATTAAACCAGGCCTGATTTAACATTTCATCAGCTCGCCATCACTCACCCCTACATGACATTTCTTGATTAACTGTGGTCAAACTTAGGAGCTCTGCTCTTCACAGTGCCTGTGTAAATAAGTCATTTTTCACTTTTAGGCTTCAACTGTTTTATGTAATCAGTTCAGTCATATTTACGTTTACTCTCATCTTCCATGTTTGCAAGATTTGTACTTGCACATATCCTCAGAGGATCTTACTGATGGAAACCTGTCTTACAATGTTAGCAACAAGATGTACTGACACAGTTTAATTGAAGTTAATCATGTCTGATGGTGGGCCCAAACCCACATTGGAAAAGAGATTTGGCAAATAAAATGGTCACTTTAGAGTAATGACCCACTTGGCAAAATTGCTTCTTTACTTAGCTGTTAAGGATTTGAGAGCAATGTTACTACTAAAATCATAGAAAGAAATTTTCTTTGTTGAAAAAGAAAAGAAAAGAGCAATGGGGCTGGAGGTAATGTTGTGCTTTAGAGTGTTTAGTTTGGACTTCTAATTAAAATTTGAAAATAATATTTACACCTTGACACTTAAGCCAATCTCATCTTTCTTTAGCAAAAACATGCAAACATTCCTCCTAGGCAGCACTGTTTTTCTTTAAACTGTCCTTGAACTCGGAACAGAGAATTCCCTGTTGACCTCTATTATTTCTTTCCGTTTATGTGAACTCCTCACAAATGGAGCAGGAAAAAGTGAAGTGTTGGTTAAACTAAAAAGCTTGCTTTGAAGGAATACAGCGATACACTTATTAAAATTAGGTAACATGCATACATTTAGAACAAAATGTGCTCCTTTCTATGCAAAAGAGCCTCAATTCACAAACATAAAGGCTGACAGCCACACGGTGAAGATTATTTCCGTCTTTAGAGAGTTGGTGATAATTTAGGCGCATTTATAAAGGGTGTCATACCCAGACATTCCAGTGATCATGGTAGCAGTGCTGTGAGAAACAGAGACAATGGTTATGCACTGGAGACGATGGTTATGCACTGGTTACGCACTGAAGAGAAAACAGATGCCCATGTGCCCAGAGACATGAGGGAGAGAGTGCAGTTAAAGCACCCCAAATAACAATCATTCTGAGAAAACACTCCTTGAAGAGTGAGTCATAGAGAAACAAGAGGCATCCCACAGTTAGAAACAAATGAAAAAGCGAGGGCGTTCCTATACACCGATCAGCCATAACATTATGACCACCTGGGCACCCTGGTGGTCATAATGTTATGCAGCCCCATACACAACAAACTGTGATGCACTGTGTGTTCTAACAACTTTTTATCAGAACCAGCATTAACAGTAGCTCGTCTGTTGGGTCGGACCACACGGGCCAGCCTTTGACACAGGACGTATAGTGGTTGCAAATGGCGCGCAAATCAAGGTGCTATCAGCGGCCGCAATTCATTCTTTGTGAATTGAACCCTGGAAACAATCCCTATCCCAAAATAACATGACCTTTCTTTCTGCCTCGAGCAGGAGAAAAGACTTCCCACTGTCTTTGTCGGCTGTGGAGTAATCTCTCTGAGGAGCTCAACATTCCTAATCTCTATGTGCCTCCTTTCAGAAACTCTTAGATTTTGCTCCAAGTTGCTTCACTTGCTTTTGTAGCTGCACAATGATCTGGGCTGTGTTACTCTGCACTGGCTTGGGGAATTGATTAATATGGAGCATTGACAGCCTATTCTGGCCCTTCTGATATCTATTTATGTAAAGGGAATTGCTCCCTTATTAAGCATCTAGCTTGACTGCAGTACAGTGGAAATTATGACCATTGATGTCTTCTCTCCTTTCAAAATGAACATAATAGCTCCCTGTAGATTGCCACTCTTTTTTTCTTTCATTAGAAAGGAAACACCAGCATAACAGTGTTTGATTAGTGTATTTGTTCATTACTTTGATAGTTACAGACATTAGTCTTCCACTCCTCTTTCTTTGTCTTAATCTCATACTGACTGAGAGAAAGAAGAAAATTTATATCAAATCACTGAATCATGAAGCTGCGGAAACTGAACCTTGGCTCACAGATAAATACAGAATTAAAATGTAACGTGTTAATACTTCTAGACCCACCAGCTATATCCAACTGAAGAACATAAGGACTGCACTCGGCTTTTGTTTCCAGGATACACCTTGTAACTATCCCTGCAACAGCAATTTTCCAGTTAGATGAAGCTGAAATGTTCCGATACCGTTTTTCCTTCCCTATACCGATTCCATTACCTGAACTTGACAAACAAACAAATACATACAGAGAATTAATTCCATAGAACAATCTATTATTATCTAGTGTTTTTCACTAGCTCTGGCTAAAGTTACAGAACCGGAAATCAACTATTACTTGCTATGCTAAAACAGTAGCTCCCAATGCCCAGTGGCAGCGCATAAGACCTGTTCTTCTCTGACTCCTGTTTTTATTGCAGTCATGGAAAGCACTTGAAGTAATCCCTCTTTGTTGAGTGTATACATGAAAGAAATTTCACAAAACACGACATTTCCCAAAACTTGACATGACATTTTTCTAAATAGACAAAACACACATAGCCAGACTTCAGAAGTTACTTAGTATATCCTGTTACACGCATTTCACGCAGGAGCAGTTTGTTACATTATCGGCATTTACATGTCAGTAAACACGTTGGGATGCTGCTGAAACTGGCAACATATGGACAATAACTTTCTGCAGGACAACAGAAGAAAAAGAGGATGCTGTTTTGTGTTATTAGATGAAGAGAGAGGTCACCCTCATGACTGCTTGATTGTTGTGAGATAACCTGATACATGATGCCTTTTCAGTTTTTATTTTATATTTTTTCCACCACTGGCTGGATTAACTTTGTGAACGACAAAACATAGATGACAGAATCCCCGACTAGTGGCATAAAGATGCAATTAACCAACGTTGACCAGGATTAGTTTAACTGGTGTCAACTAGTGAGATTAGCAACATGTTACCAACTAGTTGACTAATCGTGCACATACCTAGTCACGATGGGTTCACACTTGGAAGTATGGCTCCCAAAGACAAGCAACACCCATTCCGTAATAGTAAATGTGTTGTGTTTTGTGAAATGGCGTCGTTTTGACCATCAGGGCTAACGTAATTACAGATACAGATTAATTAATGAATACTTAATTAATTCAACTTGTTAGTTTTGAATGTCTCATTTTCATCATGTCTCATGTTGAAGTTTATTTTTATTTACATGAGCTCTGTCACCCTGTTCTTTCAAAAGTCTGACTTCAGCATAAATTAGGTACATTTTATATAGATACATTGTATGTAGAGGGCTGTTTGTCATGAGATGCCAAATGTATACATACTATCAATAAATAAAGCTGAATGTTTATCTGTACACCACAATTAGGATAAACCTTGTTAGTACCAGGGAGCAAAAGCCACTGGGGAACCGCACAAAGACGACTATCCTTTCGCTTCTTGTCTGTCTGCAGGTATGTCACTGTCCATCTGTCCTCTCTCTGATTTTAGAATACACAACTGCATTGTAGAGCGGAAGAGGATCCTGGGGTTACTGGCAAATTTATTTCTGTAAATGATTGTTGTTTTTCTTTTCAGTTTAAATAATTGTTGTTAAAGAATTTTGTAGAAGCTTAAGGAAATGATAAATGGCAGTCAGCATGGACTGCCATGAAGTTGTCCACTATCTTAAAACATTTGCTCTAGTATATTCATATAATCCTATGATATAATCCTGCATTAGTTCATATTTAAAAAATCATGCACCTTTTCTAATGTCATTTTTCACATATCAGGACATGGTTGTTGCCCCTCTGTCTGACTGAATTAGGTTATTGTGCTGATTTAATTTCCAGAGGGAACCACCCGGGTGGTAGGAAACATCATTTGCTAATTAACAAGAATGTCTCCTGGCGTTTTCAAGAAAATGACAGTGCTCCCAGAGGCTTGTTAAAACTTAAGTTCTGATAGAAAGCACGGCTGTAAACAGGAGTAATCTGCAGTAACAAGTTCAAAATGGATTGAATTCTCCAACAAGTGCAAAAGTAGCAAAGTGATCCAAATGTGCCCTCAGTCAGTTGCTGTATTGTTCTGAACAACTGAGCTGCCTGCCCTCCACGGTTCTGGTGCTTTTGTTTTGAAGAATTGAACTGGTTGTGAAATTGTGTGTGCATGTGTAACTATGTGCCAATTTTAAAATGTGAGTAAAGTGCTGCTTTTCTGATGTAAAAGGTAATTTCTTTTGGGTAATTTTCAGGAGTGTTTCAAATTTTCTCAGAAAACTTATTGTATTTGAATTTCATTGAACAGCTATATTACTAAACACATAAACAAAGAAAAGTGTTTGTTTCTGATAAAAAAAAAACTCCTGTAATTTTCTGCTTTGTTCTCTTTCCCTATTGTGCTATTCAAATGCTATTGTGCTTTTATTTAATCATGCACTTCACCTATCCACAAGAGACAAACCTCACCCTCTCCATGGTGTTTGACTATCTCCATGAGGCATTAGCACTTGGCTAAATCAACTCAGCTCCTTTATCCAGGCCTTGACAGATAAGCATGCATTAAAGAAATGCCTCTCAGTGATACATCTGTAGTAAGGCTGCAATGAGGGAATCAGTGGGCGTAGCTCCCCGTGCTAGGACTGAATGAGTGTAAAATGTGAGGTTGGAGCCTATTATTGTGTTAAAGGACTTGAAGAATTTGTACAGCTGTTGTATACAAAGTTGTGTTTTTTCTTCATCCCTGATACAGAGCATTGAATAAAGTAATTTCAGCTTGGAAGCATTATTATTTATTATTTATTTGTTCTTGCAAAAATATGCATCTACAACAACTAATTTCAAGTTGATGAAATACCACTGAGAAATGGTTTCACAGGCAGTATATCAACCAGGTCCAGTTATATAATCAGAACTGTAGAGGAAAAAAATAAAGCCAGGACTTAAAGAAAGTCTAAAGAAGACAGAGGTATTAAAAATCATTTTAATGTAGACAATATAATGACACGCCACGTTTTACAGCTGGAGCACACTGAAACAGAAAGTCCCATAAGCTGTAGTATATTAAAACAAAGAGGTAATTTGGCTGCACTCAAGTGCTGTTCCATGTTATGATACAATCCGGTGTGGTGTTCGGGGGAATCAGAATTTAAAAAGGAAAAAACAGCTAAAGGTTTTATTGAGCACCAAAGACAACTTACCTTTGTAGACATTTATTTCTTTGTTTTTGTGGTTATATGTGTCTCCTTTGATTTGTTTGCTGCTGGCACACTAGACCTGGCTTTTTAGTTAAAAAGAAAGAGGTAAGTCCATTGAACAAACCAATTATAAAATGCTAAAAGCTGTAGTAGCTTTGCAGACAATTTTTAAAATTCCAACTGGCAGCTAAACAAAATCATTGTGCTACAGCTCATTGACACTTTCAAAATACCACAATGAAACTGAACCACAGGTTTACCTGCAATTTCATATAAATCAATATAACAAGAGAGGCATCTCAAAGATTTTAGGTTTTTGCAGAACACTGGCAGGATGGGGATTGTATTTTACTGCACAAACAATGTATGGGAAACATTTAAATGCTTAGTAATTGTTGAGGATAACGAACTATCAAATACAGAGGTGATAAATATATTTAATAGGGCATCTTGAACCAAAGTAACTTTGTGTTGTACATAAAAACTTAAAACAACAGTTGGAGCAATTTGGAAATCAGATGCATAATCTGATAATGAGCAAAGAGTTATACAAATAATTGATAACCATCATAGTGAATGACTGCATTAGACCTGTAATTATAGCGGCTTTTGTTTAAACTTTACCAAACTATAACATTGCTACTGTTTTCTCACTACTGAATGTTGCAAAGCAAACAGATAATATACACATTATGTTTTAACTGGCAGTATTACAGTAGTCTTCATGTGTAAATTTGGTGCACTGTAGCTTAATAACAGTGATTTCAGTATCTTTGGGGGGAAAAAATCATAAATCATAATAAAATAATAATTTGCATTCACAAAACAAGAACATTCAATGGTAGTCACTATACAATATTGTTTGCGTAAATAAAGGTCTCAGCTAAATTAATAGTTGAGTGTGAACAACAGATTTCATATAAGGGTGAAGCACTGAAACAGTTGTTTAATTATGTTACAGGACAGTTCAGTGCACTAGATATACATATTTTGGAAGGTTGTGCATACAGTTTGATTGGACGTCTGTAAGAATATAAATAGCTATGATTTGGACTGAAGAATACATAAATACACCTTATATACTAGCAGTTCCCACTTCCCACCTGTGTATCCAGTACTCAGCTGCTTGAAATAGTCAATATGAGTAAGACTTGCAGGCAGACGTGAGCATCTTTTTATATTGCTTGGCTTGGAAATCAGTGCAACAAATGATCAATTGCACCAGAAAAGATTTTTTTGCCAACTGTGGTATCAATTCCAGCGCTCTAATGTCCTTTTTCAATAAGTTCTTGATCTGGTACTTCAGCTGAGTTAAAAAGTGGTGACCAATATTCAAAGATATATTTTTAATAAGTAGAAAAATAATGTCATGTAAGCTGTTAGGGTCAGTCAGACAAAAAAACTGTTTATATGTCTTTAGTTGACCCATTTATTTGATGAGTAACAGACAAAAAAAAACTTGACTGTGCTTCACAACATTTTTACATTCATCCTGACAAAGTTAATTAACTATTCACCTCCAACACTGGAAACGTCAACTGTTACTTTACCACTGGTTTCAAACTGTCTGGATACATTAAATAAATGTAAGATTTGGAATTCATTGTTATAACAGCTGAGATTTTTAACTATGATGCACTGTGCCACTGTCTTCACACTGAAAATGACTTTGGTTGGGGGTATAATGGATTAGACCAATCACCTCTAATAATGGGGCTTCATCTACAGTATATTCTAGGATAATCACACAGACGCTGGTACTGATGAGAGGTACTATTACACCAATACAACACTGGTTCAACACTCTGCAGCTACTTCTCCTGGTAATCATAGAAATATGTAAAATGTATCTAGGATGTCAGTTGGCAGTGACTTGGTTGAATGCATTTGGAAGGTTTCCTTCAAAATGAGACATCTACCACTTTTAAAAGTGACACTACATTCACAAAAGTTAAATGGACTTTTTAATGGATTTTAAGTAATTTACAGTAACACTTTCACAGACTGGTGATTCCTCTATATTTTAGAAACACTGAATGATAAACTTAGCTTATGAATCTCTCCAAAACAAATGTTTTTGGAAACAAACCTGAAAAACCTACTTTTAGACAACATTTATGTCTCAAACTCTATTTCTTAAATGAATACAGTTCTTACTTAAGTCAGTAATAGTCATGGCCATCAAAACTGTGCATGACCAACTGATGTCGCTCATGTTTTTAAGACTTTGAATCACAATACATATGCAAGTAATGTTTTGGATTTAGTTGATTGTTGAGATCTTCGGGTCAAGTTAAAGTATAACAATGCGCTGTGAGCTTTCAAAACGTCAGTTATGCTTATTTAACTGTAACTGTCCTTCCTGATTAACGTGTGTGATATACTGAGAACTACTAGATCTTGAAGGTAAGTAAATGTAGCATCCTGGGACACTGTACTTGATCACCTAACATCTAAAGTAGCAGTGTAGCAGCGCCAAACATTTTCAAACAGTATCTGTAAATTGTCCAGTAAAGCATTTCATCAATACCCAATTAACCACAGGCTACTTAGCCTTAATTAGATAAATAAGGAAGGTTTTCTCATTTAGACAGTGTTGATTTAATATAAATTATACAATATACTTTAATTTTAAGGTGCACTGATATCTCATTTAATACTGATGACAGTACTGTATGTGTCACATGTCTCATCACTGTTATATATGAGTTATGTAACTTTTATGTTTTGTTTTATCAGTTGGATTATATAAATATCAATGACAATATATTCATCACTGTGCCCACTTGAGACATGGTGTCTTAAATGCTGCCTATTACATGCACAACTGCACATACTGCAGTTCATGCTGATTTCTTATACAACCCACAGTCCGCAGCTACTGTCTTTCTTAAATTCAGACTCCTTTTAAGCCTGATGTTTTGACAGTCCCTCATACTGTCACCTCTGTCTTGCTGTTGGTGACAAAGTATGGTTGGGGAGGCATATAGCGAGTGGTGTGCAGCTCCTTCTCTATGATACAGAGTTTCTTTGGGCCATAGCTCTGTCGGAGTCCAAGTGTGTCCTTGCTCTCCCAGGATCTTAGCACTCCTGGGCTGGCAGCAATGTTGGAGCTGTAGGACAGCGACTGGGAGCTGTGGCTCTTGGGGCTTTTGTACTTGTGTCCATTCAGCTGTCTGGGTGGGCTATAAGGATTACTTGGCTCTGGCTCCATATCCACAACTTCCATGGGAAGGCTGCCCTTGGTTGTCATCTCGATCACTTGCCGCCGGTTGCTATAGAAGCTGTCATTAGCTTTCTCCGCTAACAAATAAGAGATAAACAACATGATAGTTTTCCCTTCATTAGCCATTGCATTGTGTCCTGAGTGCAGAACTAGACAGGCAGCAAAAAAAACACATAAAGTAAAATTTTGTTGCTAAAGCATAAAAGAAACAAAAAAAAACAAAAAAAACAAAGATAGTCAGACATCAGCCGATACAAATGTTGTAAATGTCCAGTCACACAAAAAATATTAGCGGTTTAAGCCAATGTTATTTGAGCTTTACTGTGTGTGTGTGTGTGT
>NW_023339696.1:15324816-15331534 GCF_004916995.1 Morone saxatilis | reverse complement strand
ATATATATATATAAAAACCTTTATTTAACATCTTTATTTAATATCACTTTATACCAGCCATTGCATAAAATTGTATTCGTGCAAATCAAAAGATTACAAATATATTGTGTCGGTTAATTATTATTCTCCAACAACAATAACTGTTGATATTCCAGCATATTAAATTGTTGTTGACCTCTGTGTTATTTTATGTCTCCTATCAGGTGTAGACAATGTATGACAACTGTATTCACTTGAGCACTAATTGAGCCTGAGCAAACCAAGCTCCAGCCTTAGGCTTTGTGAGTTTTGCATTTCAAACTTTTTTAATGAAATGTCTACCAGATAACCTTTAATATGGTCTCTACATCAGCAGCCGGCTATGTCTGTGCTACAGATTACACTTCATGTTACAAGAAAGAGATGTGGAGATGAGCAGCATATTCTTTACAGCAGCTATTTCAATAAAAGAAAAACACATCAGTGAACAAATATATTAGGACCACAGAGGCTCACATGGCTTACCATGTACAGTATAGTTGCATCACATTACTACGCCCCAACTCATTTGAGTTTTGATTGCTCCTGATTGTCTCCTGTCCCCAGTCTCATTAGCTAAGATTTGCTCTATTTTTTTCTCTAATGATCAGTTTGTTTGACGGCACTTCAGTAGCAGTGGAGAAGCTTCAGCTGCTTGTGTGAATCACAAAGAGTGAGCTCTGTTATGTGATTGGACCTACTACACACATGCTGATAGCTGTCATCCCTTCCATAGCCAGGTCTGTTAAACACAGCTTATTGTTTCAGGCAGAATCAAGAAAAAGACTCAGGTTTCACAGTGCTTAATAGCATCAAATACAGATCCACAAATGCCTTCACTCTACACTTTGATTCTGAATATTCCTTGTTTATCTCCTCTCTATATAAAATTGTTTGTTATTTTAAATACTGTAATAATTATTTTTACAACAGAAATCAATATTAAAAGTGGTGGAATATCAGTTACTTAAAATACCGCTGATTGTTTTTAAGTTTGTTTGACAAGTCAAATGTAAACTGATAATACATTTTTATTTTTCATTTATTAAATGTTACAAAGGAGCCTCTAAATTTTGGATTTGTGGTGTTAAATTTCCATATGGTGTAGAATTGAATAGTAAGATTATTGGTTATGCATGAACACATGACCCATTCATTACCAGTGATGGTTTTATTTGGATATGAAGTGTGTCTGTGAAGTATGCCTAACTTTGTGTGCTCAACTCCACTGTAACATACACTGTTAACATCACCTGTTCTCATTATTTTAGTATCAGCTCAAACACTTTAGAGAATCATACTCACACATACATAAGAGGGGTAACTTTCTTATAACCTACTACATTATCCATTTAGCTTGATTTTAAGATTTTCAGGAATATTTTTAGATTTTTTTTATCCTTTCACCAAGACATCAAAAATAATTGCTGAATGGTACCATTTTGGTATTTGCCACTATTTCTTGTTTCAAATGCTGTTTGTTCAGACACTGGCTGCAGACATTCCAAAATTAGCACATGAGAAGAACAACAAACTTGCTTCTATAAATAAACTTTCAGTTCTGCTCTCTGTTGGTATTGATGGACTATGGATTAACTGACAAGGATTTATGTAAACTAGAGATCTGATGATATTCAAACCAACTAGGTTCCTATTTAAAGAAAAATACAGTTTTGAAGTACATATCTAACAGCATGTGTTGCGTAAATAGGATTTTTGCTGTATCTTGTGTAATAAAATATTGAAAAACTGTCAATGCCGCATTGTCTTCTATCATTTTAATGCTAGACAAAACATAGAGGGATGGAAATTAAGTTCACTAATAACTGCAGGTAGTAGAAAATATGTATTATGTGTTTTCTGTTGAGACCAGCATTGTTTAACACACAATTAACCACATTTCATATGACCAGTATTCAGAAAAATGTTCATCCTCATGAACTTATTCATGATTACTTAGATTACAGATTCAGTTGTTTCCGGTTTGCGCAATTAAACCTTTACACTCATATGATGCAGGGAAACCCTAATTAAGTATGCTAGTGTTATTTATAGTAGATGTAATGTGCTACCTAATCAGATAAAATGAACAGCAACTGCCTTTTCATCATTATACCTCACTGTAAATAACTTCTTACCCACAGCCTTGAGTGTGGCATACTTGTTGAGATCCTTGACAGGCTTCTGTTGTTCATAGGGGCTGGTGATCTGTCCCACAGCTGGATAAGGCTGTGCTATCAGAGTAGATGTTTGAACCATGTTGTTTGTCTGGTTGCTATCTAAAGGAGGGAAAACAAAATTCATTAATGCAGAAAAGAGATTGTTTCTGTTGTTTGCACTGTTTCCCTAATCATTGAGGTAATGTGTATAAATGTGCAAACAATTAGCATTATTTAATGCAATATCTGATAATATATTATAATTGTATGTTTAGCTATTTTATTTGTTTATTTAATTTAAACTGGCTTGGTTTCCTCAAAGTAATACATGAGGTCGAATTCCTATTTTTCTATAGAATAATTGTCTCTCTAAGTTGATAGTGTCACTTTCCCTTAAGTATGTTTTTTATGGGGACCCAGCTGGAGAATCATGACCGCTCTTTGTAAAACTGTACTAATCCTACAGTAGACATCTGGTAAATTAAAGGGTGCAAAGCAAATAGACTGGCCCCCTGCCTACTGGCATGACAGAACAAACAGATGTTCAGAGTGTCTTTTCCTCGTTTAGATTGGAGATTAGTGGAATGCACCAATTCACAGGCAACAGTTCGAAGACTGCTTGTGCTGTGTGTTTTATATATATATCTCAACATGTTTATGGACCAATACTTGGATGCAGATAGTTTTGATCATTCGTTAATTACCTACTCCTTTTAGGCTTTAAGCACAAAATCATAATGATGGTTATTTTAAATATCATGTGGTTGTGAATCAAGACCCATTCTGTTATTTGTCATGGCGTAAATAGTTTCTCTTAAAGGTAAGCTGGCTCAGAGTAGTTACAAGGATTAATCCACTGTGAGTCTAACACCAATAATTTAAAGGGTATGAAGACAAAAAAAAAATCCCAACCCATCACTGCCATTGTTACTGGTTAAAGTTTACAAACTTTAAAATGTGTCCACTAGTCCTTGGTCTAGAATTTGTCCGATAAAAACAGATAATTAATACAGAAAATAGGTTAATTAGGCTCTTATTCCCCACTGGTCAGCAAGAAACTTTTACTGTGCTAATTAATTTGGAAAGTCTCAAATTATCAATGCTGTCTCATGAAATGATGCAGGGACAGCTTTGACTTCAGCACTCCTCATCAAGGGGACGGTGTAATGAGTAAGATCAGATTTTGGTGGGTCATTTAAGGTAGCAAAAGACTGATGGTGCCACTGTGTTCTCCTTATGATGGGGATTGCGTCATAACAAGCTCTCGTATTATTCTTTTACTGAAAGCCTTATTAAAAGCTATAGTCATTAAGAAAGACAGCACAGCGTTTTCTCAGACTGGTCCATGCAGGATCTCCTACTATTTGGACGTGCCCTGAAAACCTCCAAGGGACCTGAACCCCCTCAGCAGGCTCATTTTGCTGCAAAGGAGCAGTAGCTCTACTCCAAGCTGCCTCCAGATGTCTGACCTCATCACTCTAACTCCGAGGGTAAGCCCAGCTACCCTACTGAAGAAACTCATTTTGGCAGCCGGTGTCTGTCATCCAATTTTTTTCGGTCACTACCCAAAGCTCATGACCATAGGTGAAGTTGGGTGAAATTAGTGGTAAATCAACAACTTTGCCTTCTGGCTCTGCTTTCTCTTCACTCTTCTGGTATAGCACACGCGTCACTGTTAATGCTGCTCCAATCCGCCTGTTCATCTAACGCTTCTTTTTGCCCTCACTCATGAGATACTTGCCAAACCCTGAGATACTTGAACTCCTTCAGTTGGGGCAGTAACTCACTCCCAACCCAGAAGGACCAATCCACCTATTTCCAACAGAGAACCATGACCTCAGATTTGGAGGTGCTCATTTTCATCCCATCCGCTTCACACTCTGCTCTAAACTGCCCCAGTACATGATGAAAATCACAGTCTGATAAAACAACCACTTCATCTGAAAGAAGCAGAGATGCAATTCTGAGGTCCCCTCACCGGATACTCTTCTCCTATCAGCTGTGCCTTGAGAGCCTGTCCATGAATATCACAAACAGAACTGGTGACAAGGGCAACCCTGGCGGTGGCCAACACCCACTGGAAAGGTGTTTGACTTTGTGCCAAGAATATAGACACAGCTCCCACTTGTATGGGGAACGGATGGCTCGTAGCAACAGTGCAGTCACCAAAGCCGCAGCCCTTCTGGTCTCTCTGTACCCATCTGCTGCTATTCTCATATCTTCATTATCTAATATTAATAATTTTTAAATGCCATGTCATAGTCTGCTTAACTTGCAAAAACAACTAAATTCTCCAAAATTGTAACAGAAAATCTCAGCCTCAAATCTATCTGTGTTGCCGTGTCAGGTTCCTTTCTGGGCTTGTTGACCTGTTTCAGTTTAATACAATTCATTGTAAGTGGGCCATGCAATGTGTTCTTGTTTAAGATAAAAGTGAAATTAGATTATCTGCCTCCATAGAATACACTGAATTTACTTCACTTGTGATTTGTTTAACCAGGATAATACAGGTTTAATACTGCTCTTTAGGAAATCCTTGGTACATGGGTACATTAATCAAATGTATCTTTTAAGAACCATGGAAAACTATTTATATTCTCATTAGTTGCACCATCCACTCAGGAGCCCCATTGTGCTTATCTGATACTCCAGTCAAGGTCAGGGTAGAAGCCACCGAATGTAAATAATTTAAATACTTTATAATAAGGTCATAAATTAATATTTATTTTTGAGCCTGTCTGTACATCTGGTATCTCAAATTTCCTGTATATAAACTCTAAGATGGGGAATAGATTTTACTGCAGTTAATAAATGAGGACAGTGCAACTTTGCCATTTTCATGATGCCAAACTCAATTTAAACAGAGGTGCTGATGTATGTGCTTGTTTATCTCCCTGAGTGTCATTTGTGCTTGTACTGTTGTCAGAGTCACCACTTTTATGTCAGCTGCTGGAAGAAAATAGGCCACTTCTGGAGACTTGTAAGGTTAAAGACACCATGGTTGTTGCGGGCAATAAGCAAGTTAACACTCCAGACACAGACACCTCCCTGGAACTCATAAAAGATTTAAGAGAGTATTTTGGGAGCTGTATGCCCCAAAATAAATGGTACAAGGAGAAGGGCGCTCTTATTTACAGGCAGCCTACTTTCAAGTTAGTTATGAAAATATTCTATTCTCTCTCAGTATCTTGCAATTTCTGTCAAACTGCTGAAACTCCTCATCATCAAACGCTGTATTAATGTGTGTACATCATTTTAATTATTAGTCATTAATTAGGTAATATTATTAAGCAAGGATAATCCATTTGAGTCATTTGTCGACATTGGTTTATGTGTTTAACAATTTCTGAAACTTCAAGATGCATAAAACATATTTTAAAGTCTATTGGTTTGAGTAAAAAATGTATTTTGGGCTGATTCCATTATTTTTAAGAAATCAGAAAACATAGATGTTTTTTAAGTTGATCATTGGTTTAAAATGGTAATTATGTAATATAAAGGAAACAAGTGTGTGTTTGTCAGCTTATTCATACAGTCAATTACCCTAAACATAACTCAGTGGCAGAACACCCTCATAGCCTGAGATGGGCAAAACGTGCCTCAACAAACTGAAGTAATTAATAAAAGCTGGAAAAGAGGAAGACAAATTGTGTATGTACAATTGACAAATTCATACAACATCTCATTCTTCCTCATTAATTGTAAAGACAACACACACATTTCCTGACCAGTGGCAGATATTTGTTAGCGTATCAGTAAAAGTATCTTAATTATGTAAGAGACCAATTCAGTTGTGTTGATCT
The DNA here is from genome assembly GCF_004916995.1 of Morone saxatilis. Taxonomy (NCBI): domain Eukaryota; kingdom Metazoa; phylum Chordata; class Actinopteri; family Moronidae; genus Morone; species Morone saxatilis. The sequence goes on along the minus strand of NW_023339696.1, from coordinate 15,325,554 downwards.
CCTTAGCTGGATACAATCTAATAAGAAGAAGAAAATCTAATATTCTGTACCTCTACATTCACTACACCACTGCTACACCTCTCTGTTGTTTTGAATCACATAAAAACAAAATAGACATTATTCAGAACGATTTTTTGAATTACAAGTCTAAAGTATTGTTCACTGTATTACCCCCCTTTGTCGAACTTACAGTAATACATTACATTACAGTTTCTCTGTGCTCTGTCTGTCACTTATATAACTCTTATTTCTATTCTTGAGTTCCTAAAAAGAAAGAAAGAAATATTTAACCATCTATACTCATAATACGCTGTTGCTTTGGAAAAGCCCAATCTACTGTCTAATTTTGTTGATGCGTGACACAGTTGGAGCTTTAGAAAGCAGCAGAAAGGATTGTGTAAAAAGAATTTTTTTTACACCATTAGAATAAATTCAAGATAATAATTCCCTTGCATCAGTCAAATAGAGTAAAGACTGGAGATGTACCACTCAAAATGTAGAGAAATAGGTAAAAAAAAATATGCACATAATTGCTTTTATTAATAATCACCTGGAAATACAAATCATTGTGTTTTTGTCATCTTAGAATTAGCCGTTTTCTACAGAGGGAGTGGGTCCTTTTCCCTAGAGGCCACCATATTGAACCACCATATACAGACTATAGATAGGGCCTTTCATTATTTTCGCAAGTTTGATGGCCACTTCTCCTCCACACTTGGAAGGCTCAGCTGTATTCAA
>NW_023339696.1:15315690-15324716 GCF_004916995.1 Morone saxatilis | reverse complement strand
CCAAGTTCCCCTTTAAGTTTGTACACAATGTTGAAAAACTATATAAAAAGTTTCTCAGTGTTTCAGTGGCTAATAGCCCCACTGTATCTGTGGTCTATATCATGACAACTTTTAAGAGTGAAACAAAAGCATCTCCATCCAAATATTTTTAAGCTCTCAGTATTGTCAGTTTGTAATAATCTCCTTAAATATTGGAGGCTTCGGTAAACAGTTCAGTGTATAGTATGTGGCAGGTGGAAAATAGAACCATAGGCAGACTCTGCATTTCTTAGCTGCTGTCAAAGGTAATGCTGCTGAAATACATTTCTATCTGGCAGTAAGGAAATGGACTGTCATGCACCAGTGGAGTATTGGCAGTGAGCAGAGACTTTGTTCTCTCTGGCTGGCTGCCTGGAGTAAAAAGAGGCCACACTTCACAATTGCCCCATGTACACACATGGCCAGCAGGACATGAACATGATAGTAGTGGTAGCCAAAGAAACCCAGCTCACAAAATCTGTATTACTGGTGTCTTGAGGAGAATGAGAGCTCATAGGCCAGTCGATCAGATTTTTGTTATCTTTGACAGACAACAGATGAGGAAAAGGGGCTCCCTCTGGAGCATTTCAATCAATGCTTTGCACCACAATCTGTAATATACAGTGACTGTTATAGCTGGGGTATAGTCACACCTGCCACTGGAAAGCACAGCTGGAGAGGACAAGTACAGGCCGGATCCATGTGGCAGAGAATATCACATCACCTATTGTAACCTTGCAAGGATTTCTGTCAAGAAAACAACAATCATCCCTCTGCTGTGGCCAACTCTGTTAAACTGGATCCCTGTAAGATACAGCAGCCAATACAGTAAATCTCCATCTCCAAGGTCACTAAACAAAGGAAAAGCTACATCATTTGTTTATTCAGTGTAGTAAAATAGGAATTAAATAGCTTGAATAAAATATAAATCTTCTTACTATTTATACTGCAAAAGTGCTTCTGTAAGGTGTTCCACAGCAATCAGGTTCAATATTCATCAGGCAAAAGTAAAAGAGGCTTATGTCTTCGCTTATGCAGTTATAAACCTGAGAACCTACACTATATTAATAAGGCTAAAACAAGTATAATGCTTTGCAAATTTGGTAAGTAATTGAGATATTTCTTTGCAGGTATGTAAATGAGTATGGTGTACCCAGTATAATTAGATTGTAATGATTGTCTTTACGCTGCTATGGACAAGAAGCATTTTGTCAGTTGCCATATTTCTTTCAGGTTATTACAGACTTAAACTAAAACTAAGGTATAACATTATTTTCTGACTCAGAAGGAAACAGGTGGGGAGAGACAACTGCACATTTTTCAAAGCAATTCAATTTTCACATTTTTACACAAGCGACATAACCTTTAAATAGGTGACAGTACAATGATGTCCTGTTATCTCACATCTTTGATCATTTTTGTTCATTCACACCAGGGACTGGCAGGAAAAATGGGATTTTACAGGACACATGTACCCAGGTGGGTTCACCTACAGTTTGTGTAGTGTTCTCACCACAACATGTTAGCACAGTTACTGCTCTCAAAAAGCAGTGCACAAACACTTCCTCCTTTGTTGCTGTTTTATTCTAAGGTGCTTGTTTTTTAGTTGACAAACGAATGTATAACTTCAATCTACACAGGCAGAGTAAGTATAAAAAACTATTTTCTGATGTGCAAGCACATTTTTTTATTGAATTGTGCTGCACAGTATACTACAATATAAAAAGTACATTGCACACTAATGAAGACCAGTCCTATCTGTCAACGTGTTGGCTGGTTTTTAATGAACTGATCATTATTCTGTGAGGAGGTAAGGTAGGAAATAGCTCTGATTTTAGAATGATTAATTATCATGTCAGTGCTGACACCTCACCTCAGCTGATTTTAGGGAGCAAAAAAAATATCTCAGCTAAAAGAAAAATACATCTGGCTCTAAAAATAGAATGCCTTTCAATTTTGAGGTTAGTTTTGTATGAAGTTAAATTGAGTGTCTCACCCAAGTAATATTTACAGTAAATATAATGGGATGGTAAAATGGGAATACAAAGTTGCATGGTGACATAAAGCACAGTGGCCTTGTGGCTGCAATGTTAAAATACCACAATTAGGTTTAACACATGTGGCCTTTGTCTTTAGCTGAGTTGTTTCAGTACATTTCTGCAACCAAGTAATGTACATTCCTAGGATTGCCACTATGTTTCGGATCACTGATAAGGAATTATTGTTTGAAAACAGTTGAGGATTTTAGACCATTTGGCCTTGTAATTTTGTAAGTCTGTCAGAATTTCCACTAGTTTTGCATCTAAACATTGTGAAGAACATTTTTTTCTTGTTGATCTTGATTATTTTCTTGATTTGTAATAAATGTATGCATATGAGTTGATGGATTTAGATTAATTACAGACATAGTCCACTCATTGAAAATTCTTAAATATTTGTGCAACTAAATCCTGGCTTTGTATGAGGTAATTTGAGATAGACAGTCATCTGCTATGTGTGCCAAGAACAGGCTGTTTTTTATTCCAGCCACAGATTACACCAGGTGTTTTCACTAATTAGCAAACCTTCCAAACTAATCAGTGAACTCACCTGCTGTACTCTTCAGTTGTAATAAAGATCATGCAAAGTTCCATAGAACATGATAATCACTGATATTGTATTTATTTGCATCTGCCTCAAGTGAAACAATTTGAGAAGCACTTAGATTTAAGAACATCAGTATATGATATACTGTCATTTATTCAGTTTGATTTCTGTTTTTCTTTTTATACTGTAACTGAAGTACTAAGTCATAACCTGACTGGATGAGTTATTGATTTCTTTGCTTCTAACTTCTATTGTACAGGATGTGAGGTTCTTTCAGTAAATACTGCATGTTATTGGATCTAATCAGTCAGTATCAAGATTTAGTTTATCCTCAGATGAGCCAAGAAATTAACTGCATTTACTTTTTAAAAGTCAATTAATCAGCTAAAGCAGGTATTTGTAAATGAAGAATACAAACATAAAAATTCTCCTTGACTCTGTCTGTTAAACCTTTTTTTAATATGAGTTGCCATTTGCCATAATTATCCAGCTTGAAGAGAAAAGTGACTGGAGCTGTCAAGTCAGTAAGCAGGTTAACATTAATAAGAACTCTTTTCTAACTGTGTGAGTGTGTGTAGGTGTTGGTGTTGATGAACGAGAGAATAAGAGTGTGATTTAATGTGTGAGGCTTTTGCATACAATAAATATTGGCTAAGAAACAGAGCTCTAGGTTGTCTGTAGTAATTAGTGTGTATGTTAAGTGATTGCTGAAGGCACGAATAATTGCTCCACCATCTCACAGGATTGTGGTTGGACCTTTTTTCCCTTCCTCGCTTCCTGTTCCACACCTAATTTAGCATATATATATTTATGGCTCACAATTTTAGGTTTATATTTGTTTTAAGAAACCTCTGAGTATATTGAAAATTGGTTGGTGGTGCGATTCTGGTCAGTGAAAGCAGATGGCAGCAGCGTTAGGTAATAGATGGAGCGCAGCATATTAAACAAACTGCTCTCTCGTGTGTAGCTAGGCAATGTGTGCTGCTGATGTCACAGTACTTACGGAGACTGTTAACTGTGACTCTGGTTTGTATGTTCTCGTAGTGCTGGCCAAGTCCAATGTCGTCCGTATGTTCTGTGGCAGGATGGCGAATAACATGTGCAAGAGCTCTGGAAAGATGAAGAACAATCTCAGAGAGAGGACATCTTTTAGTAAATAACAAGTACAGATTCTGTGCAGGCCAGCAGTGCACTCCGGCTTTCACTTAGAAGTCATCCTAAATTACAAAGTAAAACGTTTGTCTGTTCCCTCCAAATTGACAGACATTCACAGAAGTTATTGGTTGGGGAAAGGTAACCTTCATGGTAAACATATTTGACTGTTGGTAGGGGACAATAGACAAACTGTAACCTCTGATGTCAAAGTCACATGCTTTGTATGTTGGTGGTTTGAAGAGTTTTAACATTACTGGTCAAAAAGGTAGAGGCTAAGATATCCTGACTTTTAATTCTTTGTATGGCTCAAACATAATAACTGGCATTCAGATGAAACTGCCTGTCTGATCTGGATCATATTTTATGGAGAAAATATTTTGTGATTCACAGCTGGTTCTCCAACTGCTCTGCCTCAACTCTCTGTGATTTCCTGATGGATAGATAGCTTTACTTGTTGCTACAGTAACCACTAATTGCTGCTAAGTGTAGCTGTCAGTAGCTGATTAGCTCGGTTAGCCATGTAGGTACTGGTTTTGAGTCTTCCCGCTAGCACACAAGCTTTGGACTGCCATCGTCATACTGGCCTTCTTCGGTTCTTGGAGGCTGTGTTGGTCCCCTTTCGGCCGTGTTCACTGGGAGGCTGCTGAGCCCAGTTGCTGATCCCAGCCAGCCTTTCATGCTGGTTCCCCCCTGCCCTATGCCTGAAGACCCCCTCCTCCCAGTGGTCTAAAGCTCCTGTGCAAGGGGTGTAAGCACCAACAATCCCCGGGTGCTCCGAGCTCCCACTCCAGGCAGCATCAGGACTGCTGGCTGCATGGATAACTAGCTAACAGAAAACACTCCGCTCTGACGTCTATTGTTTTTCGAAACTATTTTTTGTCTAATTTGTGGTCTGACAAATAGTAAATTCCTCAAATTCAGTACCCCGTGTTATATTTTCCATGCTACTGTAGCCATCATACTTTGGGTTGAAATAGTTGAAATCCATAGTTAGTGGTGTGTGACGTAGTGCGGTTGTGTTACACACTTGTCACAGGAGATAATACCAAGAACAGGCATTCAGAGCACAGAGTGGGAATGAAACTACTCTGCCTATTACAAGTCAGTGTACCATCAAAATAATTTTGGATTATTTTAAGTAAAAATATTTGCATAATTTTGCTTTTTAAATTATCACCAGGTAAAAAATGTCCACTCTTGTCAAGCAGTGAGTGAACTTTAAAAAACGCACCTTTTTTTTGTTATATGTTATTTTGTCTTTAGGCTACATACAGTAATATATTCAATAACTTTGTGGTTTAAGTTCAGCCTCAGATTCAAGTTGTCTATATTAAAAACTCTAAGCTCCTTTGTAATCAGTCTCTTCAAAATTACAGTGTAAAAGTAATTATCAATCTCGGAATCCATTGGCTATCGTCTGACAACGATTTAGCCTCTGGGGGCAACGGCCAATGTTTTCTTTTCTTCTGGTATAAGCTATCTGGAAAATGGATAACGGATATCCGGGCCAAGACTTTCTCTGCAGTCCAATTAGCAACTTGATAGGCAAGAAGGACAAGAACGACACATTTTGGCTAATCTCTAAAACCAGAAATCTGCATATATACATTTAAAAAAAAAAACCTATTAAACACCTGAATTGCCATCAGATGAGAGCCAGTTGGTTCTGAGATTGCATTTCGTCCAATAAGTTTCATTTCTTTTGCTCTCCATACAGACTGCTTACCTGCATGCAACCAAAGTCCCCTCAAACATGGTCAATAAATACTACTCAGACTGCAAACAGAAACCAGAAACACTTCCGATGTTGGTCCTTTGCCTACATATTCTGCATTCATATGCACATATCTGTTTATAGGGATTATCACATTATGGTGCATTGTTTATTTCAACAACATGTGAAGAAATGTTTTAGGTAAATCAGTCTACAAGCATTTTTTACAGAAATCAATGGAATCTTTATTGTTAACATAGAACTTTAAAAATGTTTTCTCATAATTTTGTGTCTTTTTAGCCTGGACTACTACAGGCTAATGCTCTTTCACAGAACTACAATGACATAAGTGTCTCCTCAGTGCAGACATTGTTCAGCCCAAAAGCAGTCTCCTGAGTAGGCTGCAAGCCTCTTTGTGTGCATATGTGAAATGTGTTTGAGAAAGATGGGGAGAGGGAGAGAGAGAGAGAGATAGTGTGTGTTTGTGTGTTTACTAATTAAGTGTTTGGTGGTCATGTCTGCAATAGGCAGTTTTGGAAACAATTTTTACATTTTTAACATATATGTTAAAAACAAGATGCAGCACAAATTGCCTTTTTGACTAAATGTAGTAAAAAGCTGAAACTTAATGATGCATCACAGGATTTGATGTGGAGAAAATAAATATGTTGTACGTGTAACAGCTGACCCTGTCCTTGGATTCAACATCACTGGCAAGTCAGATAGTCCTCAGTCTCAAATTAAAATATCATTCTGTAACATTGACAAAAATGTGCATGTAAGGAAGGAAAATTATGTTAAACTGAACTAAAACCATTTTCCCAAGTTGATATCACTTTTAAAATGTACGTTGAGTGCAAATAAACGTTTTTACAATAGTGTTACACCGTTTTATTTTTACAAAACAACTTGTTGCTTTAGTATTGCATAGGGTTTTGATGAAATTAGGGGTTTTGTTCCACATGGAGGCAAGTTAATACCTCAGGGCTCACTAACACATTTTGTGTGTAATGTTTTGACAGATAAAATCGGCGTGATAAGACAAGTAACTTACAATTCTAAAATAATTGTCAAAGAAAACAATTATAACCTACCTTGACATATTTTCTCGGTGCGGACGGTGCGTCTTTTCCAAACCCAGCTTGGTGAAAATTCCTATGAGTGCCATTATGGCCACGACCCCGCATATTACATACACAATGAGGTTGGTTTTATCCTTCGCGGTGTCCAGTGCCACGTCCACTTTTGGTGGTGGTCTTCCTGTCATCATCCACGGCGGGGTGTCGTAGTTCTTACAGGTGGTCTGGTCCAGCCGGGAGCTTTTAAACGCACAGCAGAACCTGAAGCCACAGGTGCCGCAGCAGTACAGGTAGCTGCCCGTCCTGCACACGAACGGCGGATCCCACTGGCCCATCACGTCGTAGTAGCCGCGGCACTTGTCCTCCATGTGCGGGTTCTCCGTGACTCCGCTGTCCTCTTCCTTTGAGTCGTTAAACCCTGTCACTATCATGAAGTCGTCGACGGTCTGACCTGGCTCGCCTTCCGCGTCGCACACCATAACTTTCACCAGAAAGTAACCGAGCAGCAGCTCAGTGCCCCGCATCGTTGCTCACTTTTTACCCCGTTCTTGACGCCCTGACAAGCTCTTATAAGCCCGGACGCATCTTCCGAAGAGACGAGACACAGCCATGCGTAAATGTAATTAGGCTGATTCCAACTTCCATGAGTAAAAGCACAGTGCGCCCCTGTACTTTTCTTTCTTTGAATTTTTTTTTTTATAAATTAAGGGCAATTTAGGCTCTTCTCAGAGGGTAGCCTACTTTTAGTAAATAGTTTGAGACGGGTCGCATCACTGAAGTGGTGCACCTGGCTGTGCTGGAGGGTGTCAGATACCTCTGAGGCTGCTTCACTACACAAAGCCGGTCACAGATACACAGGGAGAGAGAGAGCGAGAGAGAGAGAGAGAGAGAGGGGGGGAGGGAAGATAAGGCAAAGTAAAAGACCCCGATGAGTGAGTGGGGGAGAGAGAGAGCTCTTGAAACAAGCACTCACAACAAAATCCAATAATTAATAATACTTTTAAACATTTGTTTTAATGTCATTACATGGGAGTAAAACATGAATATGTTTTCTTGTTACCAACTGTGTAGAGTTACTGCTTGAGGTTTTGAATCAAGTACATTTTGGCACTGAATTTCACTTGGTGCACAAAAAAAAGGCACTGGTCTGCTCTATTATATCTTTTAGACTATGTTTTGTGTTTTAATTCCTGTTTTGTCTTGAGAAAAGCAATGCTCAGGTCCATCTCATTCTTCTTTGGAACATAGAAAAATATTTCAAAAACTCTGGTTTACATTGGTTTAGATCCCTTTTGAATGATGATGGAAAGATAGTAATTTAAATATACTTTAACAGCATCATATTGAACAAATTATCTTTTTAGCAGAATGTTTACACTTCCTAGAAGTCAATGAGAATATGTTGTATATGTTGTTATTATTACCTCTCCCACACAGTCGTAACACAAGTGATATCTAAGAAAACTTTGTTTTATCCACTCAAGGATAGAGTTCTGTAGAGATGTATCATACTATGTGTCAACCATGCACCATCTGCTATTAATTACTGATCGTTTACAAACAGTAACAGATGATGAAGGGCTTTGACAAGCACAGGTCTGCAAAAAAGATAGTTGGCGATTTATTTTTAAAACCCTTTTATCTAAAATTATTATTAGTCAAAGGAGGCTTACCATCTGCCACTTGAGAAATCTCACTCTTTTTTCTTTGATGTTGAATCGTCTTAGCCATGGGAGGGTACTTTTATTTACAATTGGCTGTCAGGGGAGTTTTGAGCTTGTCTCGTCTTTGTGCATCTTTAAAGTTCACTATAAATAGTTTGCACAGCCCCCAAGGATGAAACTTTAGAGTTCCTTTAAAGTGAAAACCCTACATATTTATTAGGACCAGATAAACTCCAGGCGTAAACACTTAATTTAAATGTTTGATTGCAAAGTGTAAAATAGTGAATGACTGCCAAGTGAAACAAACACATTATCGTTTCGTTGCTGTTTATACCCTCCACCAGTTGGTATTCTCACTGTGGGGTTGGTCACTGTTATTGACACCCTTTGAAACATTGTTGCTGATGAGTCACTGTTTTTATGTTTTTATGCGTCATACAGTGAAGTTAAAAAAACTATTGTTCTTTGCAGCTTCATCATGTGGATTATATTTTTTTATACACCTCATAGAAAGACAAAAACAAAAAACTTAAAAAGCAAGGTAAAATATGTTTTATCTTGTTTTCAACTCCACACATATATAAAATCTGAGGGAAGGCTGATGCAGAGTTTTTATTGGTTGTATTTCTTATGTCCTGATAAAGTGTTTCAGGATGTTTTTTGGTGTTAATTGGTTTCTTTTTAGTTTATATGAATAATACCGTTACCTTGTATCTATTGTGTGATTACTGTTTTATGCGCCAAGTTTGACATTTAAAATTTCCCAGCATATCTTTTATTATTTTTATTATTTCTTTTATTTGAACAGGG
>NW_023339696.1:15314889-15315582 GCF_004916995.1 Morone saxatilis | reverse complement strand
GCAGGTAAATGGAACATACAATAAGTAAATAAGGAATAAATACAAAAATCAAATGGTGCACCAATAAAACTGCCCAGCACTATAATGAATGGAACAGGTGCAGGACTACTCTGAGACAACAGTAATCAAATATGTATAAGCATACATGTCTACAGCTTGTGCTACAAGGCTGCCACATGACAGCTGCATGACTCTAGCAGGTACATTTTTGCCAAAAATTTAGTGGCGCAAGTCATTCTTTGTTATGCTTTAGGTGGGAGCAGGTGGGCAGACTAGGGGGTTGTAATTCTGCTCTGACAGGCAGAGAGCCTGATTAAATGCTCACACAGTGGAGAATTTTAATGTAATGGCTTTCTGTTACATTTGAGTTAATGCAACTGTTACATGGATCGGTTCAGGCCTAAGTCAAAACATAAAGGCTAGTCTGCTGTGCCTGTCTGTTGAAAACCCATTAACCATTGGTTGGATTTGTATGGATAGTGAGATATCAGTGTAAGATAACTTTTCTTTCAACTTTTTGGTCAAAAGTCCAATATTATCTTAATATTATATATACATATATCTTTATATCTATATGTAAACATCATAATATATTTAAATACATTTCCAATTTTCTATAAAAAGCTTGACATATACACCTTCTGATGACATCTGCACCAACCCCCGCCCAACGGTGACTACAGGCCAGGTAAA
>NW_023339696.1:15309928-15314789 GCF_004916995.1 Morone saxatilis | reverse complement strand
TCTATCTATCTATCTATCTAAGAAAGCTAAAGATGAGGTATTTTCTCTCTATTGTATTTTTAAGCAGGTAGTCCAGAGCTCCTTGATTTTACTTTCAGTTACAGATCTGGACAATTAGAATGTAGCACAGTCAAATGAAATGTGCAGTGAGACAGTATAGAAAAGTGGTTTTGATTTTTGCTTCAGTCATTTTAAAAGTGGAAAAAGCTGCATGTTCATACTTTAACTTTTCTATGACAAAGGTTTAGATCTACACCTGAATTGCTCCTGTTTCATCTGTCTGCTTGTGTTCTTTTTTTAGTCTAATCGTTCTCATTACGGCTCTATATTTATCTGTTCTTTTTAAGCACTTGCTTTTTTTAACATAAGCATTTTGAACAGATTGAAGTGAATCAGATTCCAAAAGTGCTTTACAGGATAAGATCAGTATAACGTTTTCACTGTACGGGTCAATCCACGTTTGCCCAGTTCTGCTATTCAAGAAATAACTATTATTTGTTTTCATACTGCACATACAGAATCCTTCCCTATAAAAGGAGCCTCCACCTGTTCATTTTCTGATAACCAGTCTCAATTTATTATTTTGAGAACTGTAGCTTTCATAAGCATTTACAAATGCTTTCTGTATCTGTTTACAGCACCATTAGGGTTTCAACGAACCACAAAGTAATAATAAAATAAGTAAAATATATTATAAATTGATAGATGACCACCTACAGTAATAATTTAATTCAAGTAAAAACATAAATATCTACAAAAATATGAGGGTTATATCTAATAGCAGCTAATGTTCTCTAGAGAAGTCTTGCTGTTAGAATGCTGACCTTTCCCATTCTGAAATATCAGTGTTCATTACTCCATCATCCTCTATTATCCCACTGTTTGGAAAGGTTTTTAGGAGGATACTTCATGACAAAGTGCTGTTGTGTTATATAAGCTGCGATACTTAGCCATCATTTGGCATTATTTTGATCATCAGATGAAATGTTGCTAATTCTTAAATCTGTGATAAAAACGAAATTTCAGTCTTTTTCTGGTGAAAGTGACTACATATTTGATGTTTTGTGAAATTTAAGTTACAACAGTAGCGTTTTTGTTTCTTCTACAAAGAAGGCTGTGAAATCAGTATAAAGCAGAAGTGTCATGCAGACAGTCTTTTGTCATGTGACCCCAGTGTTATGGCCTCTGCTCAGCTGTATGAGTTATTCATGCCAGCGTAGCTTGAAGCTCTACGCTTCAAAGTGAGACACACAAACAAATGTACATGACCTTTTGATTTGACTTTCTCAACTCTGTGGTTTCTTTTCATCTCCAGATTCTCTTGATACTGTATGTACAACTCATTGTTCTAATATGAGACAACATGGGGAGTCCTAGTGAGAGATGAATGCTATTATTAATGGGTAGGGGTAGAATACTGTTTTTTTTACAATCTTCTTTAACTGATCTTGACTGAAACTAGGGTATATTTTATCAACTTGATCACATTTGCTTAAAAGGAAACAGATAACCTGACTCTGTCCAAAAGTAACAAAATCCATCCACCATCACCTCTAAAGCTCACTTATAAACACATTTTTATCTTGTTTGCGTAATACATACAAAATGGAAGTGTAAAAATGACAATTTAGGGTTTTACAGTGGGTTATGTGGCAGACTATTCCTTGGCTGGGAACAGTAACTGAAGTCTGATTGAAGTCTTTTTACATATTTCCTTCTGCATTTTATGCTTTATTAGACAATGACAGCTGGAGAAATGCAGGAAAGGTAGAAGAGAGAGAGGGGGGATGACATTCAGCAAAGAGCCTGTGTTGGAATCAAACTTAGGCCACTGAACTAAGGATTCAGCCTTGATACATGTGGCACACCAGGTGAAATACCGTAGCGCTCCACTTATTGAAGTTTGTCATCCAAATGAGACTCCAGACTGCGCCTGGCCAAGAAATAGTCACACAACTCCTTTGTAAAACCACAAAATGTTGTATGAATTAAACAAACAAGATAGAACATGTTAATTAGTGAGTTTGAATTGCTGGAAGATGGAAGATTCTACTATGCTAAACTAACCAACTGCTGGTGGTGGCAGTATAGCTTCATATATACTATACAAAGTTGAAGATGGTATCTTCTCATGTAACTATCGGCAAGAAAGTGAATATGTGTTAACTTTCCCAAAATCTCAAACTATTTCTTTAAATCTTAACAGTGTGACGCTCCACACTGAATTGATTAAAACAGGCACAGGCTCCAGAGGTAATTTACTGCTATAAAACACACAATGACTTATACATACCAAGTACACCTAAGTTGCACATGCAAACTTTCAGGAACATGGTAATAGTTAGTGCAAAATGTCTGAAGGTTTACCTCAATCATCAAGGTGTGAAAAAAATCTGAAAGGCTATAAGGCAGAACACTACATAGAGCCACCGACTAAGAGAATTGCACACTGTGTTGTTGAATTAGACATTGGAAAATATGAAAATAACATGTCACAATTATCTTGTCCAGAATAATTGCGATAGACGATATTTTTGCAATATTAATGAAAATATACTTTGAAAATGGCACTCAAACATACTGACATCACTTTACCTTACATTTTCTTTAGAGACATTTTTTTGTGGGGGATAAAAAGGGCAATCAGAGCCTTCACACGATAATATCGTCCCATCCCTACTCTGAATTGAGTTGTGTTGTTATTTCAGTTGTCTTTGTACACCACTGTATGAGATATCAAGGGTTTGTAGTACATCCAAATCAACCTTTAGAACCAAACCTGAGTTTCACACCGTGTGACTGGTTTTTATTAATGTAGGATGACAGTGAAGGATCGGCCTGTAAGATGGAGCGACATACTTTTCCATGACTATAGATAGCTGAGAACACTGAGACTAAAATTGGTGAGATATACATCATCAACACATCAGTCTGAGCCTTAAGTAATTTGTAGTCAAAGTAGGCTAGTCAGTGGTGACTGTTCATTTGTTCATTTGCTGCTTCTCAGCGTCTGACATTTTTCCCTTTGTCTTCTTGTGCATTTTCCACACAATCAAGAGGCAGAGGAGTGCAGGGAAATGTTGTCATGGTAACAGAAAAATTGCCAGGATGACCATGAGTGAGACAAACCTGATGGCACACTGTACTGTGCAAAGTATTTCATGACCTGGTACTACAGCTGCAGGATATTACTTTGAGATTTTCTACAGATGAAAAAGATACTGAAGTGAAACAGTGAGCTTCAAGGTCATTGCCCTATTGGAAACTAGTTTATCGTTGCCTTAAATTTTTCTCAAGCGGTTTAATGTGCATTTGGCAAAGCAGCATAATACTGAGCTCCAACTATGTGGCAGAGAAAAGAGCATAATTTGGTTTTTGTGCAGTCCAAACCAACCACTAGATGGCCTGGAAGCTCATAATGGTCCAAAGCATTTTAAGGCAGATTTATCACTGATAGATTTCCATGGTTGAGACACACTTTTGAAACTGAGCGTGTAAAATTGAGTGTCTTAGAAAAGTCTTCTCAAAGAAGCTGAACAAAATCTGATTAGTTAAGCGCTCAGCTGAGAGGGTTTAAGATGAAGTGACCTTTGTGTTTAGGTGATACATGTTCTTGTCATGAGGAAGATGAGCTTTGAAAAACACTCATATCGCAGGAGTAGCACAGAACTAAATTTTGAAGCATTTAACGCATGTTGTCATAAGCAGATTAGTGTTCAACCTCTTCTGATGTTTCAGATTCTGTAATTGCATATTTTTCTCTTTAGCTTTTTTGAAACTTCATTGTCACACAAACTAAAATCTCTTGGTCACTCTTAGTGCTCACAGTCCCATAGCGAGGCTGCTCTGTTAAAAGAAAAAATATTCAATCTAGATAGAGTTGAACTTTGTTGAAGTGTTCGGTCACTGACATACCTGCAGGTATGTCTGCTTATTATTCTGACAACGACAAGTAAGAAAGACTTTATAATATCTGACTCTTCTATAGCTGGAAATAGCAACCGGAAAGACTTCAAACTCTTTCTGAGTTTAAAGCTGTTGTTGAAAAGAATGTGAGGAGAAACTTTTGGACATTTTTGTTATTTTTGTAAAAAAGGCTATTTTAGAAACATGTCTTCTGTTCTCTTCTCCTCTGTCGTCGTTTCTTCTCTTCTCCTTTCTTTGTTGTTTTATCTGTAAGTCATTGCATTTCTGTTGTTGTGGTCAAGTTTCTTAGAAAAGATATCAGACTTGGAGGTCTTGTTAAGAAAAAGCTGAATAAAAATAACAGTGGAGTGTATTGACAGAGAGATGTGCAGAAAATACTTGTTGATCACAAATCAACCATCATGTCTAATTTCTGTTTTTTACCTTTAACAAATTTACTTTACCTATAAATAATCTAATTGAATCTCCTTTTTTTGTTTAAATGTCCAATATATAGCTTAGTAATTGTGAATGTCTTATTGTGACATTCATGTGGAAATAGAAATAAAAATAAAATTGTGTATAGGTAAAATATAGAAAACAAAAGTTGTAACTTCAAATGACTCTAACCCCTAAGGTTAGCACTAATTGAAAGTATTGTTACATTTAAGTACAAAAATTAAATGCTTAATCTACAAAAAAAAAAAAAAAACATATGAGAGAGCAAAGAGCTTCATTGAGACCGGACAGAGAAGAATCGAGATCAAACATGTAGTTAATTGTTGGACCCATAGTATAAAGGACTTGGGTCCAAAGGGGAACATATTCTAAAGCAAGAAAAACAGGATGCTTTCCTTCCTCCAAGAAATGATGCCAGGATTGTGGGAAATCTGACCGGTTCTGGCCTAAAGAACCTTTGAAAGGGGTTCCACTGTACAAAAAAGGTATCTGGTGA